>NC_055677.1:5319109-5627209 GCF_017976325.1 Chelmon rostratus
CTGTGCTGTGAAAAAACAAACTTCCCACAGCACCCAGCTCAGAACGCAGCCCTCAGTTACATCCACTTACTTCAAGTACAGGCAAAAAATAAAAACACACTTACATGTTGTTTTGAAGATGACAATATTGTCACAAGCAACTAGTGTTAGTCCATAGGAGTAATACATTCTTCATACCGCTTATAACAGGAAGAACTGAACCGCGATTCCTTTAAAAAGGCTTCCTCCTGCAGTCCAGTCCATTTCTGTCCCGTTAACACCACACATCAACAGCAAAGTCACATTCTTGCATTACGTACGGTTCGATCTTGCAGGAGGAAGTCCGAGTTTTTTTCCACGTCTGTTCCAGTATGGCCAACAAGTCAGTGGAATTACACATAAACATCTCTTCAGCATTATTCCAGTAACAATCACGTAAGCCTATACACAGTATGTACAGTAGATTACATAAAGTATACTTTGTAGAAAAAATATTGTGCAGTAACCTCAGCTAAAATACCCACATTCGCACATTTACGCATTCATTCTGTTTTTGTTTTAATCCCTAGATGAGACCTCCCGTGCTGTTTCACAGATACTGGTAGAACCGTGAGCGGACCACTTGTGCTCCAGACAGTTTGTGTGGGTGAGCGTCGGCCCCGAGGCTGCTTTTCTTGCCTTGCAGCCCGCTGCCGTTGACGTGTTCCCCCGATAGCGGCTGTGCGCCCGGGGACGCAGGCGGAGGAGGTCTTTCAGGAGCGGCGTCCTGGGCGTCTGGACGATCATCCTCGGGGACGGCTTTGGGCGCGACCTCAACGCTGGAATCGGAGCCTCTGCACCTCTCTCTGGCGATCCAGTCCCGGATGGAGAAGTCCTGAGAGGAACATCTGGGCTTGAGGCGGTCCAGAGCTGAGAGCTCGGCCGCCTGGTCCACGCCGCCTTGCTCCCTCCAGTCGTTGATGACCGCCAGCTCTGCAAAGTCTCTCTGCCCGCCCATGGTGTGCCTCCGGCGGATGTTCTTCTTCTTCCCCCGAGCATCTGGGGTTCGGTTCTTCTGGGTGAACATATCATCAGCAGATGTGCGCAACCTGAATTTGAGCCGCTCGGTGATCTTAAGGTGCCAGGCTGGTTCGGGACGCTCCGACTCGCTGCGTGAGGACGAGCTGAGGCTGCTTGTGGACCGGCCTTTCTTCATCACCTCCAGGACTCGAGAGAGCCGCGTGGAAGACTCCGCCCTGCCCTCACTACGCTCCCCGCTCCCAGCTACGCCCTCCACTGATGATTCACTGTCTGTTTTCTGCCTTAGAGACCACCTTCTGGACAGGGTGTCGCACTCAATCATCCTGTGTGACGGGAAAAGGCGCCGGGCTTCCAGTTTTGGTGTGGTGCTCCCCTCAGCTGCACCACCTCCCCTTGGTTCGCTCTTTTCCAGACTCTGCTCTGGGCAGGGTGTAGACTGGCTGCTGCCACCGCCCGGTGCAAAAACCGGGAAGTCGCTTTCACTGTCCGTCTCCATGGGTCGCCCCTCACTGATGAGCTCGCTGCGTTCGTCGTCTGCCTCCTCCCCGCCCTGCAGCTCTGGACTGAGGGCGCTGGACTCCGCTCCTGTCAGGAACGTGATGGAGGAAGTGGTGGAGTAGTCTGAGGTGATGGAGCTCACCTCTGCACCGGCGGACGCCCCCGGACCTGCGACCAGTCCGACACACGCTCCTGCAGGGAGCTCAGCGGAGACTCCTGAAGTCCACTTTTTCGGTCTTGACCGCGGGACCGACGCTCCGGAGCTCATGGTCCCGAGGTCTGAGGTGTTTTCATCAAGCTGGGATGGAGGATCTGACGAGGAGGACTTCCCCTGAGGGGCTGCTCTGTAGCCAGAGATATTTGGGGAGGGGGAGGGGGAAGGTGAGGGGTGTCTGGGTGGAGTATTCTCCTTCAGGAACAAGGAGTTTCTATGCTCCCTCTTGGCTTTAGGTGTGAGCTCCACAGTTCTCCCGTTCTCTTTCCTCTCGTCTGCTCGTGCTGGCTGCTTTGCGTTGGGTTTTGCGTTGGGGCTTGGGCGACTCTCGCTCTGCACCTCAGTCTGGAGGCCGTGGTGGTTCGGCTTCTGGCCAGGGATTTCCTTCTTGGGGAACACAGCATCCAGATCGTCGTCTGAGCTGCTAGGCTGCGGCTTCTCCTTTGACTTCTTTCTTTTGCGGCTGGCTGCAGCAAAGATGGAGGAGACCAGGAGCTCTCGGCTGCACTGGTCCTTCCCTGAGCCCCAGGAACCCTGCAGGCAACGAAAGACGAGGAGACAGAGAGAGCGGGAGGACACCAAAATGAGTATTTCTGATGCTGAGAAACACAAGGAGGGAACAAAAACCCTTCACCCCTGCCTGGAGGCTTAAACCTGTACTCCACCTGCTCCCGTGATGCACCACAAATACAGAGAAGTGGACAGAGAGAGGAACATTAACAGGTGTCATTAACAGGGAGCACACTGTTGTTTCCATGCCAGCCTTAAAGCAGAAGCAGCAGCACAGCATGAACTGAAGCATCCCTGCACAAGCCTGAGCTGAAGGGAAGCAGCCACAGCGCAGTGATGGAAGCACCTGCTTCTGCTGATGACACAATCTGAATGACTTCTCTATCTCATGAGAAGCTACTGCGTAATCCTGAGCTGCTCAGCTGCAAGTATTAAGTTCTGTGTGTCATGAAGCAGAAATCCCATGAAAGGAGGCTCTGGCTCACTGGACGTACAGTCAGCTTTGTCTGGCAGAACTGACAGACGACTCATTGCTTAATGTTAAAGGGTCAATTCACCCAAATTATAAAAAAAGCACATTTTCTTACTAAGCTCTGGTGGCACCGTCCATGCGGATAGTGTTAGTTTTATTTCAGTTTTGTGTATCCATCTCTGATATTCCTGCTTCCACCCTGATACTCTGGATGTGAATCAAGTATCATTTGTGATGCTCACACTGTTGAAATTTTATTTATTATTTTTTTTAAATCTTAAAAGTTCAACAGCGACATTTTGTCGCAGAATCAGAGTCCTGGTTACTCTGGAAGATCGACCGAACTGTCAGCAGTTTTCATTGGGACTATATCTTCAGTGGAAAGTAGCTCCAATTAAAACTTTTGACACAGAGGTCCATGAGTAAATACCCCAATAACGGCAAGTTCATTGCATGCGTTTATCTGTGTTGTGCTCTATGACGTTAAATTGTCTGATGTCGGCTGGTGAATTATCGCATTAAGACATAAATAGAGACAAAGGCAACACAGAAATCTGCAAAACAGACAGAGCAAAATTGCAAAATCTACAAAATGGTGCTTGAAATGTAGCGTTGGTCAGTGTTTCCTGAGTCATTTCATGTGAAGATTTTGGGCTGTCCAAGATGAAAGCTGACAAAGTATGTTTGTAATTGGATCTGGGATTCTTAAAGGATCTATATATGACATTCACTACCTCTAGCAAACCAACAAAGAAACAAACAGGCGTGTCAGCTACACCCCCATCCTAACTAGAAACAGCTGTTCTATCAGTCTTCTCAAAGCCACCAGACTCCATTAACAAAAACTGTCATTTTAACTCACAGCTCATCGTACTACACGCTTCATTTAAACTCAACGGGAACCAAACAAAAACCCTCTTGGTTAATCTCTACACGCTGTTTTTATCCACCATAGCATGAGTAACGTATTCAGCTTTGCATGTACTCATTAGCTTGCTAGCTCTCCTGCTAATGCAAGCGACCCAAACCATTAAGAAAATATGGCAAAAAAGTTTGGTGGCTGAACGCTTCAAATTGCGCTCCGAAATTTCTGCCTGTGAGTCACTGTTTTCATCTCTTTATAAACACGGGGAGGGACTCCACTGTATCTTTACAGAGCTAATAGTTATATTAATGTTCAAAATCTCATATGTAGAACCTTTAAATGTATTTTTTTTTCTATTCCATTGTATTGAGGTGGACACAGAAAAGATGGACACATGTAACAGAGACCAGACACCACAAGAGGTGAGTAAGAAATGTGTTTTTGGGTGATTTGGGCGAAACAACATTCAAGCATAAGTTTATTTGATGCTGGTTTTGACTGGAGGTGGAGGCTCATCACCTACCTCCTCTCATCCTACACTACCACTGGCCTGAGAGGGTTAACACTGGGCACACACACTCACCTTTGATTTAGCTGAGTCACTAGTCGGTGAATCTGTGGGTAAAAGAGAGAAGAGAGGAACACGTCAGATGTTTTTGCAGCACAGACGAACTCGCAGAGGAGGTGAAACGTGGGAAAATGAATCGGGGAGGGGAAAAAAGGAGAAAAGAACCATGTTGATGAGGAGGAGAGTGAAAAACACCGAAGAGACGAGACTGATGGGAAGTGAGCGCAGGCACGAGCAGACGACAGGCCATGCTTCACACAGGGACAGATGAGCTCTACGTTACACTCAGGTCCACGTCTACGCGGCGCGTGACGATCCGTCTCCGGCTCTGAGGCGCCGCCCAACGTCGAGTCCAAGCCGAGAACAACGAGCGCTCGTCTTTCCCCCGAGTTTCTGAGTGATACTGAGTGCAACTCCAGCGATGAACATTTAGCGAGGCGGACATGTGCCATGCAACACAAGGACGGTGACTGATGTTGACAAGCTAAAAGGGATTATCCAGGTATGCAGACGTGAACCCTATCATAACGTTTATTGATTAAACCACAAATAGATTGAGCTCATTTTAACAATGCTTTTTTTTTTTGGAAAGAAGCCACAGATCTCAAATATTAATTGTGGAATAAACCAGTGGTTCCCAACATTTTTGGCTTTGAGAAATATCATCTGTCAACCTGTCATCACTATCCTATGAAAACCATGTGCAAACTCTTCACGAGCCGCTGAAAACAGCTTTGTTTGCAGATGTGTGACGATGCACTTGTCAGATCTCACAAAGGGTTTTTTTTTTAAAGGCTCGTTAAGATTAAGGCGACAGGAACTAAATCCTTGAACACTAAATACTCGGTTTAGTGTTTTGGTTTTGTTGACAGCACAGAGTCCCTGAGCTGCGATTAGTTCAATCAAAGAGTGACGTTCCCTTCTCAGATTATTTTATTTGAATATTTTGAGAGGCGTGAAGGTAAAACTCTCCAGTATTTTACAGGAAAAAGACTAGAGAGCGAGATTAAATAAAAGTTTAAGAGCCAGAAAGGTGTTAAATAACTACAAATGAATAAATAATTAGTTATTATTGTTTGTGTTTTTAAGTTACTACTGCGAAAGGAAACTAAGTAATGTTCTTCTCCTGTATTTGACGTATCATCAATGTAAACTCTGTCGCCGCCTAGTGGCCATTTTTGTGATCATGTGTACTGAAATATTTTGTGAACTGTAAATTTTGTTTTAAACTAAGTAACTAGCATCTGTTTTAAAAATGATCCGTATACATATTTTCAAGGCCTAAAAGTACAATCAAAGCCTGCGGGGCCTTGGTTCCTACCCTCGTTATTATGACAAGACCCTTTCGATTGATCTTGTGGCCCCCAGGTTTGGAACGACTGGATAAAACAAAATAGTCTAAAATTTGCTAAATTTTCAGTCATGAACTATCTGATAAAAAAAATAGGGTTTGAGGTTTGATATTCAACCTCACACAAAGGCTTTGCAAAACTCTCGATTTCCTGATTTTGACGATGCTTTTCGCTGAATGACAGGTGACAACAGTGACACGGTGATGACAGAGACAGCTATGGAAGAAACCAACAAATAAAAGAGGAGTGACGGGGGGGTCACAGAGGGGCTAGCTATATGAGAAGAGAGGACACTACATGAGAAAGAGAGTGTCAGCAAGGAAAACCTACAATCAGTCCTCACCTGCTCTGTAATCACATCTACTTTCTTCGTCTCTGGCTAAAATTTGTGTTTGTTTGATTGTGTGACATAGCCAAGCCCCCCTATACACCCCTCACAGTACAGATGATGGCACGATATGCAAGTGCACACTGACTGGTGACGTAGGAACCATACCATGCTATCTCTCCTGTTGGCAAGCTTGCGAGACAGTGAGGAGAGACAGCGGAGAGCCTTTCAGACAGTAGCACCGGCCTGTGTTAGGTATACTCTGATTGAAAACCTACAACACCGGACACTGCACAGTACCGTGTAGCCGCTTTGCTTCCCCTTTTCCTCACGGTTTCTTTGTTTTAATGCTTTTGTTTCTCTTCTTGCACTTTAAAAGAACTGCGGGTTCCTGCAGACTAGGCAGCTACACTGGGGGCAACAATCCTCCTTCTTCCTACAGTTCCAGCTGTCCATCACGGACATTATAGAGTCCATCAGTGTCATCATGGTGTGATAGACTCCTCCCACTTGGCCTGTGTCAAGATCAGTATGTGTGAATGCTGGGAAAGCCTTTAGGACACCCGACAGAGCCTCACTAGAGACAGAGGAATCAGAGGTCGCCTTTCACTGTAAAAACATCTATTTCTGACGTGGGAAAGAACATGGCGTATTAGTGCAACAGTAGGCAGGATACAGGATGGGGAGAAAACACAGCCCGGGTGTGGAGTTTCACCAAAATGAGGTATTGACGGGCAGAGGGATTAAAAAAGGAAAAGGACATCTAAATCTATTCAGTGTTTAAAATACCGAGGAGGAGGGGATACATCTCTTAAAGCAAATGAAGAAGCGTAACAATTTATTGCATCCTTTACACCTTCGGTGATGCAAGTAAACTGTACACTGAAACCCACACAGGCATTTGGACTCGAGGTTAGCCATAGACATTTCTATCTAGTGGCAACAGCCAAAGAAGCAAAGGGGAAGCTTGGCCTACAGGAAGAAGCAGCGTTATCATCAACATTTGTTCAAGGAGCGGTCCCTCTTCGACCACAGCGGAGAAAGGGTAGAGAAAGGTGAACCCACCAAAGAGTCGGTCTGCCAAAGTGTTACCTGATACTTCACCCTGCGACGTGCCCGTACGGCCGATGTTGGTGAGCAGGTGGTCGATGTTGGGGACGGGCTGAGACTCCACAGCGCTCTCCTCCTGGGACACAGTCTGACAGGGGCAAAGGGGACACAGTTAGGACCAGATTCACACGGAAATCTATGGTTCTAGCAGCTTAAACACAGAATGGATGCGCCTTCTTTTGCAGCTTTGAAAAACCCCTGTTAATAATAAAAACATCTATTAATGTTACACTGATATTGTATGTTTTGAAGAATGTACTAAGTAAACTCTGTGCTATTTTTGTTGCCTTCAAGTATAGTTAAGTGTACTCAAGTAGTCTTTAAGTACTTACTTACACAAGCACACAAGTACAATTTGTAATACACTTACAATAAAGTACACTTTTTGGTATTTCAAAGTACCTCTGAGGTACCTAAAGTATTTTGAATTGAACTAATTGAGAGAGGACAGAGCTGGAAGAAGTTAATTTAACGGCAGTGAGGCCTGTACCCACCACTGGATCTCCGTTTCCCTCCTCAGTGAAAAACCAGTCATACTAGAGGAAAGAAAAACAGCATTAAAATGAGGTTTTTGTTTCGTTTTACATTTGAAATTTGGTTTTGAATCTTTAATAGCAGTTCAAGATCTGCTGCTTACATTCTGAATGAGGGTCTCCACTATCCTGTACTGATCTGGCATGTGTGTCACCATGTGGGTCATGTTGTCCTCGGTGGTGCGCACCAGAGTGGGACCAAACACGATGGCCAGGTTCCTTGGTTCCATCTAACGAATGAGAAAACAAGCTTTTATAGTACATTTGCAGTTCTCTGATCAAAATTCAAAATTTAGACATCTCTAAAATCACACACCTTATTCTTCTCTGAGTTTTCAGCCACAGTTTTGAGATGAGCTGAGAGGAACTTTAGAGTCTCATAATGATGATCCGGCAACTCATGAAGCTGCAAGTAAGTAGAAACTTTATTTAAAAACTATTTCATAGATTTACAGCGCTCCAATACATAGTTTGAACAGGTTATACAAATAAAGCAATAAGAAAACCAACTTAGATAAAAGAAAATGAATGAATAACGACAGTAAAAACGATTTCTAACAAAAAGATGATAATATATAATACAAAAAAGGCTGAAATTAATTGTCAAAGCAACTCACCAGCCTCTTGAGCACTTTGAGTCTCTCCACTGGGTCCTCTGTTCTGTTGGCGTCTATAAACTCTGTGTACTTATCTGCAGGAAGTAATGAGAAATTAAGCAAAGGCTGGAGAAAGGCTGGAGGTAAAGCTCGTTCAACTGCATTGTAGTTCTCATTTTCCACCACTAGATGGCAGACACAATCTTTGCAAAAGCAACCCACCATTGGTGAACAAAGGCTCGGGAAGTTTTCTGAAGAAGGACTTGAGCAAACTGCTGATCACATTGAGGTCTCTCCATTTCTGTAAAACATGAGATTATGGTATGATGGGTAATTATCTTCATTCAACATACTTCATGACTTTAGGCTCACAATAATTCGCATCCACTGCCAAGGTGTTGTAACTCCGACTGCTGCAACATGACACTTGAAGGAGAGTTTAATTAAAGCAACTGCGATCGATAAAGCGACTCACATCGTCCTGGATATCGATATCGTTCATGCCCTTGTTATTGAGCTCCTCCTGCATGTTGGAGATTGCAGCGTTGTTCCCTGGGACTCTGTAGATGCCTGTGTACTCCAGCCCCCTCTCCTCCACCAGCTTACAACAGACCTCCACAATCAGAGGCACAAACTAGAGTGCAGAGAAAAGCAGAAGACGTTCAGCGCTTTGAACGTACATGTGGAGAAAAGGTGCATTCAAGAGCACAAACAGATGAAAGGAAATTCAGAATAGTAGCATGCATTGAATCCTGAAATGCTTAAAACAGATGCAAAAAGGACAATAACTTTACAAGCAATTGAAATTAAGATAATGATAATTAATATAAATTAATAAATTCTTTTTGCTGTTTTATGACAAATGAAACCAGCTCAGACCTTGTTGTTCTGTGCAGGAGGACAGTCGTCCAGCCTCACGCCGAACGTGACTCCAGGAGACGGCTTCTTCTCGAAAGGTTTCCTCATCAGCCCGGGGATGCCCTTCCTCCACGTCCCTTTATCCTTCGGAGGGCTGGTGTCATCTGCATGCAACATGCATGAGAATGCATGCGGAGGACGCATCATTAGTTTAGAATATAATACAACCGGTTTGATTTTCCTTGCAAAAGTGAAGAAAAATGAACTTGTATTATGTGAGAATTGTGTCTGTTCCCACCTTTGTGCATGTTCTTCCTCTCCTGCTCAGGTTTGGGTGAGTGTGGACTTGTTGCTTTGGTCTCCCCTTTACCTCCTAGCAGCGTGTGTCTGATACTGAGCGACTGGCGTGAGGGCTTGGGCGACGGCTCCGTCTTGCTGCCTGTCGGGCTGAGTGAGACACGTAAAACACAAAATGAGCTTTCCGATCAGAGCCGACTTAACCAGCACTGTGTGTGAAGTTCTCCCAAGTGCGATGACCTCCCTCCTCTCTGTCCCCTCCCCCTTGCACTTACCTCATCAAGGTGTTGTACTCCTTGATCTTCCTGCTGATGAGGTCATGGCTGGTGAAGACCGCGTTCTAAAAAAAGAAAGAAAAAGGAAGGAAGGAAACAATGGGACACAATAGGTGATGGTTAGGGCATCGGGTGCACCAGTTCCCTTCACGTCCCCCTGACAGGCCATAACGGATCTTTATATAACCTGCTGCTATCAGGTGACACAGGTAAGAGCATTGGAATGTCAAAGTATGGACAGTGGTCCTAAAAGAGGGGAAAGGCAGGCTTAAATTTGTAATCAGAGGAGACTCGCTTCCTTTAAGACACAATGGAGTGAGCACAGAGCAAGAAATAAACCAGATATATTCTTATTACATCATCAATAATGTTACATCTAATTGTGAACGTCAATGAGGAAGGCTAAAACAAAGTCTGCATCTGATTAAGAATGTTTTCATATTCTTATCCTGAATCTTACTTTTGCTCATACGAACGTTCCAGGTAGGATTGTTTTAAACGATTAATCTGCCGACGTCTTTCATGATTCGTCTTTTAATCGTTAAGTGTGTAAAATGTCAGAAAATTGTGAAAAATGCTGAAAATGTTGACTCATTCCAGTCCAAAGCCCAAAGATGTTCAGTTCAAGATATAAATATGTCATATAAGAGAAGGACAACGAGCACATAATTGCATTTGAAAAGCTGATTGATCACATAAGCTCTAATTATTTGCATGATCGACACCCCTAAAACTGCTGTATGAGGCAACCTGTTCCGCTCAGTTTGTTGGCAGGTTTTATTCACAAAAAATAAGACCCCCTGCAGCTTCGGGTCCCGCTGAAGGAAATCAGCAGACGATCAGATAACAGATTTGTGGCAGTATTAGGGGACCTGAGGCAGAAAGAGGGGCTGGTCTGACATAAAGTTAAGATGCTAAAGCAAAGTGGGCCGTGACTTCGATGCGAGGAGGTCAAGGGGATGTGAGTCATTGTAGGACAGCGGGATAATCGCACAGGTGTTGTAACAGTGGATGCTCACCTGGACAGCGACCCAACAGTTTGAATGCACGAGTCTCACCTCCTCGTCCAGGTTGCTGTTCTCCTGAATGACTCTGATCCAGGCCAGCATGTCCTCTCGGTCCTCAGCCTGGAAGAGGTACTCGCAGTCCGAGGTGGTCAGCCGCAGCACGTTCTTGCGCTTGGTGTCGCTGTACGAGATGTCGATCAGACAGGCCTTGATGCTGATCGGCAGGGGCTCGTCCACTGCTTGGCAGTTGGCATGAGCGTGCCCCTCCTTCTTGTCTTTGTATAGGCAGAGGTAGTGGCCTCTCAACACGGCGTACATCTGTTTCCACGGGCGCATACCGCCACCGACACGCTACAGAAGTAGGTCATGAGAAAGAGATGAGTTTTACGAGGCTAAATGGAAGGAATTAAAGTGTAATCTCTCTGCAAATGTTCCTATTGTTGGCATTACAGGACATAATCACTGCCTTTAGGACAATAAGAGACCTCATACAAGGAGGTCAAAGGCAGCTGTCAGTTCAAACTGGCCAAACAGGTGAAACATACCTGTATAGTGCAGCCTAACAAAGCGAGACAAAGACATACTCTGGAAACAAGGACAGCCCTGCTACTGTTTACAAATCAAGTTAAACAGTAGGTCAGGTAATGCTTGAAGATGTGCACCCTGCTTTCTGTAGCAGTGAGGGAGTTATCAGATGTGATGGCTACGTTTGCAGAGACAGTCCACACCTTGCCCTTGTCTGTGTTGAGCTGCTTGAAATGCAGCAGACCCTCTTTGGTGGCGTCACAGAAGACGTCTGATGAAGAGTCTCTCCTGGAGCCTGAATCTTCGGACGACCTGTCCACAGCCTGCGACAGATACGAAAAACAACCTTAAGGTGACGTTTGTGACCAAGATTATTAGTTCCAATCTCCAGCTACCAGAGCAGTGGCGGAAATACTGGCCAGGATAGAAAGTGAACAAATAGAAATAAACTCAGCCTGTGAATCAATTATTTACCAGAACAGCCTGACATCCCTATTTTTCATAATATATTCATGTTTCACTGGAACAAATTGTATCTTCTGGGTGTGAACTAATGAGCTGGTAAACCTTCAAACAGGAAATGCAGATAAACCAGTCATGCAGCAGGTGAGCACAGCTGGCACCAAACACACACATGTCTGATATAAGTGTGGACTGGACTCACCTTCCTAAGACTTTTCAGACCAGGTATTAAGGACCTCCTGAATGAAAGAGGAACAATGTTAAGATGAAAGAGAAAAAGCTGAAAGTTAGTTCTGGAAAAATGATTAATTAAAACGAATGTTTAAAACTGCAGCTATTGTAATTATATTTACTTCCCTCAAAATGTACATATTAAATTCCTGTTTGCTCCTGTATGACACACTGTGGGTGTAACTTACCCTCGGCTCTCTTCCCGGTAGTTATCCAGGCCTTCATCATACGACTTGGACCGCTCCGTTTTAGTACCAGAATCTGACTCAATAATTGTAAGACGGAGAGAATCTATTAAGAGAGGGTTAAACAATTATTTGCAACTGTTCAGAACAGTGATAGTTATTAATTTGCTGCTTTGATGTGAAAATACCTTGGTCATGTGACAGCTGGCGTCGAATGAGAGGGGACGGAGAAGTGGGGCTGGGGGGGATGGTGGTGATGGTGGGCGCTCCAGATATCACAGCAGAGGCAGGAATGTGTGCGCTGTCCTGGTCAGTACTGGGACTAGATGGTTCATCTGAGGACGCAAACAAGGGGAATTCAGTCACGCCGAGCATTTCGATCAATACTCTGTTTTCTATCTATTTCTATTGAGGCCTGAATGACAGATGCGGCGTGTTTGGAAATGTAGATTATTCTTCCTGCTTGTTTCTTCAGTACAATATCACACTACTGGACTACAAACTGTAGCATCACTTTCATACGCTGTTTATAATGTATTGACTCAATCAATATTTATTTCCATGTCTATCTAACAACACGGATCATTAACTGGTGAGGAAGCTGACTTTGCAGCTTAACCCTCTAGCATGTATGCAGCCAGCACCTGCACATTAAGTTTAATAATCAGCCACAAACAGCATTTCCAACCAACTCATGGCGCAACTGTCAGCTAGCTAATTAAGATAGCATACTTACGGTTAGAGCTGATAAAATCAATGCCAATCAAAAGTCACTGGCTGGAAATGATAAGGCCGCTTCTGTCTGAAATCAAGAACCTAATTACCTAATTACTATTTCAAGCTGTAAATCTGCCACTGTTATCAATGCAACTCATGTGTCAACGAGAGGGTGCAGCTGCACCAGGAAATATCATACAGTATATTTCAAAGCATGCAAAACAATGTTCATCTCTGCTATCTCAGCCTGAATAAACATTTCAGCGGGCAGCAATAAAATGCTGGGATGAGGGCTTTATGTCAGCCAGCAGACAGTGTTTCTGTTCAGATAATCGGGTGCACACCTTCCCTTTTCAACACACATACGCAGGGTAGTCAGCAAACATTACATCATCTCAGACACGACGGTGTCATAACGTCTGATATACAGTATCAGCGAGACGGCGAGCCCTAAAAACAAATGAACACGTCCAGCACTGAATCATATCTGTGACTGCGCTGATGCAGGTGGAACCAAATGAAGCACAAACTACATTCAGTGTCTCAACATGATACCTTTTTGAAATATGGTTTCAAATTATAATAGTTCAAGTCCTCACGAACTGTTATTTACCTTTATGAAAACCCCAGAGTGCCTTTACACTGCCGTCAAAAACAACTACAGCAAAGAAGATCTAAATGATTAAATTCCTCAATGCATCAATGCAACTCTTTAACTTTCAACGGCACCACTTAATACGAAACATCTGATCTGCTTGTTGGTTGTGTACAGACCGCTGCTGTGAAGTCTCTCGCCTCAAACCTCAAACACATCTCCCATGACACTACAAAGCTCATTTCTGCCAAGCCAGGCAGATGCCCATTTCATTTAATCACTTGTTTATAGACCTCCGATCCCGTTTCTGGGAAGATGGCGGCACCGGTCACTGATGGCTGACACGTACAATTACAATTTGTTTGTTCAGGGGATGTCAGTTGTAGACATCAAGATTGACTCAGCTTTAAACAGAAGATGCAGATCTATCAGACAGCTACGCATTTTCCTTTAGCGTAAACGACAGGAAACACAGCTGGCCTGGTTCAGCCCAAAGGTAACAAAATCCAAAATATGTGCTGGACTATTTCTTAGATGACTTTCTGGCGTCTTGTCATTGCTGTGTTGGCGCCTGGCAGCCAGTATAGACAAAAAGTCAGCGTGCCAAGAAATAGCCCAGCATAAAACCCCCTGTAAAAGCACCACTAATCATTTTTACACCTCAGCTTTTGTACGCTATGTTAATTGGTGAGCTTTAACCAAACACTTTGCGTGTAGTACCCTTGAAACCCATATGTAACCCATACCTACATGCACCTACATGCATGCAGATGTGTTTGCGTTTCCACCGCAGACAGATCTCTTAAATGGAGGAATGGTTGTGACTGGGGGCTTTGGGGCAAACCCCCTTCATTTTTCAAGCAGTTGAGACTTTTTTTGGTCTTGAGAAGCCGCAGCAGCAAAAAAAAAACAGCCTTCATACTGTGCAACAAACTGAACTGACTTGCTTCCAGTCTATATGCTATGCTAAGATAACCTGCTAATGGCCGTTGCTTAATAATTGGCATACAGACATGAGAGTGATATCGATTTTATCTCTCTGAAATAAACATAATTCCAAAATGTCAAACTATTCTAAGTTTTGCCCAAATATAAAACATAGCTGGTGTTAAACACAGACCAGTGGGACTTGCTAAAATCTCAATCTCATCTTAATCTAGATCTAAACGCAGAGAGTGAGATCTGAGGTGTGTTTGTTTAAACAGCGGGAAGTAGTGCTACAAGAGGATATGATTAACCCCTGCAGGCTCTGGGGCACCAAGAAGCACAAGAGCTGCTCTCATTGGTTGGCGATGAGTCAACAATGACAACACAACTGAGGATGCGAGGTCAAGTTCAAGCTTGTTGAGTTATGTCAGCTGATAAGTTGGCAGCGTTGTGAAAGGACACGTAAAATAAAATTCTGAGCAGCTTTCGATGTAGACGTCTGTTCCACTGTGACACGTTGGCTTTGTTATGAGTCAATTTCAGTCAAATTTCTCCTCAGGATAAACAAGAGGGGACGTGACATTTTGCATGTGTTTTAGCAGCAACCAACTGTGCTCTGTTCCCACCACCAAATGTTTGGCAGGCACCTAATGTACAGCAGTTGTTCCACTTATTGTTTGGAACTGTACTATGAAATCTAATTGAAGCAGATTGCGGCAGGAATGCTCTTATTTCTCTGTTATGTCACAGTCCATTAGGACGACGTTCTTGGGTTTCTCTTGCTGTTCAACACCGGAGGAAATATGAGACATTTCGGGGAGTGGGTAGGGGGTGTATTGACTTGTGTGTGAGACTGTATATTCCTATGCTGGCCTACTCTGATGCTTGAGGGTGGTTTGAGTACGTCATGGTAGCCTGCAGTACAGTGTCACTCTGTCACGTAATCACACAACAACCAACTCTATGTCACCCTGAGATCCAAATACCACGAGGAACCAATTTCTTTTAACATTTAGATGCCTATATAACAGGCTCTGCTGTGACTGTAACTTGAGCAATGTACAATATATTTAAAGTGGCTGAATTGAACAGGTTTGTTGTTTTTTACTATTCTAACAAGCAATAAATTTCCCAGGGTAGAGTATTTCCAGTAAGAGATCCTCCCACAGCTTCAGGTGATTCAGTATATTTCTCGTGACATTTGGACACAATAGAGCTTCTTTGAGAATGATAAATAGGGAAACAATGGACAGGGCTTACACTTGATTTGCGATGCATTATTATGGCCGAAGCCTCAACTCCTGAGATAGAGGGGAGCTTCTGATTCGTTTTACATTTTTGGAATTCAGTTCGCATGGAGAGAGGAGCATTCATGTGGATTTGTTTTGTAAAGTACCCACAAAACAAAAATATTGGACAAAAGAGGCCTTAAAACATGGATTTTCAGCATATTAATGAAGTCAAGAGTATACACTAGTATACAGAGCATACACAGACATGCACCCTTTCCTTTGCAACTGCAGCTGAGTTATTCTCGCTCATGAATGTTTGAGGTATGAGAGAACGTAAAACCCCAGATAGAATTTCACAATGGAAATATTATCTAGCCTATGAAAATTGCTTTAACTTCTCAATGCAGTATTGAATTGTTGGACAAGGACCTTCCCTGAGTAAAATACTGTGTAACATTTCCTGATTCAGAGGAGGAAATATCAGACCAATACATACACAAGATTAAGATCTGGCCGAGCATTTTGATACTTGATGCTACAAATACAAATATAAATATATTCATACAAATATTCTGGTCGATACTCGAGAATGATCAAGGTTCAAAGTTCAGCCCTGACTGGATATTCCAGAGCATTCAGTATTTAGTATTACCAGATAAATCTCCATTGAAAGGATGTTGTGAATTCGGTTCAAATTAAAAATTGGCTGCCATACTTTCATGCATAAACATACTTTTTCACTCACACAAACACATGCTGTGTGATTTTTTTTTTCACACGACTAAACTGTCACTGCTGTTGCTATAGAAACCGGAGGAGTTCATAAGGAAGGTGATGCAGAGACGAGTGCAGTCTTACCTATGAAGGGGATTGAATCCAGGGAGTCATCTAAGTTGTTGGAGCCAGACTTTTGTCGTGTGTCTCCGAGCCGTCTCAGATGCATCTCCCTACAGCTGTCATTAGACGTCCAGCACATAGCTCCATCTGCAGAGCCTGCCTTCACCAATGGTGGTGACTTATGAGTCACTCCTCTCTGGTTGTCATTAACAGCTAGTACATAGGATGGAGGGCGAATGTGGGGAAGTGCTGAGTTTTTGTCCCTTCTTAGAACAACAACTGTTGCATCCGGTCCTTCTACGCCCTCTGCAAGACCGCCATTAGTCCGTATGGGGGCGTTGGCTTTTGGCTTTTGGGCTACAGCTCCATTAGTGATGGAGGAACCTAGAGAAGAGGCAACCCCTACACTTTGTAGTTGTCTCTGCATGGGCAGTTTTGAGGAGGGACCAGAGCAAGAGGAGGACCTGGCTGCCAACCCAGCCTCTGACCTGCTCTCCATTTTCAGACTGTCGGCCCTGCCTCTGAGCTGCAGGTGCAGAGGGGAGGGATAGCCCAGGTGGTTGCCCATTATGTTAGCTCTTTGGTCTTTAAGAGTGTCTGTGGTTTTAGTGGAGGATAAGGCAGGTGAAGGGTCAAAGATTGAGTTTTTGACAGGCAGACGAGATGGTCTCATAATGACACTGTCTGTCCTTGATGTTGGTACAGAATCCGTCGTACCTTTAGTAAACACAGGAGCAGCTAAAGGCGAGTTGGATAATCCACTTCCCCGCCCTTCTTCCTGCTGTCCAGTGAGACTCCTGTTCAGATGAGGTAAAGCTCTGAGGCCTGCTCCCTGCCTGCTTGCTCTGGCTTCCTCTCCCTGGGACAGCAGCAGCCTGTCCTCCAACCCTGCCCTATCTCCAAAAACAGCCCCACCTGGCTCTCCAGGCTGCTGCCCCAGGTAGTCACAAGACCGTGTCCTAGGTTTGGTGACTCCTGTGGGGGTGGAGAAAGGTAGAGCATCCTCGGAAGCACTACGAGGCCAATTCCTGACTGGTATTGTCCTCTCTGCTCCACCTCCAAGCCTCTCTTGGGAGACGCTACGTAATGGAGTCACTGCAGTACCCTGGCTACTTGCTTCTACTCCACGGTCATTGGAGGTGCTTCTCCGTCTGACCTGGGAGCCCAGTGCCCCTCTTTGACTGGTGCTAGGAGGAGGCGGTGTACGTTGCTGGGCATAGGCAGAGCTGGAACTGGCTGCTGCACGCAAGCTGTCCAAGCGTTCCTGGATGGTGCGGCAGCCATACGTGTGCAGCCTCTTGGCGTCAATATAGTCCTTGTACGTGGTGTAGTTTTTCCAGTCAATGTTCTGGTGTGGCGAGGTGGAGGGGGCTGTGGGAGAGGCTGAGTAGTGGTTGGCGCTGGGTGAGATGGCAGTAGAGAACGTGTCTGGTGAGGCAGAGGTGGCCCGTACAGGTGGAGATAACGTGTCAGGATAGATGGGGCCAGGTCTAGAACTTGAAGAAGGGGAGCAGACTGGGGTTTCTGTGGAACGGGAAGAGGGGTACTGCAGCTGTGCACCTCCAGGTACTGAGGAAATAAGGGGTCTGGGTCTGGCTGAGCCAGAATCTGCTGAAGGACTGTACCGGTTTTCCTCTGTCCTGTGGCTGGGTCCAGCCCGGGCCACCCGGGACCCCCTGTCAACTGGATCAAGCGGCATGGTCACTGTCCTCGCATTCTCATTACAGACACACACCACAGTCTGAGACTTTGACGTCTGTTGGGGTGGAGGAGATGGCGGAACAGGGATTTCCACCCGGTAGCTCTTTTCTGTGGCCCCTCCTCGTCTTCCTGGTCCCTGAGCCGGCCCTCGGGAGGTCTCATTGACCGTGGCAGGCTCTGATGACTGAGCCATGCCCGCAGCCTTAACCTCTATCCGAGGGTAGCAGATGGGAGGGGGCTCGGGGATGTTCTGGGCATTTCCGCTGTACGCCTCATTTCCTTTGAGGTATGCATCCTGGGAATACGCCTGCAAGAGATTAAAGGACATTATGTCACTTCGGTTGCTGAGAGGTTGGAGCGCTAAAATAGATCACATTAAACATCTTGAAGATCGCACCCAACCAGGAACAGGATACATTTGAATGTCCTTAAAGACAGATCAGGGAGCACTGTAGACCTGTTTGTGAAAACGCTACTGACCTTGTGCCAACCTCTTCTACCACTAGATGACGAAGTTACTGCCATGTCCCACCTATGACTTCATACCCCTCTGCTACTACAGCTACACCATCAGTCCTCTCTTTCTAAAATTCCTAAACAGCCCCACACCAATGTGGTTGCTTACATTTTGACAGCAGAGAACTGACTATTGCCATTTATTGACAAGAGTCTTTGTGTGAGCTGATGAGATTATCAGCAAGACAAACACTGCTACTGCATTCCCTCGGAGGACTGTAAATGACTGATAGACAACTGGATTCAGCCTGTCTGTAACAACAAAACAGCAGCATGCTAAAAGTAGACAGAGCGCTCCAGTACTATTTCTCCAAACCTTTGTTGACAGTTTCTCAATCTTTTCCAAGGAGACTGCAAACAAATGTTACAGCATGCCATGATACAAATTAACTACCCTGAGAAGCAATAGATGTGGAGGAGTGGGAAACAAGGGATAGCCAGAGAGGTAAAATAAGCAGAGACCGAAGGCTGGAAAGTCCAGAATAAAACCATGGAGCCAGGAGGGAGGATTAAGCTGGCAGGGGCTTACCCACCTTTGGTACTGGAGAATGTGCCCTCAGGCATGAGGAGAGGGTGAACGGGGGACGCCTCTGTCTGCCGTTGCCAGCTAACACTACTTCTGTCAGCATGGCTCCACAACTGTACTGTCACTGTAGCAACTAAGGTACCCTCTTCGCTTAAAACCTGAAGAAAAACACTCAAATCTAGCGCACTCTCCAGTGAATGATCACCACAAACAGCTTCGGAGAAAAAAAAAATCCTGGCTGCAATTTGAACACGTTATATTTCCTCATCCCTTCAGCGCACAAGCTCTTGAGAAAATGAAAGGGAGAGAGTTGTGGTGTTGGACTTTAATCGATATCACTCTACCTGAGGTGTCAGGTTACTATTGCCCTAACCACAGCTGCAGTAGCTCTGCTGCTTGGTGCCTCCCTCTGGATTTGCATAACTCATACGGTTAAACAGAAACCAATTTCCTGAATAAGGAAAGTACAGAGCAAAATGTTTGAAGTCTGCTGACATATGAACACAGAGAATTGGTTTTTCCAGTTCACACACGTTTCTCCCAACCTGCTACTCAGGAAAATCCAAAACAAATGAACCAGGATAAACTAAACCACAATACACATACTGCAAAGGAGGGGAAGTATATTTAGGGTTTTAGGCGTTCACCATTTTCTACATGTGCAAATACAAGCTTTAAAGGTGGTGTCAAAAGAGCGGTGAATCATCAGGAAAGAGAGCTGAAAGGAAAGTCATTAGTGTAGTTTCCCTTCTTACCAGAGCAGTGATATCCCTGGAAAACTGCAGTCCACAGGTTAGAGAAGGGCAAGCAGAGAGAAAAAAGGGAATAAAGAGAAGTAAACAGGTGAGCACAGAGAAAATGAGAGGTACAACGCCAACGATGGAGGTGAGACAGGCAGCCTGTCTTCAGCAAAGGCTAAAAATACATTCCGCTGTGGGGACGCTGAGCTGAGGCATCACAGTCAGAGAGGAACAATAAGAAAGAGGAAGAATAGAGGTGAACTTCATCGTCTAAGGTGCTGTTCATTTCCATTATTCCCTCCTCTTACCCCCAACACAGCTGCTGTGAAAATACACTGACAAACATATTCTGCTGGCTTTCTCCGTCTCCCAACATGCTCAGCATTTCTTCCCTTTGCTCTGTCACTCTCACCTGCTCACTGTGGTACCTCCCCTCCCCCTCTCTGGTTTCTCAAGCATTTCAGCGGCGCTACAACCGCTCTCCCTACTAGCCTCCTTCTTCTTCTCTGACAGCCTCGCACTCATCTGTTTGGACGGCGCTCTGTCATATGCTCACTTCTGGGTGAGCATAACAGAACGCTTGCCCGGTCTGCACTCGCTTCCTCCCTCACTCGCTCCTGTAAACAGTGAGCTGAGAGGAGTCAGCTGACTGCAGCTGCACTCCCTCCGGTAGTGAGTGGGCTCAATGTCTCCCAAAGCACAAAACAGACAAACATGAACACATTTGCAAACAGGCACAGATACATCTACAGACGCCACCATGTGCCTCCGCCATTTGCCCTCATCTAAAAAAATATACATGTCAAGCAATGCAATGGAATAAATACTGAGGAAAAAAAGAGGACAAAATCACATACATACAAACATTTTAGCAGTGAGATCACAACTTATTCTACTATCCTTCATTTTAGTTGGATTAAGAGGTTCACACCACAATAAGCAGCAGTTTAAACCTTTAAATTTGTCAACAGCAGGTAGATTTCTAAAAGCTGTAAAGTAAAAAACAACCTCTAGATTGAATTTAATTTTGACTCATGTTTTCCTCAATGGGGAGAAACAGCTAATTGCTTCATTTGAAGCCTTGTGAGTGTTCAGACTCATTCCAAAATGCCAACAGCAAGTTTCTGTGGCTTTTGGTGAGCTGCGGCCAAGCTAACAAGCTATGTGCGGAATTCAGCAACACAGTGGGATCTGACTCAGTTCTCTGCTCCCAGAGAGAATTCCCGAACAGAGGTGGATAACGTGTGGCGACTGGTTTGACGTGGCCTGCCGCTGTTTTATCATCTGTGGGGCTCTGGAGCAGATGACCGATGCCCTGGACTGGCTGCGAGCTCCACTGAGCTTCTCACGCTGCTGCAAGGTCGCCCTCCCATGTAACCACATCAACAGACACGAGACGATCACTCTCAGTCTTGATGATCAAGATCAAAACTGCAATCGCAGACTGAGCAAGTGGTTGGAAAGACTAACCTTCCGTCCCACAGGTCTGGTCATGTGACTCTCTAAATATCAGACTGTGCTGTGACCACGTTCACTAAAATATGGTATGAACAGCCTATGAGCGCCTTCACTTGATCTTTTTTAGGAGTTTTCTTGGCTACATTTAAAGGAATAGTTTCACATTTTGGGAAATGTGCTTATTCACTTTCTTTATAACCGTGAGAAGATAAATAACAACCTCATGTCTGTCCGATAAGTACGGAGCTGGAGTCAGGATGTGTTTATCTTAGCTTAGCTTAGCTTATCTTAGCGTAAAGGAGGTATGTCAGGTACCGCGATCAAGGTACCTGAGAATATGGTAACAGTGGAGCTCATTCATTTGTGCACTGTTCACACCTGCGTTATGCTATGCTTCACATTACGTTACCAGTGTAAAAGACTCGCAGTGATAAGGTTAGACACAAAAACCTACTGGGTTAGGGTTATTAAAAGATCAAGGTTTATGAGCTAAGGACAAACGTAGTATAAATAAGGGTGGATAGATGGGTAAAACACAGGACTTTCACACAGGGGGTTCATTTCCCATTTGATGTTATTTTAATTCAAACCATAATTTCTTTCTATTTTCCAACATTCTTAAATATCCAGCAATTGTAGTGGAAGTGGAAAAATGAATCTACCACGTGTACAACCAATTACATTGTGATCCTAATTAATTATGTAAACTAATTTACCTAATTAACACAGCCTCAACCATAGCTCGCATAAAGCCTGGAAACATGAGGAAAACAGCTAACCTGCCCCTAAAAGCTAATCCATTTAAAATGCTGCGCAGTATATTGTTTGTTTAACCTTTCCACAAAAAAAGAAAAATCACAATTTGTGGTATCAGGAGGCGTTACATGCTGGAACTATTTCTTAGTGAACAACAGCGTGCTGCAGCATGCCTATACCCTCATTTCCACTGGGTGGTACAGCTCTACTCGACTCACTTTTAGAACTGGGTACTTTTCCACTGCAGATAGTACCCCCTCAATGTAGGATGATCGTCATAGCGACACTGCGTGAGACTGCTGTGACACAACACAGGAAGAATGATATCGGAGGGATGCTGTTCTTGATTCTCAGTATGTGGCTGTTTGTCACAGCAAGGAGGCAAACTTTGTTTCAGGAAAGACTGAATGCAGCAGGACAAAAAGGCGCAGATAACTGCTCCGTGTCGCTCATGTGGGGATTCTCTCTGACCAATCAGTGGTCTGCAGGGCCGTCACTCCATCTTTTAGCATCAGTTCTCAACCAAACTGATGCTAAAAAAGTACCAGCCACTATCCACGATGTTTGACAATGGAAAACAAGAGCAAAGCTCTCACAGAGAATTAGTTACACCACGTTGCTCTCCCTAAAACCAGAAATTGTGAATTCAAAATGTTCAGTGCACGTACTGGTCAAACTAACGACACATCCCAGATAAAAACCACGTTTTAAAAAGGGTATTTAGACTGCAAATGATCACAAATCTTGTACGCATAATTTGCCACTACATAAACAAAAAAAGAACATTTTCAAGCACACTTGCAATATTTACTGATGAATGAACGCTTACCAGCTGCAAAATGTCCTCATCCTTTGGCATCACGCAGAGCTCCAGTGAGGCATCGCTGAGGGAAGCGAGGGTGTGGGGGGGCGAGAGAAAGGTGAGGGTGAATGTGGGAGAAGGCTGTTACAACACAGGGCTCAAACTGTGTAAACATGGTACATCTCAAGAGAGCAACCGATGCTTGTTAAGTCTAACCTCTAAGAGCTGCACTTTAATGAAGTGTGAATGAGTGCAGCACGTGTGCTCGTCAGCGATAAGGAAATGACTTTCTCTGGAAAAGTTTTTTCCCAAAACGTTTCACAACGGCTCTGTCTGAGTCTCTGTTGGGTTGGCAGTGAAGGGATCAGACAGAAACTCGGGCATATTGCTCAGAGGCTCATTCACTCTAAATATTCCCCTTAAAGTGAACCGTAAAATTAATTCACAGCAACCTCACCTGTTCTGGATCAAGGCTATGACTTGCGAGTAGGTCTTCCCAATGATGCTCTCCCCATTCACCTTCACTATCCGGTCCCCTGGATAGAAGTAGACAATAGATTACAAACTGCTGTTTACGGCTCACAGCAACATGACAAACTCTCAGCTGCTAAGAAAACTGATCTGGAATCCAGTCAATATGGTTATTGACCAAAAAACAACTCTGGAGTAGCTCCTTCCAGCACAAACACACCCGCGTTTAGATCAAAAGGGGAACACCAATACTTGTTTATTTGAAGGACCCCTTGTGAGGATCCATCTCCATTCAAGTTTTCTGAAGATGACCATCTTACAGGAAGAGAGTTTAGGAGAGAAACTGGATAATTGTGGGAAAACACTGCACTCCCCTGTCCCAGGAGAAGAGAGTTAATAGATAAAAGCAGACAGTTTCGAAGATAATGCTGACAGCACATGGAGCAGAGCTTCAACTGTCACCTCCGTTTCAGGGAAACTGGAAAGAGCGGTTTCACTTTTTCACCAGAGAGGAGTTTGTTCAAGTATTTTTATCCCCGCTGCTTAAAATTAGAAACGATTGACGCATTAATAAGCGAAAACAGAAAGCGAGAGAAAGAATCAAGGGACGGTCGGAATAACAGTGTGCATATTACACTTTGTTCAACCTCCCACAAAGGAGCCATCTGTTATTTTGTAACTCGTATCTGTTTTGCCTGGCGGGTTACAAGGAAGTGGAATACAGTACGAACGTGAAGAAATCTTGGCATCAAACGCCGCTTTGAGGTCAGATGTGAGACAGGCAGAGTTAATCATGAGATCTGCTGGTTATCAGAAGGAGTGCTATGATCTCCTCGGAGCCTTATGAGCGTGTTTGTGTGTGTACCTGTACAGAGTCCAGCTCCGTGGGCGGGGCCTCCCTCCTTCACTTGCTTGACGAAAATGGTGTCCATTGGCTCCAGACGGTTCCTCTGTCTCCCTGGCAACGAGAGAGAGAGCACATGCACCGAGGCGATTGGTCACACGGCGAGGAAGAGCAGCAGCAGCAGAAGCAGAATTAGGCCACATTGCATTGGAACTGGAAAATTCAACTGCAGCAACACTGTGGCATCACTTCACATATTATCTGCTGTTCTTCAGGGTTTCTTCCACTTCTGAATTGTGGGCCGAGTGTCCGAGGACACTGGTTTCCATCACTTAATCGAACAGTGCAAATGCCAAAGGTTTGCTGGTTGTAAAGTGGAATAAAATGGGTGATTGTTGGCAAAATATGACGCTCTGTTTATGTTTTATCTACAGGAAACAGCTGAAATGATTCAATCAACAGAAAATTTAACTGCAGTTATGTTGATAATTGATTTGTTTTGAAGTAATTACTGTATTTTTCACGGCTGCGAGGATGTGTTGCTTTTCTTTTGTCTTATATAATAATCAACTGAATATCCGGGTTCAGACCAAACAAGCTTTCCGAGGACATTATTTTGGGACATTTTCCAGAATTTGCTGACATTTCTGAGCAAAACATGAAATGATGAACTGAGAATTAGTCAGCAGATTAATCAATATCAAAAATCATCGTAAAAGACTAACGAGGACGTGAATTTTCCTCCTGAATGTTGGAACAAGCAAGATAAAGCAATAATTAAGCCTCTCTGACAAAAAGTATAAAACTTTTCTTCATGTGAGTTAGTCTGGTGAAAGAACACATTCGTTCTGACACTGAAACCAAAATAAATTCTTTGTATTATCACCATTTCAACATATCTGAAGGAAACATATCGTAAAATACCCCTATCTCCTGTTGGATCTTTCCACATTGTGCCTGAGTTTGACCAACACCCGACTCAGTTATGTTCGTCATCAATTAATCTGTCAACTATAAATGGTCTATGAACAAATAACAAACTTCCAATTTCCTATCCACTCATGTCTGACTTCATGGGCCTACCAACTCATCTTGAGCTTAACACTTATTCTTAATTGCTTCTCCATTATCTCCTTTGACTTCAATGGTCACTTGTAAGAAGCTAGTAAAAAACCTAATGATATTCAACTGACTGTACAATGAGAAAAAGATTCAGTTCATCACTGTTGTGTAGAGGCTCATTCTCATCATTCTCATTTTCATCAGCATCATTCTGAACTAAAATGCACACACTCTTCCTCAATGGCATCGGTAATTTGAGACAAGCCGTTATGAAACAACACACAGCGAAACTCATTCTTCCTCTTCCTTTATACCCCAAGCACATTTCCTCATGCCATCACATCCACTGTCCCTCAGCTCATCCACGCATTGACTCTACTCCGCTGTCAGATGTGTCCTGAACTGCAGAACAGGACAGTGAGGAGAGGTCAGCGTATGCTGACGAGGACGCGTGCGAGCAAGCCACGAGGGAGTTTGGTTTCACATGGCAGCGGACGAGACTGCACGCCATGTCGTGTGATGTGCATGAGGCAAGCCAGTGGGGGAAGTCAAACTAATTAAGACTAAAGAAAAGTCACTAATAAATTACTTAAAATGCATGTATAAGATGTGTTAATGTGCATGTGTATGTGATAACAACACAGTCGTCTCTCTCTGAGCCATTAGCCTCAATCTCAGTTGGCCTCAGCTGCCTCTCTGAGCCCACAGGCTTTGAGGAAGTGCAACATCAGAGCATCGCACTGCTCTTTCCTGAGGGAACGCCGACTGAGTATACATGCTCTCTTCACGAGTGCCCTGCTTCACATGTGCACAGCGGCAGATACATGCGGTTAAGATCCCGGGGTGCTCAGTGCAATCAGAGCCCTGAACAGCTGGACTGGAGCAGATGTGGGTTTAAAGTGTTGCTCAGGAGCAGCTTCAAAGGTGAGGAGGGGGGTAGAGTTTTTTTAATCATCAGTTTAATCAAGTAGGAATCCAAACCTGAAGTAATGTCAGCTTGCATCTGTATATTTTTGGAGAAGAAAATGTTTCCAGTTCGGGCTGTTGTAATGTAATCATGTCACCTTCGATGTCCTTTTTTCCTTTTGTGATGACAGTAATGGTGAATGCATTTGTCAGTAAACTGCTGTCTCCCTCCTGTGGCTGAAAATGTTACTGCAAATGACTTCTGGTTCAGAGATGAACTTTCCAACAACATCTAAGAACAACAACATCACGAGACAGAGGTGCAATCATCACCAAAACTTTCACTGGAAAGATATTTCTACAAAATGTAAAGTCACAGGTTGATCCCGCTGTGGCCAGTGTGCGCTTTTCCAGTGTATTTCTAACCTACTCAAGTTGGGAGGCTGTATAAAAGTAAATAAAAACAGAATGCAAACAAACTATGTTTTACAAAGTGTTCCTGAGTCCATGTATTAATCTCCTTTAGCCAATCATGTGTTCACAAAGTGTTGAACCTCGCTCCATCCTCCCTTTTGAACGACTGAGCCTTTCCAGGATGCCCCTTTCATACCCAATCATGATGCTATCACCTGTATCAAATCAACCTGTTGACCTGTGGAATGATCCAAACAGGTGTTTTTGGAGCGTTCCACAACTTTCCCAGTCTTTAGTTGCTCCTGTCCCAACCTGTTTGAAACATGTTGCTGCATCAGATTCAAAGTAAGCATATATTTACAAAAATCAATGAAGCTGATGAGGTCAAACATTACATATGTTGTGTTTGTGTTGTTTTCAATTGCGTAAATGTAAAAAAAAAATGTAAGTGATCACATTTTGCATTATTTATGTTTTACACAGCGTCCCAACCTCTTTGGAATCAGGGTTGTACACTACACATTCTGACTGGGGTGTTGACAACAGTTGTAGGCTTGTTTCTGAGCCAGTAGAAGGCAGTGCAGCACATAAAATGACTCCTCTTTCTCAGTGAGGAACAGTGCACAATTATTTAAGGCAACACATATTTCCATTCATGTTCTTTCTTGCTGGTTATGATCTTACTGGATGAGAAAAACATATGAAAGATTTAAGTGCTGCAGCATGGCGAGCATGATGACAAAAGCGCACTGATGCATTAATGTGTAACGTCATTGACACAATGTAGGACACGGCTGACCCGAGGTGGAGGTACAGATGTCAACAAACGCTGCCTCCACCTCACCCCCCTCCTCCCTCCCCCCTCCCTCTCTCTCTGTACGAGGCAAATTCCCAATCCTGAGCTCCAACTCTGCAGCACAAATTGGATTCTGGAAGTTTCCATGCCCCGCAGCTGGATGAACAGGATTAAATGTGGAAATCTAAAGCTTTGGATATTTTTAATGCTCCCAACTGTCTTACCGAAGCATAAACTACTGTGTGGATTAATGAAATACATCAGCAGCCTCAAACTGACTTTGGCTGGTCGAGAACACAGCTGAGAGCTGAATAACCTCAGCTACCCTTTTTCAAACACAGGAAAGCATCTCTATGTGAAGTGCATTCAAATTATATATAAAGCATTTATTTCCCTTACTTCAGGTCTAATGCAACCGGATCTGGTCCGATCTAGCAGTGCACAGTCTATGGCCATCCATTGGCTGGGTGTCAGAGCTGCTCTCTGGCCTCAGCTCGGGTTTTTGGCTGGGGTCCCTGGCTGCACAGCTGGGCCCGGTTGTGTCGGCCAGCTCCCCGCTCCCCCGTTGTTTTGGGTTAGATAATGTTATTCTTCAGAGGGCTGGGCCCGCTGCCCGCTCACTGCATTAACCCTGGTGTAATACCTCTCCACCAACACGCTGTTCTGTACATTTGTGTCATTCTCACATTGACAAACACCAAAATACTAATGCACGAGTTCACACAATATACAAAAACCTACGTGGGTGTGTTGCTTCTTTGGTCTGATACTGCGAGGAAGAGGAGAAGGAGGAGAAGGAGGAGGACCCTGTATGTGTTTAGATGGCTATCTATGTCAGCAGAGAAATATGAAAATGGGAGGCACATAATCCTGGCATAATGTATTCCCCCATAGTGTGGGAAGGTCAAAGCACAAGCACACTTCACATAAATACATAAACTCCAACTTCCTTCAAAAGCACAGCGTGCTATATTCTCTAACTTCTACTCAAAGACAGCAGATGAAGCCACCATGAAAATAAATACTGTAATTCCGCCTTTGTTTCTCCCATTCCCACGAAGAAACACTCGGTTCAGTTCACACACAAACTAGTCCAAACACAACTCTACTTTGAAAGCTTAAACTCTGCTAAAACACCTGTGTAGCCAAGTCCTGACCTCCGTGGAATACTTAATAAACCCACATCCTTACAAACTGCGTCAACAGAGTTTGTCAGATGGAGAAAAAGACTTGTCGGTGCCAGTCTCAGATGGACAGGTCTCATTTCACTAATCTCTGCACTCTGCAAACAGCCTCAGATTCATATCAGAAACCTCAGCACGCACTGAGGGAGGGAATGTCAATACACCGTAAAGGCCCTGTCATCACTGATACTGCCAAGTCAGGGGTTCAATCCTTGCATGCGAGTAAATACGACTGTAACGATTATTTAAACATAGCATGTTCTAAACTGTAGCTACATAAAGAAAAGGAGGAATATAGGCTGATGGTGCAGTTTTGAGGCCGGGAATGAATTCTTTCTTTTAGAGGCCTGTATAAAAATCTGATAACTGCATTAGGTGATTTACATTCACTGAATCTGACATTTTAACAATTGAGAAGATAAACCAGCAACAAAACACTGAACCTTTATTTATTGGCTACGTCCTGTAGCCACGCCATGGGCTAAAGGCATTTTTTTGTGAAACTGTTTCCAAATGACCTGAAACTGAAAACTCATGTAAAGCAAATGTCTGCCCGCTGTACACACCACTGATACATCTGCGTGAAGACAACATGGATGCAAAGTGTACAACCAACAGCGAAATGTAGCAGCTAGCGGGGCTGAACTCCTGGAGGTCTGCAATCATTTCAAAATAAGCCACTTCCTCGACTGCAACATTCCTAACCTGGGAGAGACATGCCGATGTAGAAACACATTCCCAACACCGCTGCTACATCTGTCTGTTCATCACAACTGACTCTCACACACACACACCTGGTGTTTTTTCCACCACACACAGGAAGGTGGTGGTGTATTTTCCATCGCTTTTTCTTCTAGGAATTCCAAATACCAAAATCCACCCAGGGGAAAGAGGATATGCACTGACATTGCTCTGACCACACGAGAAAAAAAAAAAAAAAAGTTGATTCAGTGTTTTGTTTTCGTTTTGTAAAACAAGCCAAACTATCTACCAAGGGAGTTTAAGTTCAACTGAGGGAACAAGTGACAAACATCTGGAAACAGATGGGGTGATTTTAGCCTAAAATACTGTCTTGCTTCAAGAAATGTGTTAAATGAGCCAACTGGCTGTGATAGAGTGTGGAGGGTGGTGTCTGTTTCCAAAAACCAACAACACAAGAGCAAAAATGAAAGGAATGGATTCAATTGAGTGTTTATCTGCTCCGTCAGCTGCATTCTTTAGCATGTTCGGCTATTTACCCTTTATTAACAACATTAGTCTGTGGGGTTACAGGTTAAAAAGCCTTGTTCGCAGTAGCACATTCACTCTGTAGTGTTTCCCCAGTGTGTGGGAGACGGTCCTGAATGCTACTTTATCAGAGTTTAGACAAAGGTTAGCAGAAGCCCATTTCATCAGAGAGTGTTGGGTTTGCCAAGCACGTCTCAGAGCTCATCCTAAAAGCCTTTTCTCTCATAACCCTGAAAGTGACATCAGCTACAACCCTGATTCCAAAAAGGTGGGACGCTACTCAAACAACGGCTTCACAAAGTGTTCCTGAGCCCCTGAACAACATCCTTTATACAATCATGTGTTCACAACGCGGTGAACCTCGCTCCATCCTCGTTCGTGAACGACTGAGCCTTTCAAGGGAAAGAGCACACATCAAAAACAAGCCATTAATTCATCAGTCAGTCAGGGACGTTGTTTTCAACCAACTCATGGCGCTGAAGTTAGCTTAATTAGCGAGACAGCTCCAACAGATTTCAGCGAAACTGACGTTTTGCAACCAGAAACAAGGAAACTGCTTTTATCTATCTCTGTCTGACCTTTCATTTATAAAATTACTGAGGATTTTTGAGTGGTAAATCTGGCCCAGTTATCACTGCAAGCTGCATATGTGCCATGCGAGGGGGAGGGTCAGTTGTGATTGGATATTTGCCTAAAAAAGCAGCCACGACTTTAGTCTTAATGTGAAACAACTTCAGTGTCGGTGGGTGTATGACATGACAAACTGTCAGTGGTACAATTACTCTGTGTACAAAACATTGCTCGGGAAATCTACTCGCAATAATCCACATTTAACTTAATCTAGATTTGGGGAGTTCAGTGTAAAGCCTTAATGGCAACAAAACTGGGGAAGATGTAGACCGGGAAAGACTTAGAAGACTTAGACTTAGAAGAATTAGCAGCAGAGAGAGGGAGAAAAGAGGAGAAAGACAACACTTTGGACACAGCTTTGTTAAAGAAGGTGGAGCATTAAAGAGCCCACTGGAGGATACTGGGGAATTCTGCTTGCTTGTGCTGCAGCAGACTTTGTGGGAACAAACCAAAATCTGACAGAAAGAACGAAATAAAGCTGGTATCTGCGGAGAAAAGAGTTTCACGTTGAATGAGAAAACAAATATTTGAACAGATGGAGAACTTTTTTTTCAGTTGCTCCTCTTGCTGCGCCGAGGTAGCGCAGCTTCATAAGCATAGCACAAAACGCCTCATTCGGATTTCACCCTTCAAAAACTTGCTAAAATATACAGCTGAAGAGAGAGAGAGAGATACAGGAAAGGGTGAGACGCAAGCAGAGGAGGGAGGGAAGAAGAGAGGAAGTGAGATAGAGGGGAAGATTTGGGATAACAGCAGCTTGGTATGCAGACGGCCGCTGTGAAAGGAAATAAACAGATCCATACTCGATCATCCCTCCGGTTCCACGTTTCCACCATGCGCCTCCATACTGTATGTTTACGTTTGTTTATCTGTGTATCTACGTCAGTGTGTGTGGGTCTGTCTGTCTGTCTGTGTGAGTTTTCTGGAGGTCTGAAGTGTTTCCAGCGGCAACACCCAGCTAGTCAACATGCGGTCAGAGCCCCCCCCACCTCCAAACACCAACAGCCTCATCACACACTGGCCCGGACTCAAGCAAATAAACTGCAGCGGAGCTCGCAGGGGAGGCCCGGAGGCTGCAGCGAACATCACAGGCCCGACTCAGAGAAGGCTGCAGAATGCAACTCTTTAGAAACTATCAAAACAACCACGCACATAGGATGTCATTATCCGTCTGGGTCTACGTGAGACCCTGCGTGTTCACATGGTTCTTCCATGATGGTTGAGGGCGTATGCCGTCCGCTGCGATCGTGAGCAGCAGTGTGTTCGGTTGTAACATAGCAACAATTTGTACAGGCATGAGTAAGACGTGACAAATGTCTATAAGTGAAAACACACGTCAAATCTCTTTTTTCACTGCGCTGGTTGGCGGCTCTCTCGGTCTCTGGCTGCGTAACACGGAGCTATTGAAGCTGAGATGTGAGAAGGTCAAGGATGAACTTTCAATCTCATTTTTTTTTTGAGCCAACATGGACAAACAATCCTTCAGGAATGGGAAATGCAACCATCAACAATTCCACAACACCTCCACCTGCAGAGGAAGAGTTTCAACTGTAACAGAATATGATCCAAAGCTCCAGAACAGCCACTTATTGGACCTTGTGGTGAGACAGTTTTGTCATATGCAGTTTCCAATCTCAGCTGACGTGCTGTTGTGAACCAGAGCATGTCAGCGGAGCGATTTCTATTAAGAAGAGATAAACCGTTTCCAATTAACTGCCTATGGTCTGTTATAAGAAAGAATCACTAAGTCTGTGGTTTTTTTAAATGACATGAAATGATGTGTTTGAAGTGGTCTGGGAAGGAACCAGAAGAATCTGCCAAGCTCACATTTTATTTGCAAATTAGTCTGGCTACTATTTTTAAGCTAAAATTAAAATACAGCGCAGCTTTTTTTCTTCCTTTGGAGCGAGTGGTGAGTGAAATCTGAGTTCAGGGAAAGGGACAAACTTGATCATTTGTGCATAAGAGGCTGCAGCTGGTGATTGAAAAGAAAACCTTTAATCAATGGCCAACCTGCTCCAACCTGAGCTTCAGCTGGCTGCAGATTTTTGTTTTTGTTAGATATGCACAATTTCATCAAAAGTACGACTACACTTGTTAAAAATTGACCATTTCGACATCCTGAAATCCAGCTCTATGTCCAGTTTCTGTATGTCACTTTTCACCCTGTTTTCAGCTCTTAAGTGGTGCATTTTATAGATAATTCATCCGGTTTCTAAATGTTTATTTATTTTAAGATGTGAAATAACTTTCCCAAACCCTAATGGGACACTGAACATTTACAATAACAGCATCATTTGATTCTTAGTCCTATTTTAAATGTGCATTCTTGATTAATTTTGCTGCCCTCATTGCTATCAGCTGTGGTTTTGCAGAGAAATTCCTGTCGTTCCTGATACTACTTTCGGACGCCCTATTACCTGTCAGCGTCATCACCACCGCTGAGAGGCAAAGAGGGATTTACGGGCAGCTGGAAGCGAGCCAAGTGACTTCCTGTGGCAGCAGGGAGGGGGCTCTCCAGGCGAGGATCATTATTCACCATCTATTGAGCTTAGCAATGAATGGCTCTCATGCACTGACCACGATCATTTAATGGCGCAGTCACACGTGGGTTTTTATGTGACTTCTTTCAGGTAGCGTCCTACAAAGGAATTCAAGTTCATAAAAGTGTAAGAATGTGCAGATTCCCTGCAGGGTGTCCTCTTGACACAGCAGGGTGTGTGTGCGTGTGTTGTTTAATGTTTTGAAGCCTGTGCTGAATGAGGCGGGCGAATGTGGAGGGGTTAAAATGGGTGAGGAGGGGGCTGTATAAGGAATGTGACACCAAGGGCCAAGGCGGATGATGAGGGACACTTACAGGAATCTCTCAATTTCCCGTCGAGAGCCGTTTAAGAGTCGGAATTATCCCAAAGTGCTGCGCTCCCCCCCCTCTAGCCTTCCCCTTCACTTTCACTGCACACTAATGCCGTAACAATTCACTGAATCACACCTGGTAGGGCTTTAGGTTCATTACAAGCCAAACAAAACAGCTTATGTTGATTATATTCTCTCTTTATTTATTACAGGCAGAAAAAAAAAAAAAAAAAACGTGGTTCTCCTGCCAGAGAAGTTATGAGTTTGTTTTTAAAAAGTAAGATCTACCGAACACTGAGCTTAGATAAACAAACGGGGGTATATGAAACATCCCTTTTGTGTTACATCACTTGAAAACACAAAACGTGGGTTTAAATTAAATGCACAGGATTATTTCTTTAAGACCGCGCTGTTGCTGTTTGGTTTTCAGGCGTGGTTTTTGGAGCCCATCACGTGCTTCATGCTCTTCTATGCCGCACAGACATGAGCTGCAGGGCTGTTTGAGAAGGCTTCTGATGAGGCGCAGCAGAGAAATCCTCCTGCATTCATGCTGGGCTGCAGACGTGAGCTGAATACTGAGGGACTGGAAGGACGAGCTGGATGCTCTGAGGAATGCTGAGGCCTTGCCAAGCGAACAGCACAGCTCTGACTGCCACTCTGAAGGACTAAAGCTTTAAACAGTGTCTGCCTGACAGCCTGCACAAAGGACAGCCTCACCTGCAACATGTTGTTTATTCTGACTTTAACACGGTTCCTGAGCCGAATCAATGCATTTATAAAGCTATTAAAGGAAATGAATCGCCAAAGTTAATGAAATATTTAGACACTGGCAGGAAGAAGCACCAAAATGCATCTATTTCAATCTATAGAGAGTGAGAATACATTAGAGTAATGGACTGTCAATCCTAATTTGATCCCTATTCTGAGATATTAATGAAGAATATCTGAGAGTAAATGGTTTCTCTTCTATTCTTATTGCAACACCTGAGGTCCCAGATCGCAGAGCCCGTCTCTGAAGAAGCAGTAATGTTAAAATAAAAAGGTCATTTTTTAACACTTACCTCGGCTGCCGTTCTCTTCATCCTGGAAGAAAAAGAGACAAAGTAAAAGTCAGATGATTTGTGGTGATTTAATTTCATTTCAGAGTTTCACTTTTTAGGAGTTATTTCTTTATCAGTGTTATGCATCAGTGTATTCAAAGGCAGCTGCATCAGAGTTAACTTGAATATCTCATGTAAACACATGCTGAAAGACTGCTTTATTGTCTATCATATGGTAAATACAAATACAATACCTCACTCCACTCCCAATCTGCTTATCGCAAAGTAAGTAAAGTAAATGCACAACAAGTTTTATGATTGATTAATTATCAGTTTTTGACTGAAACAAGCAAGTTGAAAATGTCTCCTTGGACTCTGGGAACTTGTGCTTGAATCTTTAGACTATTCTTTGCCAAATTATTCTTTTTTTGTTTCATGACAATAAACAAAAGAAACACTCAAAATGTGAGTAAAAACAAGAAGAAAAGAGTGAGAAAAGAAAGAATAAGAAGAAATATGACTTTCCAAATTCAGGCCAATTCCTACACTCAACTCTACACACATCACTACAGCAACGTGGTGAATCGTAACAACAACCATTATTAGTATGATTATCATGCCCACAACAACTACAGTATACAATCAATAGGCTATATTCAATATTTCTATAACAACAACGGAATAAAGTGAAAGGGCATGGCTCTTGAATTATCAACTGAATCTGCAGCTTTATGGAGCTTTACAATGAGTTTCAGCTCACTGTTTTGATCCATTCTTGTCACAGTTAGCGATCATAGTGAAGCATTTAGCAGCTAAACAGTCAGATAATCTCCTAATGAGTTGGTGGAGACCAAAAACAGAGTTAAAAGACAATGAATATTGGACTCACATTCATCAGGAGGACACAAACATGACTCCAAATGTATGATAATGTTGTGGACGTATTTGTGAGTGACAAGGTGATGATATGTCAGTGTTGTATTTACAATTTGTTGCCGCTGCCCCCAAGTGGCTAAAACAATTAAACGATTCATCAGAGCAACAATTAAACGATTAATTGTTAATCAAACTAATGGTTAGTTATAGCCCTAGAGGGACTCTGTGGGAAGTGATGATCCACAGAGAAAAAAAGGAGTGTTCATTATCATTTAACACAGCAACATAATTAAAACAGGGACAAGACGATTTGGAGCGATCTCTCTGACAAATAAGCCACTTCATAGCCATGTTTGTGTTTTTCCATTTCCTCAACACATAAAACCTTAATTTCCCTCCGAGCTTCGGTTAAAATCCACACACTCCTGCTTTAATCCACCTCCCCTCAGTGACATATGTTCTTCATGCAGCCTTTAAGACCCCCTGCTCTCCCAAGGCTTTCCTTAAGACGGCCTGACCCTCTTCAAGCTAACCCCAATATCCTCAAACTGCGCTTAATCAAGAGCTCCAATCCAAGACCCTAAAAGTAATTACAATGAAATGTGATGAATGTACGAGGATGAGGATTTTTCTTTTTTTTTTTTACCCTCCCTACCTCGGGTTACGTAATGGGAGAACTGGTTGCGGTTTACAGTGAGTGTGACCTGACGGATTGAAATTGAAGGTTGTGGTTTGAGTATTTCCCGGAATCACATCTTACGATAAGAACGCCCAAGCAGCCTCAAGGCAGTCAGCTAAAAGACGAACACATTTCTGCTGAGCGACAACTTGTTTCAGTCCTGTAATTCCATAAATCAACGTCGAAGACTTAATTACACAAATAAATGAGAATACTGCCAACTGCTTTTGCAGGAGACTAAAGGCTGAATTCTGTCTTTGAAGATGAATTTACTGCCTTAATTTTGCATGGCATGCATCTAGACCAGAGTTCCTGCTTTTTAGAGGACAAATTTGCTAATGTAAGATGAATTTTAGTCCACACAACCTTCTTATTCCTTTATTAAGTTATAGCAAGAATCCGTGAACGCTAAGAAAAGCTCTGGGACAAACTGTCTATCCTTTCGATTACACAAATGTCTAAAAATCCTAACTGTCGTGCCACAGTTTCTCTTTCGACATGCAGAGGCAAAGCCAAAAGCTATAAACAGAAAGCACTATGCTAACGTTGTAGGAAATCCTTCTGTGCAAACTGAAGAGGTTGTCAAAATACACTTCAGAGAAAAGTAAACCCAACTTATCCTGAATTATCACTTACAAAAACTAATAGTCAGGAGGCCATGATAAGCTTTGAGAGAGCTGACTCGAAACACCAGCACATTTTCCCATTAAAGAAGCCCTGTCGTATTTACCCAAAGCCCTTTAGTCTGTGTTAGTCTGTGCCCATTAGGAGCCGGATGTGCTGTAACGTCAGGATTAATACAAAAAGGGCAGATTGGTACTGATGTTATCCAGAGGACGGCTGGCAGACTTCCCAGGTGGGATGATACAAGTCAGAGAGAGGCTGTCGGTGCATTACTGACACTACATGTGCATATTAATATTATAACGGTTCACTGCAACATTACTGCTCTTTAGCCTGGTGTCTGTGATGATGACTCAACAGTTTAAAAAATTCAATAACATCTTAAGGAGCTTAAATATTGATCATATTTCCAAGTGCTTGTGCCGCATCTACATTAGCTAAAATTCAGATAACCTAAGCTTCATCCCTATTCCATGCAACATACAGCACTAATACTAGCAGGTTATGTAGTATGTTCACATTAAAGTGACAAAATGAAGCATCTGTTGATGGACATAATTTTGTTCTAAAATGCCAGAAAAAAAGTCAGAAATTAAAATAAAATGTCTTCTCTTGTCCAGCCATCCAGAAACCCCAATGATATTCAATTTGCTGAGATAAGATGAAGAAAAGCAGCAAATTCCCACAATTTACAAGTTGGAACTAAAAATGTTGGCTTTTTTGCTTGAAACATGACTTAAAACCATTAATCAATTATCAAAATAGTTGCCAGTTCCTGTCGATCCACTAATTGACTAATTGTTGCTGCCATGACAGAGTGAATAGAGATATGAAGTGGGAGAAGCTATTTCAGGCTTCCCCGGGTCTGGAAGTGAAAGTCCCATTCATATTTTGTATTTTGACAATGTTATATGACTCACAGTTATACAACACATTTATGACTTGGATCAGCACGAAACTCTATGCAGTACTAAAGTTAAGTTAAACACAACTCCCAAAATGCAAAGTTTATGTTAACGTGTGCTGCTAATGGTGGGCAGAAGCTGCTGAAAACACAACCTGCTTCACTTTTTTGCATTCTGGGTCAATTTGGGATGAATTCAGCAACTGTGGCACCATGTTTTGTCCCCAGCTGCAACAATGAAGCCTTCTGATTCACTACCGCTCTGATTCTCCATGGCAACGACGACCAAGACTGAACGTGGACCTACAATTATTGCATTATTTAGGAGAGACCCTTGTTTTTGTGTTTACTAACATTAAGGGTTTAAAGGACAATGGAGAGTGAGCTGCTCTTCACAGCTGGAAAAAATTATAACCAGTGGTCAAACAGCTCAGCAAAAGCAGTATGCTATGATAGTAACTACATACTGTAAGCTAAGTCCTCAATCGTATGGGTCTGAGACACATCTCTAGTGTCACAACAGCACTAAAAACTGTGGTATGGAGTTTGTTTGAAGCTATATTAAAATAGCATCTGATTATGTTTTCCTCTTTGTGTCACACCAATCAGATGTTCGATAATCACTGCAGACACTTAAAAAAGCCAAATTTTATGATAACAATTTGCAACACTGACTGGTAGTTATAATTTCAAAGTAACAAAAGTGACACAGTGGGAAAGTTAAAATCACATTTTGGAACACCTCTTACACCTTTTAATATTGTTGGATTGCAGCATTCACAGCACTAACTATAGTACAGCTGCTACAGAGGTATGGATCAGCTGTGAAGTAAAGCTTTTCAGTCCTAAAAATCTACTTTTCCTTAAACTGTACATCAAAATCAAGTTTTATTTCCTAAAAAAAAAAAATGAAAAAACTGCCTGTTGTGTGAGATTATTTCATCTGTTTCTGATATAATGTCTCTTTTAGCAAAGATTTTCATGATTTTCATTTCAGATCATCCTCCTGGCCTGAGGCTGACATCACAACAAAGGTTTATTTACTTTGGAGATGTCAGTATATTCTCTTTATCCAGCTGTCAGAATTTCTTGCTTATTTCAAAAACCTTCCAGCTCTAAATTGCATTAGATGGCGTGTAGGTTGTTTTGTTTTGTCTTATTTAGGTCGTCAGAGTGGTAAGAGACGACGTTCTGTCACCTTCAGAGAGTTGTGGACGGCAGACTCGGGCGGGTAGACGATGAAGTGTCGCAGCGTGAAGCCGAAGCCCTGGGAGGTTCGGCGCAGGTGAAGCGTCTTGGGCCCCGGCCAGGAAAAAGGCTCCTCCTCTGGCCCTGGAGAAGCGGCGGCCGACGCCTCGCTCTGATCGCGCCCATCCTTCTGCTTGGCCTGAAGGAGGACAAAGAAACAGGAACGTCAGGGTTGATAATCAGAGCGTGGACAACGTGGAAATGTGCTTATTTGCTGTTTTGTTGACAGTTAGATGAGAACCACTCTCATGTCTGTTTGTTGATATCGGCTACTAGAAGCCTGTTAGCTTAGCTTAGCATAGACTGAGAAACCAGGGAATCAGTTTTGTTTTTTAAAACACTTGTGTACAGATTAAATAAATGAGATACAACTTAATTAATGATTTTTAGAGGTGCTGATAGGCAGCTTTGTTACATTTCAACATAGCCAGGCTAGCTTTTCCTCCTGTTTCCAGTCTTTATGCTAAGCTAAGTTACTAGCTGCTGACTGTAGCTTTGTATTAAGCATACAGTGTTGTATTGGTTGTCTCATCTAACTCTTAACGCATGCCCACGGGTGCAAAAAAAAACTTCAGATCAGTGGCTGTATTTCAATTTAAAGGACTTTTATCACATTATCACACAAATGCATCACGTATTTAACAAAAAAACATTGATAAAAATGGGGGCAGCCATGGCCTAGAGGTTGGAGAAGCGGCTTGTTACCGGAGGGTGTTACCGGAGGGTCGCAACATGCAGTGAGCCCACTGCTCCTGTGTGTCTCACTGCATGTTGCATGTGCATGTGTGTGTTTCAGTAAATCAGTGATGGGTGAAATGCAGTTAAAATTAAAAAAAAATAAATAAATAAAAGTACAGAAAACAACAGATATTCTTGTGTAGCAGTCAGAAATTCTCTGTCTTTCCCCTTAAATCATCACCACCTCCCTCAAAATCTATCTTGGGACCCAAGAGGTCTTGACAGCCCAGGTTGGCACTGGTGCGCCGTCCCCCAACAAATACATCAAATGTGGTCGTGAAAACAATGAAACACTGAGAGTAAAACTGCCATTTCCACGTGTTGACTGCTGAGAACAACAGTACAGTCACTCCATTCATTTCACCCCTGGTTATTGTGTAAGAAAAGTGGTTTTGCTTAAACAAAGAAAAGTGTGTTTTCACAGATGAAACAGCCCATGGCCAAGCATAGATCGTATTAATCAACTTCATCCAAAAACACAGGAAATCCCCTGTTGGTGATTTGTCACAGTTGTCAGGCTGGGTCATGTTGTTTCTACTCACTAACAAGGTGTCATTTCATCAAGGTTTACACTTTTGGGAATAAGAAGAGAGAGTAAATAAGAGGATTTATTGCTTTAAGGTTGTAGGGCCTTACTGCGTTAAGCAATAATGGATAAATTCATGTTTACATTACATATCGATTTTAGATTGCAACCTGCCTGTCATAACAAACACTATGACACATTGATGCTATCACTGTGGGTGATTTCAAAGTGAGATGTCAGAAAGGTCAGTATTGTGTAGGTCTGTCGTGGTAGTCGGTGTTAGATTCATTTATCACGTGATGAGAGTTGATGGACAAGATGTCACCCGTGGTTGGCTGCATTTAGGGAACCTGATCACATGAATGGGACAATCAGTCAAATTTGTCTGATGAAGGCGGCAGCACCTGGAGGCAACATATCTAATCCACACAGACACACACACACTTTCCAATCCAAGACAGAGGCTGCCAAAACGGGCCCACAGCGAAAGCTTGAGCAGAGATCAAAGTTATTGATCGTCATTGTCGAATATCTTTGAGAAGTCATTACCCTTCTGAAACAACATACTCTACATATATCTCAACTCAAACAACTCCACCACATTGTTGGTTCATTATGGTTCAACTGTGCTGTTTTTAATACAAAAAAAGTCATTTCACTGAGCTGATCCACAGTATTGTTCCATGAAAACTGTTAAAATGGTGGTGACAGAGGTCAAAAACAACAGCCAAATGATTTTGTTGCTAAGTTGTGTTAATGTCGGTGATCACAGTATCTGTCAGCATAATCTGGGTTGTCATTTAAGCCACATTTGTTCTGGCCTGAGCTCCACACGCCCATACATATGGCTTTAGTTACTGCACATTTGGGGCTTTGCAGGGCTATTTGGCGTGTTTACATGATGACAGACTTATCTTCTACATTCCTACTGTGACTAACACAGGATAAAAACAACCTTTAATGCTGGCAGCTCTCAGCTTGCGTAACTTTACATTCATGCCTACATAACACAACACATGCTCCGCATCAGCAGCAAATGGCTGATTTTAAATGATCTGTAACAAAGATATGTTTATGAGGGGACTAGTATCAGACTAGTGAGTCACTCTTGTGTACGTTCGTGACGCTCGTTTCCCAACGATGATGTTAGAAGACTTGAGAAAACACACAGAAAAGCATGTACACAAATGCAGTATGGGTGGGCACGTATTAGATCTTATCTAAGAGGCTGGGTTGTGATGAAAAGCTCCATAACAACTTTCATTACTGATTCACAGAGAAAACGTTCTAAAAAATGATAGAAGAATAGTGAAAAACATGCATCACTGCTTCCCAGGGGCCAACGTGATCATCATCAAATGTCATGCTTTGTCCAAAACATCAAACAAAGTCAGTTTATTATCATAGAAAACTAAAAGAAAACTGCAAGTATTCACATTTGGAAGCTGCTGCCAGTGAAGATTTTTGCTTAAAAAAACCCAAAAAACTAAAGTAGTTACCAATTAATTCTGTTGATTAATGACTAATAGACTATTTCAGTTCTGTGATTTTTGTGACTCAATTAATTTTATCCAAAACATTTTTAAAGAACACGTGCATGCAAACAGATCCAACTCGACCAGTAAAGCTAAAGTTAATAACTCATTGATGTATTCATTGTTTAACAGAAAAAATTTCAAGCTAGAACGTCAAAGCAAAGTACTGTTTATGACTTGATGCTTTTCATTCTTGAAAATTATTGCAACCTAAATTTCCTTTTGTTTTGACTGTTGGTTTGACAAATCAATCAACTGTAATATGTCACAGTGGGCTCTGGGAAACTGTGATTTTAGAGACCAAACGTGATTAATCTATCAAGAAAATAATTGGCAGATTACTTGATAAGGGAAATGATTGATAGTCGCAGCCCTACAGTACAAATAAACATTTTCTTTAAGGGTCCGTATTCTTTTAAGTGTTGCAATAGAAACATACAAGAAGACAACGCTGCTCTCAGAATATATTATCCAGGACTTCAGCTCCAGTCAACTCTTCTTTCTCTCTTTTTAAGAACTTTCCAACCCAGATTTTTCATTATCATAAACTAGAGTTTAACAATTAATCTAAACATTGTCGAAATTGCAGTATGGCCCAGGGTAATATCTGAATCACAGGTGCTGCAAATTATTGATGAAGGTAAAATGTGTCACAACATATCATTTTAAATGAAGAATTATGGTCCAGCCTACAAATCATGTCCTCCAGATGTTAGGGAATATGGTTGTTACATGCCAAGCAAAAATCACATGATCATCACTTTAAGATTTTTTTTTTTCTGGGGGAAAACTATTTAAAAAAATGACCATTCCGACTAAAACCGTGGCTCGTATCGCAGTGTCTGTCAAAATAATCACAATCCGAACGTTTCTGCATATCACTCAGCCCTACCACAAACACAGAGCAGGAAATATTCGATATTCTCCTAATCACAACGACTCCATCTTGCACCATCACTGAGAAACACTCTGACCTCTCCTCCTGCTGTGAGCTGTCTGAGCAGTAAGACTTCTGTCACATCCATCATCAAAGTAATGATGGAGCTGAACCGCTGCACCACAGGGCGTGCGTTAGTGGTTATTGCTAACACTACCATACCGACTCCGGGCTACGAGAGCCTGCCAAGAGTTTCAGCCTCGACCCAGATCTCTCCACAGGCTCTTCTCCTACCAAAATACATCTTAGGTGTGGATCCAAAACAAAGACATTCTCCCCACTCGCCCCTCTGGCTTCTCTATCCGCACCTCTCCTCCGCCTGTCTGGGAGCAGCAGATGTAGGGGCCTCTGGAGAGTGGGATGGGTGTGGGCCTTATGGTATGACTGGTGAAATCACCACCAATACCCAAGTGGAGTCGAGCTGGAAGCGAGCCACAGTCCACAGTGTAGCTGAGAGAGGAGAGGAGGGCTGACGCTGTTTGTTTTGATTTCATGCTTAAAATTTGCTGTTGTATTATGCAATAGCTGAGCCGTTTGCTTCAAATGCTCCGTGGCTGAGGTGCACACACTCACACACACACACTTTCCATCTCTCTCTCTATATATAACATGTTGAATTATACAGCAGGAGAAGCCGCAGCAGGGAAACTGCAGCTGCTGAAGGTAAAAGAGAGTCATAGTCAAAAGGCAGAAAACTGTAAATGTGCTCCAAACGAGCTCAGACAATTACCTGATAAATACGACTCAATTATGCGTGCAGTCTGTTCGTCAAAACAGTCGCCATTATGTGCACACTGAGGGTTTGATCTGGGTGCTGCCATATGGTGCAGAGGCCTGCGGGATGCTGCATTTGCATGCCTGTCCCGACTTCTTTATGTATATGAGATGAGGAATTTGAATGGCATTACTTGTGGACTCAGCTTTTTTTTTTTTTTTTAAGTCTGTGAGTCACCCCTGACTCTTCTTACCTCATGGATCTGCTGCTTTCACTCCTCGCCTTTTCTTTCCAAGCTTCTCTCCCTCTCTGACCACAGACCTTCACATTAGTCACCCTTATTCACAATACTGTTGGAAAATATGCTTCAAGTAACTAATTTGGTCCATGAACTGAACAATGACTTCATTCAATTAACCATCTGTGCATAATGTGTAATAAGTAATGGCTGGATATTTTTATGTCAAATATGCACAGCTGGAAAATAAACAACGTCTTCCTTTGACAGCTTACAGCAACGTGTCACACTGAAGCTACCAAGGGACCAACAATAAACGAAACCTGAAACCAAAACACAAGGACACACTCTGATTACAACAGATATCGGTCAATGAAACAGGACTACCCCGTCGCTGGAGAGCAGGATGACGCACACAAAATTCCTCAGACAGCACAACAAAGTGTAGCCGCCCCTAACCTCTCCCCCCTCTCAAATTCTTCCTATGTAAACCTATATGCCTCTGCCAGAGACTGATATCGCCTAAACGCAGACTTCAGCCCGTTTTCCTGAAAGCCTCAGAATCTCCTCAAAATCTCACTTCACAAGGATGCTCTCCATCTTTCTCAAGCATGACGGTCCTTACCCGAGATCGGACACAGTTCTTCCTGGAGGCTTCCCTGAGCCGAGCCCAGGACACGCTGCGGTTGGGGCTGGTGAGCCCCAGTTCCACCTCTCCCCAGTAGGCTCGGGCCAAAAGCTGGAACCAAAGACAGTACGGCTCTGACAGGCAGCCGTCCACCCCGGCCAGCCGAGCCCAGGGACAGCCTCCAGATGACGGGGAAGGAGAGAGGGAGCAGCAGCCTTCAGCGTTCACGTCAACATCCCGCAGGTCTGGGTGGTCCTTCAGAGGAACCGGCTTGCAGCCTGGAGGTAGCCCGTTCCTCTGGGCCAGCATGGCATAGCCAGGTCTGACGTGATACGACCAAGTGGCAGGAAACTATCCTCAAAAATGCTCCGGTTTCTGTGTCTCTTGGTTCCTCTTTTCTTCTAGAAAGCCGACTTCAAGTTTCTACTCGAGTCCATGTTGCACCCTCTTCCTCAGCCCGACTTTGACTGTCTATTCTGGTCTCAGTCTGGAGAAACAGGGCTGTTTCTCTGGGCGTCCCACAGACACATGATGTTTCCACTCAGCCGAGAGGAGAGCACAGCGGCTGAGTGCACTGCAGAGAGCCCGGGCCGACTGACTGACGCACCCACCCACTCACCACACAAAACTCCCTCTGAAGTATGCACACACACACACACACACACACACACACACACACATTCACATGCACACACACACCAGGCGGCCAGAAGTGAATTCTCTTCCTTTCTCCTCCATCTCTCTCTCTCTCACTAACTCACCTCTCCTGTTGCCAACCTTTAAAACTTTTAGCTCGCCAGCACGCTAACAGGCTCACGTATCGAGGCTAATCAATAAATCATGAGAACAAATGAAAGGAGAAGACAAGACGCGCACACAAGTCAAAGGTAATTTAAACATGAGGAAAATTCAAAAAGTTTTAGGAAGCACAGGATGTACAGAGTTGCTATCTGCCAGGAGACATGAATAACTTGGACTGTTTTCACAGCCAGCGGAGGAAGTCAAGTGGGGCTAATACAGATAAGGAAGCACATGGATTCTGTAAAAACTATAAAGGCACAAAATCGTACAGCCGACCCACCCACCTGCATGCCTGCAGCTCATCTGGCAACTACAAAGACCTAATGCCTGGGTGGCAGACTCGGTGGTCAGAGAGACTAACAGGAGTTGCATAAACATGCAATGACTCCTGTGTATGTACATATTTGTTTATCTAACAAGGACCATACAGTAAACACCGTACATAAGGATGAGAAATACAACAGATGTAATGTTCATAGGTTGTCTAGGTAAAGCTAATTTGCATTCCCTGGTTAGGCTTTTAGCTAATTTTTACAATATTTAGTGTAAAGTCTATCTTAACTAACACAATTAAGACACCCCATGTGAAAGGTTACAATGATAAAAACAGGCTTAAGCAGGTTGCTGTTTGCTGATATACTACACAGATCAGATGACAGAGATTTGCAAACCAGTAAAGAAGTTGCAAAAACATACTAGACATACTAATGTGACTTTCCAACCAAATTTACAGCAACTTATACTACTATATGTAGGGGTGGGAATCGAGAACCAGAACCATTGAGAAATGGTTCCAAATAGCCTGATCCATCTGAATTGTACGGCCCCCGGCTCATCAATTCCTGTTATCGATGCTGGCCTGGTTTTCTCACACACTGAGAAACTCATGAGGCTGCGTAGCTGGAAACTTGAAACAAGTAGGTGGACAGGAAGAAACAGTCCAAAGCAGGACTTCATTTCATGAAGACAACCATATCTAGCTGTAATGTCTGAAAAATCATCATTTGAAGTAAGGGTGGAAACACCGGCAGTATACCTAAATGTTTTTCTACGGGACATGTGCACATCTGTGCTACGCTACACTATTATCACCACACAGGCAGGATTAGCAGAAGAAAGTGAATGTTGTGAAAATGTTGTGATCAGGGATCAATAAGGGATTCGATAAAGATTTCAGATAAAGAAGCATCATCAAGGATCATCTAGCTTCACTATTTTACAACAGACGTCTGTTACAAACAGGCCTTGACATCTCTGACTATGTTGACTGCGTGCAGATGCAAACAGGAACAACAGGGACCAATTTAGACCACTGTCACAAACCCAGAGATAATTGTCCCACAATAGCTCGCCAGGATCATGCCAGTTCAGCCCTTCCTCCTCACTCGGGAAAAAATGCTCTAAATTAGACACTAAGCGGACATGTAAATCTAAACTCCACCACCTGCTCCCGCCAATACTCCGCTCACACTCGCTTTGTGCTATTACATAAGAGGTCAGCCACGCCACAAGGGAATACCTCCTCAGCCCTTCGAGGTGAACGAACCCCACGGAGGCCCGGCAACTGCCTGTATTTTAGGAGCAGTGAGATGCTTGGGAGCAGGCCCTGATACCTTTTAGTAAATCTCTCCAGTAGAGAGCAGGGCCAAAACATCAATTTAATATTTAATCACGTTTTCATCTCAGTTCTCTCTCGAGCTTCCGTGCTGCTCCATCAGCAACACCAGGACTCCGTGCTCGGATATGGCCTGTTGCTAAATGTTGAATAAGACCATGTAACGTTGCTTCAGGACCCGTCTTTAGTCTCCAGGGTGAGTTATTAGTTGCACAAGATTGTCCACTATGTGCGCCCGTCGGCAGCCGGCGTGGTTTGTAGAGTTGCTCTGGATGAGAGCGTCTGCTAAACGGCGAAAACGTAAACACCAGTCTATTTTGACTCTAAGGAATATTTGCCATCCGAGACAGCGGCGACCATGAAAACAACATCAGGAACCCAGTCGTGGAATGTTCCCTCTCAGCGTTTTGTTATGAGCATCTTGTTACCACATTCACTCGGCTCAATATAGTGTGTGGTATTCTGTATGGAAAAGACAGCAGGAATAGAAGTCGCCAAACGCAGCCAGTTGAGACACTTGACTTGAGGAAGCCAAAACAAGGATCAGGTCTCACAGGAATGGTTATATTTAAGATCCGAACAGTCTGTAGCATCAATATTAGTGAATTTATGAAAATATGTGCTGTTGGCATTTTTACAAAGCATTAGAGGTACAATTTCCAGCAAGTCACTTCTTACCTTCACTACTACATTTCAGATTGTGATAGGGTTTTAGGCCACATCATATATCGTCTCTAAGTTCCTCTAAATCTAAAACACATGATAAGGGGGGGAAAAAAGATCCCTGAATGGAATTCCTGTTGGCTAGGAAGTGGATTTGGTGCCATGCAGACACAAAAACTAGACATGCCGCACAGAAATATTATGCAGTTGTCGTGGCAACAAACCAGACCACAACAATGTCGACCACCGGACCGGGGTGTTCTCCGTGGGCGCTCGTGTGACTTCATGGTCTGTGTGCGTCTCTGTGTACGTGTTTATGTATAGATCAGCGTGTCTCAGGGCGCAGAGGAGGTGATTTCCATCCATGTCGATCCTGCGGGTTTGTCACACGTTGTTAACGCTGAGGAAGGACATGCTGCGGCTCGATGTGCAAATACAGAGCGAGGGAAGGATTTATGTGTTTGTTCTGGATTTAGCAGTTTGCCTTACAAGTGGGGAAGCTGGATCGCGTTTTAATGTCTGGGCAGAATTCACACGGCTTTAAGGATAATTCCGGTCATGTCAGGTATTGTAGCTGCAGAGTAAAGTAAGCAGAGGAGTCATGTTCGTGCTGTTTAATGAATTACTGCAAACAATGTAAGGATTTTGTTTACAGAGACGTGTCATGGGAATATTCATTACTTGAACACATTATTACCAAGGGCTATATATACTGTATCAGATGGCGTGCCTATGATGCTTTTACTCATACTGTACTAACTATGACTCAGTTTATACTTCCTCATCTAATATGTCTTGTGTAAATGTACATGCATCCACCTCTGCAAGATTTATATGTAGTCTTTAGTCCTGCCAAGTGCGACTACATCAGTGAGCAGTGTTTGGAGATCATATGCAGTTCTTATAATAAATCCATTGTCTGCCCGTGATAAAAGCGACTGAACTTAGCCTTCATTGAAGCGACTGTTCTCTCAGTCTCAAGTGATATCTGCTCCAGTAATTTCAACACATATGGCCATAAATAAGTGTTTATCTGAGGTAGTGCTCTGTTCTTTTTAGCAGTTAGCATTATCACCACTCTTTGGACTGGAGGAGGGCAGACCCTGATCTGCATGTTGCCTTTAAAAACAATACGGACTGCTATCCGATTTGTGATTTGGCCAACCGAGATGCACATGTGGAAACAAGTGGAAACAAAGGTGTATTAATCTGCTTGCATGTGTTTTTTTTTTTAATACAACACTCCTAACAGTGCTTGTTCTAGCTTTCCAACAGCGCAAAATCCAAATGTATTCAGTTTGCTTTGATGAAATAGAGAAAAACAACAGCAGGTTAGTGGGATGACGGCCATGTTCAAACACATAATAAACTGGCCATGGCTCTTTAACACCAGCTAGAAAAATGCTTTGAAGAAATTTATGAGATCACACAGAGGTGTAAATTGTACGAAACGCTGTCCATCCCAGAAAAGCAGCAATAACAAATAGTAGCAGCAGAGGACCAATTGATAAGATCAACTCGAGCATGGCCAGAGACGCCTGTGAGATTCTACCAGCGGGTGTGGAGGGCGGCGCTATGAATAACTGAGCAACAGACAGAGGGTTTACTGATGTATGTGTTGTAACGTGTAGAGGTCTTTGTCGCTCTCTCTGCACCGCTACCACTCGCGGTCGGACCTAACACAGTGCAATTCGGTCTTGGAGTCCCCCTGCTGATAATTCTGCAAATGGCCTTGTGGCTTCACACAACATCACATGCACGGCCAAAGACAACATCCAGACTGCGGCTGTGGTGAAATGAAGACAAGGATGGAGAAATCGACAAGCTTTTTAGAGACTGGCGAGGGGTTTTTAAGACCACTTGTGAGTCTTTAAGCTGAAATTGCATTAGTGGTGGTGCTGAACTCCAGGACAGACAAGCCCAGCTTGTGCATTCGGAAAAGGCAAAAAGAAGAAGCAAAACTGGTTCTGCCGTTCTGTCACTACAGAAAAATCCTCAAAATCCGAACGCTAACAGCCAAAGTTGTGTTTCCTGAGTTGTGAAACTCATTTCAGATGTTTACATTTCTGGAGAACACAACACAATGAAAACCAGGTTGTTTCATGATGCCGTTTCATTTTAATCCACTCAAATCTCGGAGTCCAGGATTTATTAGATGATTATCTGCAGCTCTGATTTGTGTAACAAAGGAAAAAAAGGGCCCGTGGTCTGTAAGCAGCTGACAGGATCTCTGGATGGGGATTAAAGACACAAGGCACCGACAGGGCTCTAAGGACTACAATAAGTAATGCTGAAGTCTCCACTCTGTGCTTGTGTGTGACCAACTTTATGTATCTGTGGCTGTGTGTGTGTCTGTGTGTGGTAGAAGAAAAGAGAAAGTCTTTCAGGAGGATTAGGCTCGATTCGGGGTGGCTTTTCAGGACTCCTGGCGGGTGTAAGATCTAATCTGGACATGCTGCATCTGGGCTCCGCGAGGTATGGCTTACTGTAACAAAGGACTGGCTAATGAGGGCCAGGGAACAGACTGCTCCCACTATGCACCCACACCACTGCACACCCATAAAGCCCTTCTTCATACGGCCCCCAGGGGGTACCGAGGGGTATGAGCCCCACAATCGACTACCCTGGGGAGGTAGCAGGCTGCCCAGAGCTGATCAGGCAGATACTGGAGCAGATTGATCTTGTTTCAGGCTCAGATAAGTGCCTCAATCTGAGTGTAGGAGGCAATAATGGAGTCAGGTACAGCATATGAGGGCCTGTAATATAATTTTACCGCATTCTCGTCTGCCAATACACTAGAAGCAAGGGTGGGCGTTTTGGGTGCACACAAACAAAGCCAGACTTTCTTTCCTGAGGGAAGGGAAGAAACTGAGACAGTAAATGAGGAAAAAGAGAGTGAGTGAGAGAAGCTGTTTGCAGTTGGGAATATTATCAACGTAAGTCTGCTAAAGTCTGCTTGAAGCAATGAAAGGAATATGAAATGTGGAAGAGGCTGCATGCAAAGCTTTTCCTTTGGGACGATTTAAGGAGAAAATACAATTGCAGCAGCAACAAAAGACGTCTTGATAAGACTTCATGCAGTTTTTTGTTTAAGGAAGCGCTGAAACATTAACATGGTCAATTAATCAATTAGTCCTGTGACAGAACATTAAACTGTCTGTGACTGATATTTTTATAATGGCAATATATCAAACGGCGATGTGACAGAGAATTATCACCTGAATCTGCAGCTCCCCTCAGCTTTGCAGAGCTTTACACTGAGTTTCAGCTCATTGCTTAGCTGTCTTAGGCTCCTGATCTGCATTTTTAACCGTTTAACCCAGATAAAAAGAAGCAATATGAGGGAGTCACCTTGGGCTCTGGGTAATTATTATTGCAATTTTTCACTATTTTCTGACATTTTGTAGACTAGATGATGAATCGAGACAATAATCAGCACATCAGTGGTTCATAAAACAAATTCCTATTCACTTTGTTGCAGCCACAGTTTCCTGTTCTGTAGATGTTGGTGTTCAGTGCACTGGATGACTGTACCACAGTGTAATGAGTGCAATAGCTGCCACTGTCATTCACTTATCCTGCTTCCAACATGCAGAACTGCAGAAAATGGATAATGCGCCCTCTTTTCCAAAACTGCATTATTATCTTACTAATTATTCAGTATAGCAAGGACATAGAAAATTGAATGGCTATAACAAAACTATATTTATATACAATTTTAGCCTTTTTTTTTACTTATTTAACAAAACAATGATCATGCTACAACAGATATCAACCATTAAAAGTCCTCATATTCAAATCCCATAACAATACAATGACTGCCTTTTCTCATGCGTGCCTTAGTTGTGAGGAGGAAGTTGGCACCAGCTTTCCTTTCATTTTAAGAAGTCTCCAACTCAAACATAAGCCATGACGCAACAGCTCCCAAAAGCTACCAGTTTAACTCGCTGTGAGTCATGCCCACGACATATTTATGAGCCAGTGTATCACTTCTCTTCCATTGGCAAAAACAACCATCAAAATTCACAGTTTGCTATGGAGACCGTCTGTGCAGAGGAGGGAAGAAACACACGGCAGCACCGAGCTTCCAGGACACAAAAAACAGGGGATTTCCTTCAAGACGGAGCTGTGGCTGCGGCAAGGGGAGGTTGTTGTTGGACACTCACCCAAAAACTAATGAGCAAGACAAAAGCCCCCCCCCCTCGAGCCCGCAGGAGGAGGGGAGGCGGGGGTCGCATGGGCTCAGCGTATTAGCGAGCTCCCCAGTGAAGGAGCGCTGCTTGATCTGGACAATTGTCTCCAGAGGTCCCTTGACACTCTCAGACAAATGCCTCTGCCAATCAAACGTTCAGTAGGCTGCTCATTCAGTCCTCAGCAGCTGCTCTCAGACAGCGAAACAAGGAGCAAGTACGTTTCTGATGAGAGCCGTACCCCGACCCATCTCAAACACCTCTTGAATATAAAAAAAAACCCTCTCTCTCTCTGACGATGTTTAATTATTGCATCTCTCCTCATCACTCAGACGGTTTCCCTCGGGAAGATCTCACATGCTTAAGAAGAGGTGAGATGAGACTGAGCCTCAGATCATCAGAAAGCGCTAATGAAGACACAGTTGTACTCCTGTCAGGCGGACGGTGATGTCAGATAAGCCCTTTGTATGAGGTCAATACCAGTGGGTCAACATGCATCATCTGGCCTGCCGTCGAAACCCTGTTTCATAGTCGGGCCTGGCTTAAGGATGAAGGATATGATTATTGCACTGCTATTACTGTACTGCAGGACTGTACAGGGAAAAGGACACAATTGGACTGCTTAATAAATTACATCTTATTTTTCACTTCTTCCTTACATTTTGTAGACGAAACTCACCAATTTAGCACTGTGCTAAACTCCACAATTGTGATAAGTTGGGATGGTGTATAGAATATAAAAAAAACAATGCAATTTCTTTAACCAACAGTTTTTACCAAGTGTTCATGTATTAATCTCCTTTATATAATCATGCGAACACAAAGTGGTGAACATCGCTCCATCCTCGCTTGTGAACGACTGAGCCTTTCCAGGATGCTCCTTTCATAGCTAATCATGACACTATCACCTGTTTACCTGTGGAACGTTCCAAACAGGTGTTTTTGGAACGTTCCACAACTTCCTAGTCTTATGTAGATCCTGTCCCAACTTGTTTGACACATACATAATATATAAATAACCATATATAACCAAAAATCAATGAAATTGATGGGGTTTTACACAGCGTCCCAACTCTTTAGAATCAGGATTGTACAACTTTATCACAGATATAATAACTGAAAGCATTTTGTGCTTCTAATTCTCCTGAACATCATGTACATGGTGTATGTTGTTGTCTTTATCCTTTTTTTGGGAGAAAATCCATTAAATAACAATTTCATCGACACTGCCAGCTGAATGCTATTTTGAGCAACCACTTGCAATAAACTTAGAAACTCTGCTGTAGCAAATATACAGTATTTATAACCAGGTTGGTTTAGCAGTGGTCGGAACTGCAGTAGCAGGTGTTGCGTGAGTGACCAGAGATTAACCCCTGAAAGCTGTCTCTATGAATGGGTCAGGTTTATCATGTCAGACAGTGATTCTAGAGGCTGTAAAAACCCTGAGTAAAGCAGGATTCACCCTGCATAAGACTGCACTATTCCATCCAGAACCCACCCAACACCGTAAACCACCCATGTCTGGAAACTCCACAGACATCATCAATCAGGAACAGACACCTGATTCAAGACGCTAGAGCAGGACATATAGACTAACCTGTCCACCCGCAATGTAAACTAAGTCACTCAGGCTTTCCAGCCATCTGAAAGGCTCCTTTAAGAAACTGTGACACTGCTTATAACCAACGTGTGCTTCATAAAGAGCCCATATAGCAGCAGTGTAAGTTGATCTTGGAATTCCCATGGTTGAGGTTTGAGAGCGGACTGCTGTAGACTCAGGGGAAGGCTACAGGGTGGAGGGTCCAATAATTCCAGACGCATACCTGACTGATGCATAATTACGATGTAATGGGCGACAACACACACCACGGGAGAACAGCGCTCATTCAGGTGCGTCTAGCTCTGTGGCGCTCAGCATAATGAAACCTTATGCATTCAGATGTTTATTCATCAAAAAGGGGATAAAATAGTCCAGTTTGTCTCTACGGTTCAACGGCAGGAGCAGGCATTTATGTAATTAATGCAAACAGAGCTTCAGGATGAAAAGTAAACCAAGCTGGTTTAATGAATGGCTGACATGCATTGACCACACCTTATAGTCCTCTGCTTGTTTAAGTGAAAAATAAAGTGCAATTTAAAGGGATAGTTCGGCATTTTACACATTAATCTGTATGGCATCAACATCTACAGTCTCGTGCTCTCACACTGACTTCGCCCCCAAAGTGTCCTCTGAGCCGAGATCTGGCCACTTGTGGTCAGTGCGAAAGTAGTTCCGGTAGGTTTCCTGGGGCCAGAGAAGGCACACGTTTTTCCTCTCAAAACAGCACTCATTCGAATCAGTGATTTATTTGCATAACAAAAGACGTCAACCACAAAACGTCACACCTCGTAATCGTTTGGGTCTAACTTTATCCCAATTGCGATCAATGCGCGCAGGCGCCACTATACGTGACAGGTAGCTAAGCCAGGTGTTTCATTCACAGTTTAGCGTTTGGAAAGCTAGTTACACCATGTCTGACTACAGCAGCGACGAAGAATATGATTTCAGCACACAACCAGAAGGATATCTGTATGAACCCGAATATACGGATGCAGAACTCTATCAGATGGAGGTAGAACGGGCAGAGAGAGAGAGAGAGATGGCGAGCAGAGATGTGGAACGTGAAATCGGGGCCGCAGCTGCGAGACCTCGAGTGACTGATACAAGGTGGTGTACGTGCAACAAGTGCGAAGTTATGCAGACCGAGGTTGAGTGCTACTGTTGCCATGAATGGGACCTCGTAATGCCTCGCATGCAGGACCTTTCCATTGACGAGGAGGCTGGCGCATCAGCAGCTGTCTGCATCGCCAATAACAACGACTTGCCTGCAATCCTGAATGCTGGTGTCCTCGAGACTTTTTTCCACATCCCGAAAATAAACTGGAAAAAGCGCCCCAAACCTGCTGGACCCGATGGCCAGTTGTCTGCAGAGTGAGTTTTTGTCTACATGCTGTTATTTTGATGCTATTGCCTTATACCCTACAGTAGGCCTACAAGTGCTCAATTGTAGCCTACACCGAGTTGTATGTATGTAAGTAGAAGTACTCTTACAAATGTTATTACAACACCAGCAGCTTGGTATTGTAGTTGTAACAACGTGATAGTATGGGTGTTGTCAATAAAATAGTAAGATAACTTCTACTTTTTACAAAGCTGCTTGCTTCTATGGCGTTATATTGTATTAGTCTGAGCCATGCAGTAGGCTAGTGCGACCTACAGTCATCACATCCAACATTGAATGAATCTAATTATAGTTTTATACATACCATGTCATGGGTGGCACTTATGAATATAAATACATAATGTAGTGCATCCCTAAAGTAATTTATGTTCATTTCATCATCATACTTGAAGCAAAATTTACTTCTGAGCATCACTGTGTCTCAATATCAGCCTACTCATGAATGCCCTTCAATCATAAAGCAAGGCCTACCTTATGCATATTATGTCAAGAGAGCTCTAAGGGTTATGTCGCCGTGGCCCAAAGTGTACTCATAAAGGACATTTTCTCTGAGATGTATAAAAACACATAAGGATACCTATTTCACAGTAGCCTGAAATGCTGGTGCATAAATAAAGATACCTTCCTGACAAACTGCTGTGTTGTCAATTAAACAAAATGTGTTTATATACAACCATAATAACTATGCAGTTTACTCAATGTTGACACACTTCATATATCTAATGTGCATAAACTTATTTTCTGTTTGCATTTCAGACAGTACAGGCTGGTCGCCTATCGCATCATAATGGAATGGGCTCTGAAAGGACAGACGCTTGGTCCTGGCAACAGAAGAGTTCTTCCCTCCTGCGTGGTGGCGCTAATAAGAAGAACATATCCATCACCAAGTGGACAATATGCTGGTTTCAAAGAGTCAAATGATGCACTGCAATTGTTTTAGAATTTTAAAAATCAAAAGCTTTACTGTGAATTTCTTTTTGACGTGCAATTTCCTAAAAATACAAAACAAATGTAAAGACACAAATGTAAATAAACAATGTAAATAAACACACTTCTATGACAATATATGTATATACAGTCTCAGTCATCTTTCTCAGTGGCAGGTGTCTCATGAAAGCGTGATTTGTGTGCTGAAACCAATTCAGCCTTGTTTGGCTTTGGTGTTGGGGCAATGTTGGCTGGTATGATGACTGGAGGATGTATGTGGAAAGCTGGGTCTCCGAGCTTCACATTGGTGTCAAGCCGTCGTTGGATGACCTTCGCCACCAAATCTTTCGGGAACTCCTGTGTTGTTGGCTCATACAGTCTTCTTGCAACCCACTGATTTGACTGCCGTGAATGGAAGACATTATATCTCTCTTGTCCTAGGAAAAAGGAAATGGGGGGGGGGGGACACACAAGATAGGATGGTGTATGATCATTATATATGAAACTCAATATGGTAATGTGTGTCCTGTGATGCTGTGCGAATTCTCATTTATGAGCTTACAAATAGGTATCTCTAAAATAGAAAGGCAAACTAAGATGTAATTCATTTGTATAACATTTTTTACATTTCCTGGGGAAAAAAAACAGTTATATAGAGTTTTCAAAATGGTCTTGGTCTACTTTTTACTCAGATAAGTAATCAAGAAACATTATCTGTTAGCAGGCAATGTCTAGCAGCTAGACTACAGTCTGATTTCAGAAAGTGCCTGCTTCGAGTTCTCATGTCATTTTTTTGGACGGATTTCCAAATTACACGGGCAGGGTGCATCATTTGTCCCAATGTCAGAAATTCTTCTAGTAGCCTACCAAATTTTAAAATGTGACAATCTGAAAATAAAATCTGTGGAATTTTTAGCTCAAACATATGCTGGGTGCTGCCGTTATTTCTCCAGTCTAGAATCTGACAAGGGTAGCTTTATCTTCATTATGCTAGCCAACGCCGTCATGGACTTCTCGTACACGCATAGAAACCATGCACATTCCACGTAGTAATTAGTTTCTGACCATTGTAATAACAGTGTAGCCAACATATTATGTATGTGAAACATCATTGGTGACATGACACCGATAGATGAATATGTTTCACTCACTGAGATAGAATATATCTCAGTGCTTGCACTCGCATAGCCCGCGGTGCATCACCAGAAGACTATACACGGATGCTATAGAAAATATGTGGTACAATTTTGTTTACCTGGGGTGCAGGTACAGCAGTGCTCTTCAAAATACGTCTCTTTGTCTGTCCTTCTGGAAGTCGTCCTCGCTGAAGTGGTCACTGCACACGCGAAGCTTTCTCATCTTCGGTAGTTGGGTGAGCTCCACGTTCAAGCCCAGAGAAAAGTAGCCAAAGTCTCCTCAAAGCTACATTCGTCGAAGGGAATCGGTGGAATGTTTGAGGAGACCCACTCTCATCTTTGTTGGTACAGCCTGGATATGCACAAGTGCGCACCATGTCTCTATCTCGTTTTTCCAAATAAAGAATAGCCGGTGGACTTCTTCTCTCTCTCCTTCTCCTAGCTCTAAAACTAGCTCGTTTGCGTTGCGTCGTCTGCACTCTGTAAACACCATCGTACACTGACGAGAGATCAGTTGGCTCGCACACAACGGTTAGCACTGACAGCGCGCATTGATCGCAATTGGGATAAAGTTAGACCCAAACGATTACGAGGTGTGACGTTTTGTGGTTGACGTCTTTTGTTATGCAAATAAATCACTGATTCGAATGAGTGCTGTTTTGAGAGGAAAAACGTGTGCCTTCTCTGGCCCCAGGAAACCTACCGGAACTACTTTCGCACTGACCACAAGTGGCCAGATCTCGGCTCAGAGGACACTTTGGGGGCGAAGTCAGTGTGAGAGCACGAGACTGTAGATGTTGATGCCATACAGATTAATGTGTAAAATGCCGAACTATCCCTTTAAGGTGAAGTTCCATCTTTTTTGTTCAATCAACTCGCTTTTAACAGCAAACAAAAAAAATACTTTTGGCATTTGTGAATTGAATCAAGAAGATACATGATTCTTCCCCCATCCCTATTACCTAACATTGACGTAAGTACCTGACCACATACAGTACGCACTGCTGAAGGGATTAGTGGATTGATGAAGCAGACTGACTCCAGTCTGTTGGCTGCTCCACCACTCTCTCCGGTGATGACTGTCAGCGAAGTCGGCTAAACCATTTCTGAACCAGATGGCGGCACAAACTCCTCTACTGCGGTCCGCTGTGATTGACTCTTCGGCTGACGGCGCTGTCAGCAGCCCAGCAGGAGAGACGATCCGCGGTGTGCTGGGATTTTGCAACTGGAGTCTGAACAGCGGGGCGCACATGTTTGCTTTCTCTGACTGTGTGGAAATCTGATGTTTTCACATCACAGATGATGAAGAAAGGCATTAAAATGTGACTTTTGCAAGTAAAACATCGACTCGGGTAGGCTGACATAGGAGTTAGCTCTGAATTTATTTTCAACTGTTCCATTTGCTTTTTCTCTTCCACACTGCTTTTAATTTTATGGCGAAATTAGAAAAAAGGCTTTAAAGGCTTGATTTGAACAGAAATACAAGTGTGCTGCCTGCCTCATTATTCTGAGAAATCCATACGTTAGCCCGGCATGTTATGTCCCCAATTCAAACCTTACATCACATGCATTTGTCTTTGACTGGCTTTTCATGCTCAAAAATAAATTCCCATGACATTGCATGTGACTGTCAAATCAGATTCAACTGAAAAAATCTGAGGCGGGTAGAAGATATAATATTACAAACCGAATAAGTTTGGGCATTGGTCAAATAAAATAAGCAATTTTGAGGAAATTTCCACTGGGGACTTGCAAAGGAGAAACACTTCTCAACATTTTACACAGTAAACAAAATAATATACAGACTAATCGACCATGATAAATAAACCTCATCAGACCTACAGAAATGCAAAAGCTGCAGAGAAGTGTGCAAACACCTTTGACTGCACCCACCCAGGAAGCACTGAACATGCCATCTCTTGCATCCCGTCCTGCTATTCTGGTCGACTGGTGAAATATTCACAACTGCCATTTAAAATTCATAAACGACCAGAGAGATGCTCCCAAAGTCTAAAAATACTCTTTACCGCACGTAATGGAATATGAAATATTCATCTTGATATGAACTCTTTTGCCATGTCTGGCAGTCTCGTGTTTACCTCTCTCATGTACAGCGGCTGGAGCATGTGTTAATGTATGCTGCTGAACGCAGCGGCCAAAACAGCAGCTGCTGTTCTTTTGATCGTAATTATTGGCGTAGAAACTCATCCCACATGATAAAGGGTAGACACACAGCTCTGCAGAGGGAGGACGGCTCTGCACACAACACCGTCTCACCACTGGATTAGTAAACTGACAGAAAATGAATAAAAAATTACCTTAATACTTGATGCTTAAGCAATTCATCAAGCAAAAGTGCCAACATTCGTTTGTTCCAGCTTCTCCAGTGTGACGATTTGCTGCATTTCTCTGTTCTGCATCACTATTAATTGCATGTATTTTGGTTTTTGACCATTGGTCGGACAAACAAACAATCTGAAGGCATCACTTGTAGTTCTCGGAAATTGTGATGGTCATTTTTATTGTTTTGTAACCTTTCACTTCTCTTCAAAAGACCACAGGAGTTGGGTTGTCTAGATTTTATGGATATGCTGCAGATAATCTGTTCTGGTCCACTTAAAAAAAACAAAACATTTTAATCAGCGATACTAATGCCGTTGCGTTTTTGCAAAGGCATTCAGTGGACTGTAACAGATTTGGTATGGGACAGATCTGGTATCGGTTATGAAGAGAGGCGCTCTGCACCGGAGCCAACACTGATGAGGGCTGTGGGACACACCCTTTAAACGACACACACACATACGCAGCCCCGGGCTGACCGAGAGCTGTATATTACACTGCGATTATGATCCAGCCAGAGGGGGAGCGTGAGGGAGAATGGGGGGAGAGAGAAAATGAGAGAAACAGACAGAAAAAGCAAGAGGAAGAGTTCAAGAAAATGTGCACTGAGTCATTGAGGATGCCCGTAGCGTCTGACCGAGGAATGATGGTCCTTGGAAAACACCATGGTGCTTTCCTCTGTGTACAAGGACTGAGCAGGAGCACACAGAGTACTGTAGACCTGCCCCCCCCCTCCTCCTGTCTCCACTTCCTTTCATCCTTCACTTTCCTGACAATGGGTGTGTCTTCTGAACTCCCCCCCATTCGCAGGCGCCCTTTGCCGCACTTCATCAGACCTCCGAGTTTAACCGCACACGGCTTCATCAATTAAGACGCTGACATGCATGGCCAGACACTCACTCAGTGACATCATGCTGCATCTCATCGAGTGAACCGCGGTGACGTTTGGACGTAAAGACGTAAAGCCACAGTCGTTTTGAGCCAAAGTGTCTCTCAGGAAATAAATAAAAGTGGAGCTCAAACAAGTAGTTGTTCAAGTGAAAAATAATCAGCAACTATTTTAAAATCAAAAAATCTTTTTGAGTCATTTTAAAGAAAAATTATGAAGAAAATGCACATCATTTTATGGTTTAAAATGTGAAGCTTTACAGCTTTATCTATTTGATATTGTTGCAAACTAAATATTTTTGAGTTTTGGACAGTTGGTCGGCCAAAAAAAGACATTTAAAGACATCAAATTAGAGCGTGGGAAACCTGGATGGACAATATCTTTCAGCAGTTTTTGACATTTCATAGACTGAATCATAAATTGAAAAAATAACCAGCAGATTAATTGATAACGGAAAAAGTCACAAAGCTAAACTATCAACAAGATTCCCGGGATAGGATCACACAGTTTCATTTCAGATTTATGGAAAAAAGCATTGACATGTCAGGAGGCTGCTTTCGTGCCGCTTCAGGGAAAGGCGTTCCTTCTGAGCTCATTTGGCAGCATCTCGGAAAGGATTCAGGTCTGATTTATGGCCAAAGTAATTCTGTGGATCAGCGCGACTGTAATCAGCATTTTTTTCTGAATCTTGTCTGAGCTGCTGTCCAATGTCAGCTGGTGCTTCTCGCTGATGTCAGTGCAGGGTCTGGGGCCAGGGCATGGGGTTACAGACAGGACTGGGCTGGGCTCGCGGGTGGGAACAAAGATGGGGATAAGAACTTTACATAAGAAGCTGGGAATACAGAAATACAGAAAAGTGGACACTAAGGGTCAGTGTCCGTATGAGAAAAGGGCTGCCAGGAGTAGCTGCGATATAAGACCCTGGATTCAGGGTGAAATAAGGGAGTGCTGAGAATCTGAGAGCCCCAAGAGATGACGGACTCATCTGAAAAATGGTTTGGACCGTCCGTAGCTGTTGCTAACGTCAGCCAGGACTGCCGTTCAGGGTGGGGTTCAAGAGAGTTCATGTGGCCTGCTGCAGACAGACCGACAGACATGGGATTTATACAGGGCGGGGCAGGTGTGACCGAACAGTAATGTCCTGTCTTAGCTGAGGAGAGAAGAATGTCGTCTTTCAGCAGAACGCTAACGTCACTTGGTGGAGAATAGTTCTGGAGCTGCAATGTTTGATGTCTGCCTGCGTGCAAACAAGCAGCCAGACACACGTGATGTATTGACAGACATGTCGAGCAAGAAGCCCGTCTTGTTTCGTTCAAAAAAGCTCATCACACAAAAATCAAATTGGATCAAAGCATTCTTTCAGTGCTGACTGTTTACCCAAGCAGCATCTCCTTTTAACGGCTGACATCAGAGGCTCTTTACAGCCAGTCCCTACTTTTCTTAAGCCTGTTCTCCGTGTGTCTGTCCAACAAAACCCGGTTATGTAATGAGGACCTGGGCCAGATGAGCCGAAGAAAAGACTATTTAGCTCTCCACCTCTCTCCCCGCAGCGTGGAGCAGCTCAGCCATTATTCACTGGAATGTTTTCCTCCCATGTTTGTCCAGGGGGGCCGAGACCCCGAAGCCACAGGGCTGACGAATCAGTGCTCTGTGTGAATGTGTGTTTGTCTGTCTGTATTTTCTTAATCTAGGGTAAATGAGTCCAAGTTGACTGATGAGTAACCCTTTAAAGGAATCACTTAATAATAAGAGTTAGTGGTCCTTGCTGATTAAATTTCCTGTCACACACACCCTTGTGCTTAAGGGTAAAAAAAAACATCATTGTTGCATCAGGGGTACATCTTGTCTTGCTTGTCGTTAGAAGAGAACCAGGGGTATATATTTATATGTATGAATGATATGGTCACCAATACAAAAAACACACAAAAATGGCTGTTTACCATCATGCATGCTGAAACAGAAACAGAAACCACACCTCATTTTTGCAGTTATCAACAAGTTCATGAACTGCCATATGTCCTTAAACGTGACACCTAACTATTACTTACTACGTCACAGCTTAGATTAACTGTGAAGGACTATAAAATTTCATTACGCACTCTCCACCAGACGTTTTCTCCCAGTATCTCCCAGTACTATTGCAAAATGAATGAGCATATCTTCCTTTGTATTTTTTTTGTCATGCATGGTTTGTGCACATTTCAGACTTAGGGGTAATGTGCAAAACAATTTACGATGCTGTGTCAACCAATCACATAGACACTTGCAGGAAGTGACAACAGGGAGGGAAACACCATGCACTGACATGTCCTCTCACAAGGATATGTCATATTGATCAAACCTTTTTGTCTAGTTTGGGAAGTTTGGGGTTTGATACGATGGAAAAACAACATAGCCAACAATACTGGCATTTAAAGGAGACTGGAGGACAAGATAAACACTTCCTGTCCACATGAGACACAATCGGAAAAGCTTCACAAATGCCTCAAATCTACTTCAAGGAGACATATAAAGATAAATACAGAAGCTGAGAACGGCTGTGCTTGTAGTTATTGTTTTAATGCTGTTATCTGAAGATCACGATCTTATTACTTCTGTTATCTCGGGAAAATGAGCTTTGTTATCTCGGGACGATGAGATAATCAACTCATTATCATGAGAAAACAAAAGGTCATTTCCTCTTGTTACTTATAATGTTAATCAGAGATATGGAGTGCCATGCCAGCATGCATAGATGGATGCAATGCAACAGACTGTAGCTGAATCTTCTTTATTTATATGCATATTTTATTATGCCGTTCAAACACCCACCAATGTGCATAGTTTCTTTTCCTGTGCAAACAGGAATTCTTTTGATTGCAGCCTGCTGGACCGTAACACATTTGCTTTAAGTTGAACACTGTATGTAAGCCTGTTCCTTACAATAATTAGTCATAATGTAGATACCCTCACATCAAAAACATTCTTAGAACAAATAGGAAAAGTTAATTAAAAACCTCAAATGGCTTGCTTTGAAACTCCCACACCCACCACACAGAGCAGTGTGTGTATGTCATGGTCCGCTCTTATGAATCTTATGGAGTCGTTTTGTTGTGATAAATTATCTCATTATCTCAAGAAATCAGCCTTTCGTTTTCTCGAGATAAGGAGATTAATTAAGCAAAGAAAATGAGTTTTGTTATATCGAGGAAATGGCATTTAAAAAAATAATTGCAAGCGCGGCCATTCTCTGCTTCTGTATTGTTTTCTCTCGGTCAAAACTACATCAGCAGGGAAACTACTTGGATAGCAATGAATAAGCAGAGAAAAAGTTGGAGGGCAGTGTTCTACATGCACAAGACAGTCCTCACGACTGCACCACATTTTTAAGACCACTAGCTAAAGCCCATTACATGCACAACTGCATCCAAAGAGAGATCCAGATACAATTTATCGTGACAATTATTATCTCAGCAGGGCTGGAAACAAAATTATTATTACATCAATATCCTAAATATTTTTGAACCACTGCAGGCACTGAAGTGAAATTAGTTCAATTCTGTTTACTTTCTTGTCCCTTTAAGAGAAACTCGCCATGCAGCAGTGGTTAAAAATAAAACAACATGAAATACATACAGATAATGTACAATAAACACTAACGGCCTCCTAAAGAAACTGCTACTACTAAACACAAACAAACTGAAAACCTACAGGCAGGAGGCCAAAACTTTAAATTACCCTAAACAAGAATATGAAATAACTGTTTCAAACAAAACGTGTCCAAAACTGTGACTCAGCAGCGATTGTTTATACTGGGATGTGGCACACATGTGAGCTTAAGTGTTACTGTAAGAGGGAACGAGAAAGGGCTGCGGGTGGTACTGCAAGACCAGATTGAGGGCCAGATGGCTTCACCCGCGAACTCAACTGATTTCCACTTGCTCGTGTGGGTGGGAGGAGGGGCAGGACTGTGTGTGTGTGTGTGTGTGTGTGTGTGTGTGTAATGTAGGAGAAGACGCCAGTGATGGTGGTGTGGCTGAGTTACAGCAACTGATCAAATACTAAATCTGTTTCTAATATGTTGGGTTAGGGTTAGGAGAGGACTTCTGCATGGCACGTGCGCACACACACACACACACACACACACACACACACACACACACACACACACACACACACACACACACACAGCTTTTACTAGCAAGTGAAATGGATTTAGGTTTCAAGGTCAGGTCTAAAGGTGAAGGGTTACGTGTGAGTAACACCAGACAAGACACTTTGCCTTAATAAAGACATGAACAGATGAAGCCACTGCCTCTTTATGTAACGTTGCACTGACTCAGACCAGGTGGGTGGGTGTGTGTGAGTCTGCAGCCTCAGCAAACACACCTTTCATTTCAGAAACCTGCAGTTTTCCTGCTGCTACTTGGGCAACCTAGCAAAAAAAAGACATACCGCAGGTCATAAATCTGTAACACAGTCAAACCACAAATGTGGGTTTTTTATATTCTGAATATGTCTGGCTCTGTCTTTGAAGACTCATCAGGTCTATCCTGGATGTCAAACAAGGACATTTTTGTCTGACTGGCTATAAATGTATCCCCCCCATAAAAAGTCTTATTACATCACAGTAAAAAGCTTCCTGCCTTTAACCTGTCGGACTCCTCAGCCAAGGAAAAGGCAACGAGAGCGGAGAAGAAAAGCAGTTTGAGCAGTGAAACAAGTTGTTCATATCCTATAAAGAGTACGTTGATCGTTTTCGAAGTGGCCATCACCTGCCAAGTGACACCAGTAAGAGGTCCGGGGACTGTTGACAGGGCAACAAGTCATGATTAAATGGCTAGCAAGGAGAAAAGTGTAAGGAGACACACAGAGAGAGAGTAGCGGGGGGTTAGCTAAATCCAGAGCTCATTAGTTTAGCACTAAATAGCAAATCGAGTATGTGGGCAAGAGTGCAGGTGAGAGAAAGACAACTTGGCAGTCTTTAAGCTACAGTAGCAACCATCAAGGGATGCCCAATGTCTACCTTATAGGTGCAACCACTCTAATCCTTTTAGGACAGCTGAGATCAGCTGCTAAACTGAGCAAACCTTACTCAGTCAATCCCATTGACAGGAATGTTCCGCCATCGAGTCAAGAATAGTGGCAGAAGTCACTCTATATCCCTGCTGTGCTGTGCTGCATGAGGCCTTCACTGCAGTGAACCAGACTACAAGTACAAGACAGGAGAGGGAAGAAGTTCTCCAAATCAAACAACAAAACACGTTGTCCGTACCTTTCAGAACGACATATACTGTAGAAGTATATCAGCAGCACATCATTTGTCTGATTTCCACAGCTGGTACAAATGATAGTTGAAAAGGAACGATGTGACAACACTCACGCTAAGGTTTGGTTAGGGTCTTGGCAGAAAAATAACTTATATTATGTTGTTGTTGAGGGAAAAGACGACAGTTTCGTTTCAAATAAGGGTTGAGGTTAAAATTACTACTGAAGCTTACTGACTAGTCCCTCCCCTGTCCTTGTATGCACATCTTTCTTTTGTCTTGCTCCGCCTTCCGATCGAGCATCATGGGGCTGTTGGTCATGCCACATTTTTTTCACAAAACCACACTCTCAGGATGGGGACAGGAACCTCTCTGCTGGGGATGAGCTGCGAGGAACAACTCAGCACTATGTTAGATCCACACTCAACGTATGCGAGACTATCCCAGACGTTTCCTGTAGTGCGGATGCGCTGTGACCTTCACCCAGGGTGTGTGCCCTGTGAGTATTAACCCAACAGGCCGGCGCTGAGAACGAGGCGACGTCAGCCCCTGTAACGCGAGACCTCAGCAGTCAGTGGGAGAGGTGACGAGGGGAGAGAGGAAAGGGGAGATTAGTACTACAGTATCCAGGTAACGTTCGTAAACACTGTCAAAGCAAGCCTGAACATGAAGCGAATCAAAGCACAAGATTTTATAATGACCTGCTGACAAAAACCAGCTATTGTGGTAGTTAAACAAGTGAGGAGATGAAATTACTCGTGTGTTGTTTTGGCCGCAATGCAAGAAAAAACGTGATTATTACACTTGGAAGGAATTCTTGCCATCTAGCTTTTGGGCTGTTGGTCTTTTGGACTGGTTGCTCTTTCACATTCAGACCATTCACTCCTTTACAATATCTCCTTCTTCTTTCCCAACTTCCTCCGATTTCCCAACGTTAACTAGAGAGGGCGTGTGGGATGCTGACCAAAAATGATACTAGTACATCCATATGGTCTTATTCCAACTCTGATTAGGCTGACACATACCGGGCTGTGAGATTCTGTGTACATTCTGCACGTACTTTGTCTTATGGCCCACATGTCCAAGATCAAGACATTCTGTACTCAGTGAACTCAGTACTACAGACATCCGAGGAAAAGAAATACTAAATCGCAGCGCACACCTACATCTTTCCTCAGACTGTAAAAGCACATCCTGTGGTGACGCTCTCCAAAAGCACACAGTGCTCCTTTCAAAACACTCGGAGCATGCAGTCTGACGATGGAAAATGTTAGCTAGTAAAACACTGGAAAAGTGAGAGCCTAAGAATTGCATGTGCTGAATATGGCAGCGCCAGTGCAGCTCAAGCTGTCCAGCACAGGTCTCTGAGGAGGGTGACGCAATACAGGACGGGAGGGAATGTTGAGGATAGAGGAGAGGGGGCACAAATATGTGGACTATTACGAGCTCAAGCACCCCTCCTTCTCCACCACGTCCGCGGCAGTCCCACCCAACGCTGAGGCCCATCTGGAGTGCCTCGTGACCCAACTGATTAAAAGCAGTTGGGGCCTTCGGTGAGATACGGCCAGAGGAATGTTGAGACTGTGGAAAGGCCCAGAATAAGTGTGTCTAAGAGGTGTGTGAATTTCTGCAATGCGTATGGGATACTCTGCATGCTGATGTGTGCATGCATCCATTTGTGGGTATTGTATCACATGTGTGCATGCAGCCACACATCCATTAAGTCATTCGCAATCAATCAAATCAGAGAAGAAAAAGCCCTGGAGCTCAATTGATGGATGCTCCCGCTGGGACTGATGGGATTGGCTGGATGGGAGCATCTCTGCACTGAATCACAGCTCTATACCCTACTGTTTCTTGACCCTATTAGCCTCTACACAAACACACACAAAGGCCAATACAGATTGCTCAATACGGTGCTCAGGATTATAGCCATCAACCTCTACAGTAACCACAACTAGCAGAAACTAAATGTATCCTCTGCTTAGGCTAAAATGTCTTTTCCTGGCCTTCTACCCATCCATCTGCGCTGTATCCACCCCAGACTTGGCAACCTGGCTCTCTGCAGTCTCACCCTCCAAACCAGAAGGTATTTACTAGGTGCACCCGTCGCGCAGCATCAACCTTGTCCACTGGAGGTCCAAATGGAAAGCAGGCTGAGAGTCTCATCGCTGCTGATGGAGCATGATACAAGAGCCCACGGTTGATCTTTACTACTCTCGTCCCACCAGGGATCCTCTGTGCGGTTGATGTTAGACTTAACATGTGTTTTACTGCTTAATTGAATAATGAAGCGATGAGAGAAGAGGAAAAACCACACGACCAGGGACTGCACCAAAGGGCTGCCAGAGGAGGATCGTGCGGTGAAGGCCGAATACTTTGGTTTTAAAATGGCCTTTTTATAAGCGCTGTAGCTACACGTCTGTCACTGACACTTACATTACCTTTCATACATGCCAAACCTAAACCCTGCGAGGAGCAAAAAAGCTGACCTTTTGCCACACTCCATCCATCAATGTGATCACAAAAGCAACTGCTTTAAGTGTAGCATCATGTTATGTAATTAAATCCATGCTTTATAATTTAGCTTGGCTAATAAAAGCCAATTCAAGCCATGTTAACTGTCGTTTTCACTGATGGAGCCTTTTCAAAGTCCATCTGGCCGCCTGTTTTCTTCCCGTAACTGTTTGGATGTTTGACTGTTCTGGATGTCTTTGCTGTTTTTTCCATCCCAATTGTACACTGTGTTGAATTATATTAAAAAATGTGGCACAACACACTAATAGGGAATGTCTCCATACAAATTAATGCTAGAGTATTGATTAATTTGCAGGTGTCATGTCACGCAACACTGTCATGTGCGAAGTGATAAAAATTTATTGGCAATTTGTCTCCCAATCACACAAAGAGTAGACACTGATGACAATGTGGATATATGCCAACCTAGACAGGAAGTGCTGACACAGTTAGACCGCTGTCACTACCTCAGCTGACTCTCAACAGAAAATAAAACACGTCAAAAACTGACGGTAGTCACAGCAAACAATATAAAAAAATAAGTAGCGTCCAATTCGATTTACAGCCTGGAGACACATATTCCACTTGCTGGGTTTCAACAGATCATCCTGTAATTGAAACAGCACCAGTCTGATTCCTGCAGCAGCTTAATACTGCCTAAACTCGCACAGGAAGGCTGAAAATGTAAATATTTCCATGTGAAATAGTAATAGTAGCACACAACAGTACAATTATCATTAAGCCAAACACGTGCAGGGCCATATGCACACATAAAACAACACAGAGAAGCCATTTGGCAGATGGGTCAGAGACTGTGAAGGAGGACTCGGAGCAGAACTGAACACAGCAGGTCTCCAGGCCATGATGACCACACCCAGAACCAGCTGGAAACAATAAAATCCTCATACTCCTCATCTCTTCCTCTTTCCTTCCACCTAATGTCCTTTATTGCTGACCCTTCTCACTGCACCTCACAGCGCTTTAAACCCTCAACTTCAGGATCTCAATCTTCGGTCTCATGTCTCCTTCACCTTCTCTCCTTCCCTTTGTTTGCCTTTATTTGATGGTTTTCTAATCATCCCTGGGACCCATACAACAGAGAGGGAGTGTCCACTGCATTCTCCATCACCACAGTAAACACTCAACTCAACTAGTGAGCCATTCTCTCTGGCATGCACGCACAGGCCCCTTTAAAAAATAAAAGCCGAAGGAAAACAGCGAGGGAGAAACAGATGGATGTCATTTGTGTTAGAAAGACAGACAATGGCAACGGAATAGATTTCCTAGGGCGGGCGGCGAGGTATACAGTTTCACAAAAATAGCAAATATGGCACCATCTTCGTCTGGTGACCTCTCGTGTGACACTGTCAGATTGGTTTTGCTTGCAATTCATCACTGCTGATTCGCAAATCAGGGCTCGGAGTACCTCTGTCACGCTGTCAGAGGAACATAGGTGTTGGAGGTGCTCTGAATGTTAATGCGGTGTCGTCTCATCAGCATCAGAACAAAGCAGAGTGTGCACGCTGACGGACAGGACAGGACAGAGGGCATCATTATCGCTGTCTGAATCGCTGTGAAGCCTGTGCTGCCTGGCCAATCGCGTGCTCTCGCACTGAACAGGCAGCCAATTACTGACAGTTTTACTGTGGTGTCTCAGTGCTGTGTGAGGAAAACAGGAAAAATATGCTGGGCTCACTGTTCCATGGAGCAGCTGCAAGCACAGGAGGATTTTTAGCATTCAGATTTTTAAAATCTAATCCGAGCTAACAATTCTCCGAAAGTTATTGATCCATTCATCTCAACTAAATGAGATTGTGGAGGACAAGCTGTGATGGCAGTAGTAGAGAGGGTTAGAGTATGGAGAGGGTGACCGACACACACCACTGATCTATGGATTCTCTGTCAGGGCTCTGCAGAGGGATTATGCATTGCCCCAGCTCCACCCTCTCACTGTCTTACATGACGTAACTGCTCTTAGTAGGTTGATCGAGTTTAAGATGTATCACAGTGGTGGTTCTGGCATTCAAACGATGAGAAAACAAACACATGCAAAAAAAAAAAATCACCATAGCAACCCTTCTTTTCCAGCATACCAGCGATATTTACAACCTCACCTCAACAGAGAGCCTGGGGGGGGGTTGGGCAAAAGAGCCAGTGTGTAAACACTTATAGATGAAAACAAAACACCTTCTAACAAACCCAGTCACACACTCACACACGCATGCACATACAGCTCCACCCACTGGCGAGGCTCCTCCCAGCCCTGTCTGCATTGCACCAAAGAGAGCTGCATCTTTTCGAAGCCAGTTTTTCATCATCCAGGCCAAGGAGACTCAGCAGCATCCAGCTACTTCTTATTCACATCCTCTGCTGTCTCCTCTCTCACTCTCTCCTTTTCTTGTCTCCGGCTTCAAGAGGATAGCGCACTTGAAATATTACAGGAGAAAGGCGTCTTTATGTGCCGCCTTTTTCTGCGTTAGCGAGGTTACGCCGCAAGGACAAGGTGTTTCTTGGTTTTGCTGAGCCAAACCTCTAGAGACTGTAATGCTGCCATATACAGGCAAACCATTGCAAACAGCATCAGTGTATGTTTTCTGCAGCTTGTGCACATATGTCATAGGGATTATGTGCATGCTCTCGCTGGGAGGGGGAGTGAGGGGTTACTGAGGCAGCATGAGGTGAATCAGCATTCTGTTCACGTCGCTTTTCACTACAAACTCAGCCAAACTGCTGAGGACTACAGTTCGGCTCGTATTTACGACCACAGGCAGACGAGCCCTGAGTCTACGGCAAAGAAAACCCTGCAGTCTGCAGCTGTATGGGGTGACAATGACACAGCAGTAGTAGCCACAGGAGGGATATCTTACGTTTCTTGGGGCTGGTGGATCAAATGTGACCTATTTTTGAAGTCAAGTAAAAACTACAACAACTACAACTGCTGATTCATCAAAAACTTGCATTCATTTAGATTTCCTCTGGATTGACATGTAAGACTTCAGTATTCATTTGTTTAAAATCACTGTGAAATATAAATGAACTAAATCAAAAGCTGTGCTTCAAGTAACTGCTGACGGCTGCTTGCAACACGATCCTGTCAAAATGCTTAGAGGTGCAGGTCAGAGGTTTAGGTATCTCAAGATAAATCTGCCCTGTGTGTGTAAACATTAACATGTCTCAGTGGGAGGTCTTACTTCATAGTTTCATGCCTCAGTACATCCTAACTCACTGACACAACACACGCTTCACAGTTCGTCCAACAGCAAGCAGAATTAATTTCAAAAAGCATATTTTCCTCCGTGCTTTGGTGGATAAAGATGGCAGACTTGAAAAGAATGCTTTACAACGCTGACCACGCAGCGTCTGAGGACAGAACAGAGGTTTAAACTGCTGAGACTCAGCAGAATAACCAGGTCAGTCTCACTTCTTACCAAATTATGACACTAATACACCAAAAAATGACCTGAAAACACTTTTATGGACGTATAATTTTATGATTTATCCACCTCACACACGTTGAACTGGCCTCATTTGGGACCGCATTAAGATCTCAACGGAGCGAAACAAATCCGTTCGATTGATTGATTTTATGCCTAAGAGAAGAGTATAAGGAGCACGAAATATTGCCATCAAAGTCTGAAAATCTTGGGTTGAAGACAAGAGCGTCATTGCCAGGGGCTGACAAGATGTCAGACAGAACAGCTCAACACAGAAAAAAGTCCACGAATAAAAACGAAAAGGATGAAACCGAAAAAGCAGACTTACTCCGCTCTTTTTGAATTGGGGTATAAAGGACTTCCCTAAGGGAAATAGGTGCCACGTAGGCAGAAGTGCCGGCATGAGGCTGATTAAAGTTCTGATGTCTGCTTGGGACTGATTTAGAAGTTTTATGACTCTCCTTCCCTCCCTTTTTCCCGCCTCACTCGCTGCCCCTCGGCTGCTTTCATATGCAAATGGTCGGGCAATTGTGTGGGTCAACAGCCTGGAATTCCTCCCCACAAAGGAGAAATGGAGATGGAAGGAGAGAGGGGAGAAAGGGACAGACAGACAGAGAGAGACCAGACAAAAGTGGGCTGATGCACATCAGAGGCCCAAATCACCGTCCATAGAAGGGTTTGCAACAAGAGTACAAAGAGCCCAAGGGTGGCTTTCTACTCTTGTGTATTTCTAGTGCATGTTAGTGTACTATGCTAGTTTAGTTTTGCTTAGGGAAGCAATAAACAATTATTCTAGATATGTAGTTTCTAGAGGCTCATTTTCTCTAATAATCAACAAATATTCAGTTGAAATAATGTCAGAAAGTACAGAATTTTTTTCCAGAATCACACAGGACATAAATCACAAATCCAAAACCCAAAGATATTCCTTTACTATCAAAGAAGACTAAAGCCACATTTCCTCTGCTTGGTACTGCTCTACTCAACTCAACTCACTTTTGGTACCAGGTGCTTTTCTCGATTTAGTTTTCCACTGCAGATAATACCCATTCAATACGGGCAGGATTCTTAGCTGATCGTCATAGCGACGCTGCATGAAACTGCCGTGACATCATCTTCAACGCGACAGAAACACAGGAACAATGGAGGATGTCAAAGGGAGGGCTGTCTGTCAAGGAGGTAAACTTTGTTTCAGAGAAGGCTGAAAAAAAACAGGAGAGTTTGGGAAAAGACGTCGAGATGACTCTGGTTGCTTTGTGTCGTTTAACTCTCTCTGACCAATCAGTGCAGTCTTTTCACACTTCAGCATCAGCTCACCTCGCTTGGAACCCCAACCACGGTGATAACAAAAAAAGTACCAGTTACCAGGTACTAGCCACAACTTTAGGCGATGGAAAACCAAAAAACACCAAGTCAAGCTGTACCATGCAGTATTCACACCTGAGGAGCTGAGATCAGTGGACGTTTTTGCTTAAAAACAGCCACAATTTATCTAAAAATAGTTTTAGCTCTAGCTTTGTTTCCAATCATCCAACATCTTCCTGTATTATACATTACTGAAACATTCAGTCTATTAATTTATTAGTAGACAGTTCATGTCACTGTCAGCTGAATACTTTTGGGTTTTGGGCTGCTGGGTAGGTCACAAGTTTCTGGATGTATAGGATAGATGATATGGATAGATGAAGCAATCAGTGCAGCAACTAACGATTATTTATATTGCTTATTATACTGATTAATCTATTGATCCTTTACTCTTTAGATTCTCAGAAAGTTGTGAACAAAATGCTCATCAAATCTTCTTAAATCCAAGCTCACGTCTACATTGTTGTTTCATCCGACCAAAAGCTGAAACACCACAAGATAGTTAATTTGCAACAATGAAGAAAAGCAGAAAATCCTCTCATTTGAGACGATTGAACCACAGCTAAAAAATTACTGAAATGATTATCGATTACCAAAATAGTTGTTGATTAAATTTTCTTACGATCAAGAAAAGTATTAATTGACTAAAAGAAGAGATAATAGATTAGTCAAAAATATATTCTACAAATTGAATAACAATCAAATAATCATTACATATGAGCCTATTATTATATTTCTTTATTTATGTGATTTCTTGTAATTGTACCTTTGTTCAAAGAAGCGCAGCAGAGCACATGTGAAGCTCTTCCTGCTGTGTTGGGCGTGGTCCATCACTACAGGGATGTCAGTTGAAGTGGCTACCAGTGCACCACTGAGGAGGCCATCCCCCCACATTAAAAGCTCGAGCCAGAGGCGTCTAAACAAAGAGAGGACACACAACACCCTCACATCCAGCCAGCCACCTCAACCCGACAACCCATCAGAGACAGAGAGCAGGTGGGCCAATTAGAGTCCCCAGGGTCCCCCCACCCAGATGCGAGCGAGGCCCTGTATAATTGGTTTCCTCATCTATGAATTATTAATCCGGGTTGCTCTTTGAGGTTTCTGACAGAGTGGGGTCGTGACAGTGCACCCTCTGACACACAGAGTCTCCTGTTTAACCCTCCAGTGCCATGTCAAAACTACTCGTCAGAACAAAGTGGGGACACCCAGACGCATCCAAGAACGCACACAACAACTGATGCCATCTATGGTTGCTTTAGTTATAAAGAACATCCTCCAGAGCAGGAACTTTGAAATGATGTTGCTTGTGCATGCTACCATTGGAAAGACTTATAACTATGATGTTTTCTGTTAAAATTGATGCATAGTTTTACATAATTTTAAACCCACTGATGGCATTGCCCGCGGGGGATGAACTGATCAAAAATCTGGATGAGATTTTATCTGTTTGGGCCGAATGATACACCCTCTGTTTCCTGGGAACATGTACTTGCAGGGCTGCAACTAACGATTATAATCAATTAATCTGAAAATATGTTCTGATCTGGTCTGAATAGAATCTGATGATGTGAAAAAACAAAAAAAAAATTGCAAAATGTGAAAAAATGTCCACGGCAAAAAGGTTCTTCAAAAGTCTTGTTTTGTTGAACCAAAACTCTAAAACCTAAAGATATTCAATTTACAGCAATGTCAGGCCAAGACAAGCAGCAGATCCTCTCATTTAAGTAGTCAAAGCCAGAGAACGTTTGGCTTTTTTCACAATTTGTGCTTAAAAACTAACAGAAACAATCCATTCATTATGAAAATAGTTGACAATTAGTATTGTGCTCATGGACTAATCCATTAATTGACTAATCGTCAGCTCTAAATACTTTTGTGGCTGTCTTAAACGAATGATATTGTTCATGAGAATGCTGAAGTTCAAGTGATAACTAACCAGATATTTCTGTCAGGGCGACGTGTTAATAGAGCTGTGGCCTTGCTGTTATTGGTGGCAGTATTGTTGATTCCCCGGCTCCTCTCTCTCCGTCTCACACCAGGTGTTGGCCTGTAAATATTTCATGAGGCCTCTGTGCCGCGCTACTGGCGCACAAAGGCCGTTTTCAGCGCCTCGAACAGCAGAGGCTCTCTGGAAACAGAGGCCTATCAGTTCAGCTTGAGACGCAAACAATTTTCAGCACTGCTAAAATTAAATTAGGGGAAGGGGCATACCAGAGAGCAGCTCTGCCGCAATGCTTGACACGGCAAGACTTCTTTACTCCTCACATCAGGCATTCCATGGCAAAACGAAAAAGGGGAGAGGGGGGAAAAATGCACGAAACAATGAGCTGTCTGTGCGAGTTTCCAGTGAAAAAGCCAAAAAGGCATGTCAGAGATATGAAGTGTCAGTAAGGGTGCCAAGTTGACTTCTGTGCATATAGAGACAAATGGATACATACAAGATCGTACCACAAAGAGCGCTGTATGGCGGAGAGAACGTCCACATTCATACGCTCAGATTCACGGGCATATACGCCATTTTCTGAACATAGAAAGGCTTTGACCTTTGCACCCTTGCACTTAACATCCCGTCCCATTAAAAATGAACATCCTCCACTAGATTTTACCAGCCCTCCTTTGATCTAAGACTGCATCCAAAATTAGTGGCTTTCCAAACTGCCAATGGCATGAATAATTCCACCAGTTTTTCGAAGCATGTTTCAAGAGTTTTTATTTCAAAAGAGTGTCAGATGTTTGAATGAAGTCATTTACTACAGCAACGATTCTCCAAGTTGATTTGAACTGGACCCAAGAGAAAGAGAGATCTCAGTCCAAGAGTCATTTGTTAAATAACCTGATAAGAGTGATTTTATAAAATCAAGTTTAGTCTCAGGCCACCTGAGGCTGCATGAGGCACTCTGTCTGCAAGAGGAGGGACACTCAGAGGTCAGCATGCCTTGCACTCCAGAGTCTCCAGTTCCTCACTGCACTACTGAATGAATGCCGGCTATTAATATACGAGATGTCAGGGATGCCTTTCCTGGAGAACTCCACAGAGAAACAGGGGACATAGAGGAAGCTCATAAAAAGGGTGAGGAGGGGTCAACAAAATCTAAAGGTAGAAAAGTGCAGAAGGTTAGCCAGGAGGTTACTATTCTGATGCCCTAATAGTTGCCAGTTTGCCGTATGATAAGAAACTAATAGGGCATTGTAGAGTCTTAATGGTTAGGATGTATATTACAACGTGGTTGACTGCAGCAAGGAAACTATGTTGCAGACATTACTGTCACTATTAATAAAAGGCTAAAGATGTCAAAGAGAAAACTGACCTGATTGTTCCAGGCGCAGTACAGATCACAGATCAGACTCCAGTTGTTGTTTATCATACAGTCGAGGACTTTAAGATGAGCCATTTCACTCTGCACTGAAGAAATCCAAGCTGCCCAAACACCTGCCCCTCAGCTGCGTGTACCAAACCCTGCTGTGCCCGGCGGCACCCTGCTGGCAGCGACGCTCCTCGATGCCACCTTGACGGAGAGGAGGGTGCGAGGAGGCGAGAGGGAATCATCGGCAGAAGGCAAAGGGTGCATGTCCGTGCCCATCTGCAAGCCCAGCGGGCATCCTATCCGCTGCGGCCATCGCCCCAGCCGCGCTTCATTAGCAATATGTTAATGACTGATGCTGCGCAAAAACTCGGGGGAATATCTTAGCACCGAAAAAAACAGCCTCCTTCTTGAGAGAGCAGAAAAGAGTCATCAGCAGTCTGGAGCAAAAAAGTCCACCTGGTCATCGACGTGCAGGAGAGGCGTCACTATGGTTACGCAGCAGAATGCAGACTGACCGCTAGAGGAGAAGACTAAAAGACGATGCACTCTTTCTTGTCATCTGTCTTTTGGTGACGCTCCGTCTCTTTGATTCCCTCTGTGCGTCTTCCTGTGACGGTGCCTCTACCCAGCTGGCTGTGCCTGCCTGCGCTCGTCTCTGCGGCGGTACCAGGCTGAGGCAGCCTGAGAGTCAGAGCTGCAAAGGCTCACTCTAAATCATCACACATCAGGCCGCACTGCAGGACATACAACCGGTAAAGAACGGATTTCCCCCTCCTGTCTCTGACTCTCCTGGACACAGCCGGGGAAAGCAAAGGTCTCTCATTGAAGCGAAAATGCACCTGAGGCTTCGAAAGCCTCAGAAGGTTTTAAGTCATCTCTGTGATCTCATAAAAACCTGCAGAGGAGAGGACTGTGTAAGCTCTCTGCCTCTTTCTCCAAATCTGATTCTCCACTTTGCTGGCAATGCGGGACTCTATCCCGCCTGAGTTATTTATTTCAGTACTCTGCAAAAAAAACCTTCACCCTACTTTGCAGGGGGAAGACTCCCTGACAAAAGGCAAGAGGAGTGCCGCAGCCCCCACCGCTGCAAAGCAAAGACTCGAGTCGGCTTTCTTACAGTAAGTAAATGAACACCAAGTTAAAGACTTCCTCTCACCATGGGATGTCAAAGAAATCAAGCTTTTGAGGGAGGAAAATATTCCGGAAATGCATGAAGAGAGAATTAGGAAACTACTGGATGCCAGTAAATAGTTGTCTGGGATTGTTTATGTTCCTTCCACCCTTTGATGCTGTATGATGTCCAGATGGTTGTGATTGTGGCATTAGCTGTAAGGCGGCATCATCAGTGAGATGCTCCGAGCTCACTTCAAATGAGAAATGCCACAACCACTTAGGAGCAAGGAGTCGCCTGAGGTGGCGTTAAAGATATCCATACATTTTTAATAATCCTTTAGTACTATGTGTCTCTTGAGCCTTTTTTGTCTTTCTTCAAATACAGGGATCCCCAGGATGTCATCTAACCACATAAACTCAATATGCACTACAGATAAGATCATCTAAAACCACCGTGACAAGTTTTACACGTAATTATACACGTGCAGCAACATGTAGCTGTCAGCTTTCATTCAGCAGCTGTCAGACTGTCATGCACCAAATGTGCACAAAAACTGCAAACATATATGTCAGATATAGATATATCACAAGAAGGAGACAACTTGAGTGCTAATAGAGACACCAGACTCTCTCTTAGGTCGGGAGGCTATGCACACAGTCAGAAAGGTCAGCCATGTCCCACAGGCCATAGTTAGTGACCAGACGTGGCAACCATGGGGCCCACAACACACTATCAACAGACCAATTGGGGTGGTGATCGCTCACTGCTCTCTTCTGCTCACCTCCAAAACTCTTAAATTGCCTAGCGTCCCCAGTCATCAACACAACACCCCTGTGCTTCCTTTAACTTCATGATTCACTGGAAATTGTGATTGGTCTCATACTGAAGTTAAGAAACAAGCATATCTGGGCTGTTGTCAGACAGCCTCGGCAGGACAAATAAAAGCCTTGTGTTTGCATGTTTCATCACATAGAGGGAAAAACATGTAAGACATGACCAAGACAAATTCACAAAGACCCGAGACTCTTAGAGTGTGACGTCAGTCCAAAGCGCCCAGCTGTCTGCGGAGCGCCAGACTTCTCTTGGCACAATGAATCACATCAAGGCCCCATTTTGCGACCTTATGCTTACAACAAAACCTTAAGAAGTCACAGGGATTAATAAAAGCAAATCTTCTGCCAAGATCTGCTACGGTGACGTACTGTTCACAAAACATCTAGACCAGGCAAATCCAACAAATCTGCTAAAGAAGGGCGACGTTCCAATATAATAAACCAGCTTTTAAGTGAGAAGAAAAAGCTTATAGAAACAGTATTATATAATCTAGAAAATACCCACGATGCAGTGTGATAAAGAAGACTTGCTATGTCGTTATAACAAGGGCTAAAATCTTTTAAATTTGTGCATCAGCTATTAGGAAACTGCCACTTTAGTCCAAATTATCTCTGATGGAAATACATCTCACGTTGAAATACATGAAAACTCAATAAGATACAAGTGTCTGTGAATAACATCTATACAATAAACCAGCAACATGTGTACGAGCTGCAGCTGCAAAACTCCCCCATCACAAGCCAAGTAAAAGCATGTGCCCTACCCCCACGCTGAAGCCAATATAATCCAATCAATTCTGAGTTATGGATCTCGTGGTGCTCTCTGGACACACACACACATACAGTGACCCTCCTGCAGTATTTAAAACAACAGGGAGCGCATGCATGTTTTAAAGATGTCGAGGTTACATCATTTCACTGACGTCAGGCAGTTACTCCATGACAGTCATGTGGGGACCTGAAGCTTATTGAGGTGGTTGATGAGGAGCAGGGTTATTAAATCCAGTGAAGAGGGAGAGTTATTACATGTTTTAGTCAACAGCTTTATCCACTGCAGTCCAGTTCATTCAGACCGCAGGTGGGAGTTACGTGTCCGTCAGCTGTTGGTGGGTATCAATCTGTGATTTTCAGAGCTTGAACTAAAGATTATTACCATTATTGATTAATCTGTTGATTAATCTCTTTTCTGATGATCACCTGGTCTATAAAAAAGTTGGAAAATGGCGAAAAGGCCCATCACGGGTTCCCAGAACACAGCACTGTCTTCAAATTGCTTGTTCTGTCTAACCAACAATTCAAAAAGCAGGAAATACTTTTTTTTTCCTTCCCAAACTGGTTTCAGAACTAATGATCTTCCCATTATTGCTCCAAAACGTGTTGGTTTTAGGACTTTGCTCCAAGTGGCGCATTTGTTGGTGGCATTTCCTGCTCCGCACTCTTACCTGTCGGATACTTTTTAGACCGTCTTGAAAGCTCTAAAAATAATCAAAGTTTACATTTCTAAGACTCCAAATCTGTGTACAATTATATTTTAGGATTCTTGGATTCAAATAACCCCAAATTTTAACATTTTAACTGACAGCATGTTGGCCTTTTCTTAGACGACATAAACCCTTACTTTTTCTAGCAATAACTGCTAGTCTACAATAAAGCAGTTGTGGTCAATTTGGGGGAATTATATTTACTGTCATAAATGACTCACTTTAAGTCTTGAACTCGAGAGGCTTCCACAGCTAATCGGAGAAGACTGGAGCTCCAAAAACAGAGCAGCTCTGCCATTTGGTGGCTTCTCTGCCATCCATTCATGAAATCATTCCTTCATCAGGGTGCCCTTGTTCATTTCCACTGCTGACGCTGACAGGAAATAATGTGGTTTCCTGCCAAGACCTCAAAGCCCACACTAACATCGGGGGTTAAGATATGTCCTGATAACACCCTGTTATATAAGGGTCAATGAAAAACAAATACTGCACGTCCACACGTGGTTTTCTGCTCTAACATAAAGAAAAAAAAATAAGAGTTCCTCCAAAAGTTCCTCCAGGAGTCACAAGAAAGCACTTGCTTGCAGGTTGAAAGACAGCAAATCTGTGTCATGTGAAACGTATGGTCCTGCAGATGTGAAAATACTGTGAAATACTGCACAATGTATTTATAATCTGCCAAGCAATACGCAGTGCATTGCATAATTTGTGAATGATAAATACCACCTTAAGAAATAAGGTATGCTCATAAACTGGGTGCTTTATGCTCTTCACACACACACACACACACACACACACACACACACACACACACACACACACACCCTCCTGACTGTTGTCTGTCATGTCTTGGAGCCAAAGATAGAGGCAGATAGCTGGCGAGTGTTTTGACGGATATGCCTTGGGCATGTGTAATGGATAGCGTCTCAGCCTCGCTGAGCATTAGACTGGTTCTGTTCTGCCTGTCTGCCTGCGTCTGCAACCCCGCCCCCCCCCCAACCCCCAAACTCTCACCATCTTCTTTCTGCCCTCCCTTCATCTGTCAGAGGGACGGGGGCATCCAGGCAGAAGAGGCTGAACATTGAGCCAACTGGCAAAAGAGAGAACTGAAAAAGATGGGGAGAAAAAGAAAGAGGGTGGCATTTTTTCCAGTGGTTAAACTCTCATCTCCATCGACACCCCTGCCCTCTTCCTGCTCCCTCTCTGCAAGCATCCATCCATCAATCATCCATCCACGCATGTGGCCAGCGGAATAATGGCATCTAGTGTGACTGCATGTGTTTTAGCAGACTAAATGATGACACGAGGAGCCGTGCCGAGCACGAACGTCACCTCTCCACAAGAGGAAAGAGATAAAGGGGCCGCCCGACACATATGCACACGTAGTCTGGGTGACCTTCAGTCCGACGCAGCATACCTACAGATTTCCCTTTTCGTCTTTTCCAGGAAAAAATAGCCACAATAGCTGGGAAGTTTGATTCCGATAACAGATGCCAAAACGCACACTCCGGTTTCAGTTTGACGATAACTGTGAGGCAGATCTGGTGTTTCCAAACCGGGGGAAACCCTTCAGAGAGCACGCTCCCTGTTACTCCCGAGACACTTTGGCTCTGTGAGTGTACGTGCTAAAGCAGAATCCAGGTCACGTCCAGGTCAGCGTCTTGTTTGCTGAATGGGAAAGAGCCCCGATGTGCAGCACGACACACATTTGCTTTTCAAATGTATGCAAATCAAAATGGTTTCGTCGCCGCTCTGATTGATGAACTGCCATGGCTCTAAACGCTGATAAACGTGTAGGTCGTTTCCTTTTGGAGACACTGTAACCTCTTTTGTTGCAGGTTTTTTGTTTCCGTGCAGCGACTAAAATAAACCGTCAGACTTTAAAAAGTGAGATCATAGTGAGATTGATGAGGGCTGGGATGTGGCACTGGAAATGTTAGTTGCCTTTTGATACCAAGTGTTACCAGCTGGGTTTACTGTATGTGGAGTTTCCACAGAAAAAACAAGCTCTCAAATGGTACAAACTGACCTCTGTCGCATTCCCCGACCCTTAAAATGACTGTCCTGGCCAGCGCTCACATATTCACGGCTTGTAACAGCGTTCAGGAGAAAAACGAACGTCGATTCCAGCACAGTGAGTCCATTTTTCCCTCTCCGACACACACACAGCATTCATCTTTCCACGGGTTAAATATAGCACCGCTAAAAACACGCGGGAATAGAGGACGGGTGAAAGACAAGCATGTGGACGGGGGAGGAAAAAAAAAGAGCAGGGGTTTATGGAGTTGGCAGGGGCTATATTTAGAGCAAAGCACAGAGCATCACCAGCACTCACAGCACCACCATTGGTCTCATCCGCCCCAACGTGAACGAGGGATGTGATCAATACATGCTGTGTTTTTCTTTACAGCTCCCCTTTCCTTTTCTTTTCTATGTGCACTGGTGACAGAAATGTATATTACAGATTTTGCTGATTGAGACTGAAAAAGTAAAACTGAAATTGAGTGAGGAAGAGATACAGGGAGTGCATACTGAGCTGCAACTTATGATTATTTCCTAATCGGTCCATCTGCTGATTTTCTTTTTGTTCAATCAATCCATTAATGTCACGTTTTGTCTGATCAACAGTCCAAAATCCAAAGATATTCAGTTTACAATGACATGAAACCGAGAAATGCTGCAACTCCTCACATTGCAGAGGCTGGATATTTGAGACTTTTTGGCATTGTTACTCAATTTAGATGATCAATCGATAATCAAAATAAGCTGCTGATCAATTTTCTTTTTTCTTGACTAATCCCCTAATGGTTGCCGTTACCGTCATTTCACGGCATGGCTGGAAGAGGCTGACATCCCATTCTAAAAGCAAACACAACATCAGAGGTGAGATCTCAATAAAGGGGTTTTATTAAATTTACAGATAACTGTCCACAGCCACTGCAGCCATAAAGCCAGCCACTACGGTGATGTTTTTCAGTCAAAAAAGCCCCAAATTTCCCAGGTCACCTTCAAACGTTACACAAACTTTCCCTATTTTTCAACATTTCAAGATTGAAGATTGCCTTTATTGTCATTGAGCGTAACATGTCAATGAAACTTGCATCGCATTTAATGGCAGATTACTTAATAATGGTTGCAGCAAGAAAGTCACTTTGTTCATCAATCTCTTTTCAATTGTCTTTCTCTACAGTGTATAGATCTGAGCCTCAGCTGCGTCACAAGTGCAGTGTGACAGCAGGTCAAGTGAGGTAGAGAATGTGAATGAGGCAGAGAGAGAGAGAGAAGCAGACGTGATACACATGGGGTGTTTTTCTCTTAATGACCGGGGCAGCTGTGCCTAAATTACCCCAGCGTTGCTACCATCGCTTTGGCGGTAGCAGGGCGGGGCTGGTTGCCTGTATGTTGTCTGTATGTGTAAGTCTGTAAGGGGGGGCGGGGGTAGTCATGGAGAAGACACCCCTTGCAATCTCCCTCATTAGCGAGCCGAGATGATGCAGAGGAGTGGGTGGAGGAGAGGGGAGCCTCGTCTCCGCCTGGGGTCTCAACTCGAATTAGACCCTGGGAGGGGGGGGAGAACAGTTCATAAGCAGTGAAGCTTGAAATTTGGGGTAAGATTTGTGTTTGTGTTGTAGGAGGCATCAGGTAGATGCAGACCTGCATCGCTCCTGTGTCAAGCCCAGAGCTGCAAACAATCAGGTTAAACACCAGCACTGACTCACAGGTGAGTCACAGCTGCAGAGATGGTGCCGAAGCTGATCTGTTCTTCAGGAAATTTCACTTTTTATCAGGGCATCCTGGTGATTCAGCATGCAACCATGCACCTGCAAAGTGTTTTTTTAAATTCTGCAGTCCTTCTGCACATCTTTCTTGTGCCTATTTTTAACCAACAGAGCTGAAAAATCTTTAAAAATCAGGCGAAGTCTTTGGGTTTAGCCGATTTGAAGCTAAGCAAAGCTCGGGAGCATCAGAGTCTAAGAAGTGAGCGGGGAAGCAGCTTGTGTTGGGAGGTAATTGATGTATTTGATGATGCTTCTGCTCAACAGCTGGGATTTTGGTAGGCTGTGGCGGCTGCAGTTTTACTCAGTGATGGAGAGTTAAGTGATGTTACGGGAAACATTAATTAGATTGCAGAAACGGATGTGAGGAAAACCACGTCGCAGTGGCACTTCAAGCAGCCTGAAGAGAAGAGAGAAAACTACTCACTCCTGTGTCTTTACCTCAGAGATTGAGCTTACTTGATCGATTGAGAAAACCTGGTGCCATGACCAAACTGCCAGGAACAACTCTTGTCCCTGACGAACATTAATCCTGCTCAAACTTCTCCTCAAGACATTTTGAAACAAACATCCGCCTCCTGCGTTCCTCCTTTACACCGTCAACCATTTCATAAACTCCGGCACTATTCGGTTCCTGCTTTACCTCCGTCCCAAAGATTTATGTCGTCCATCCTCAGTTAGTTCTGACATTGTAAGAGGATTACACACACACACACACACACACACACACGCACACAGATTTGTGTGTTGCCATTTTCTGATGACGGATTAATCCAAAACATGCCACCGCTGCAACGCTGTTATGACATGCATCAAGCCTAGCTGGACTCTGATGATGATTATGATGATGTAACCACTGAAGCTATCCTAAGCGGAAAAGGATGAGCTTTACAATGTGCCATTTATGAGAGGTTGGCATGCAGACCCACAAAAGACCCAGTAAGATTAGCGCAGCAAGTATAAAACTCTCTTTGTGCACTTAAACAGTTGTCAGAGTGGGGAAAAAATGAACTTAGTCACCCCGAGCACTGGCAGATGTGATGTGCTGTGCAACACTTAGCTCACACTCGCTCTGTTTCCCTCTGAGTGCACGACACACTTTGCAACTTCTGCAGCATGTCACGAGTTTTCTGAAAGTCAAAATACCTTTGAAACGGTGCTGATGAAGTTACAGTCGCTAATTATTTTGGTGGTTTTCACGGATTCCTCACATGTATTCCGGTGATGGCTACGACTAAGTCAGGTAGCACAAAGCTTGCATTGTCTCAAAAATAAACGTTCCATAAGGAATCTGGCAAAAATGCCAGCACACCAATTTAGTATTATAGCTACTGGACTGTCAAAGTTTACACACGATCTATTTATCTAATATGTCAGCAGATACCTCAGCTGCTGAAGAATCAAAAGGCACTATGCCATGGGCCATATACCATCAGCCATACAAGCATGCACGCTTATAAAAACCCCAGATTGCACAGTGAACCCTAACAGGGGAACAGGGACACGTCTCCATCAAAAGTCCTACCTCGCAAGACGGAGTTACGGCTCTGCGTTTGCTCTCTTCATTGTCCTGTGGTGAATCACTCCAACGTGCTGCCATCATTTCATTTCAAACACCAGAGGAGGAAGAAGTCCTTTAGAGACCACATTGAGGTGAGGAGGATGAAGCCAAAAACAGGAAAAAAAAGAAAAAATCAAAAGGAAAAGGAAAAAGATCCTAATCCACGCCGTCCTCCTTCTTCACGTCCATCAGAGGCTGAAATCTAAACAGAAAATGCACACGTTAGTGAAATACATGCAGTACAAAAGAGGCAAGAAACACACTGTCCCTGCAGGTCCCCGTGCCAAATATAACAGACTTGTACTCAGAATGTAAGCTGGACATCCAAGTGCAGCCAGAAATCAGCACCATGAGCAAAAAGAGCCACGACAATACACACAAAATCCACTTTTGACAAGATACTATAGGCATTAAATATTACATCAAAGCCCCAAGTCCATGAATTTATGATGAGCCTGGTCAACCAAGGACAGCCCAACATGCCTTTACTCTGAATGAGGAATGCTGTTCAGATTTTACAGCAAAATCATACCTAAAGATCACTATAAAACCTTAAACCATTATTATGGTGACATTATAGGAGGCTTAAAAATGAAGTACACTGAGATCAATAAACCAAAGAGTAATATTATACAGATTTTTCAGATGACTTTATGGTTTATCTAAAACACTATTAATGTTTATCGCTCCTCTAATATGTTTATTCAATTAACACAGACTGCATTTGGCTAAAAGTGAGTAGAGGCGGGTGGACAGTCAAGGCTTTTTGTTAATTATTTTGCAAACCTTGATCACAATTAACATATATATATATATATATATATATATATATATATATATATATATATATATATATATTATTTGCACACAAGTGGTGGAAAAAAGGAGACGTGCGTGTCAAGTAAAAGCGGAATTCATGGCTCTCTGTGGGGGGAAAGTGCATCCAGGACTGCGGTGTAATAAAAGCACACCAGCCATCATGAATTAAGCCATAAGCTAAATATAAACAGCCAGGATACGGTACTAAATACTATCTCTTTCTAAAAACGTGACACAAATACACCAAGACGAGCAATAATCTTTAATTTTCCAGTCGCTTTAAGCTAGAAGCCCCCCCTGGACGCTGTTACTACGGGCAGCTGTTGACAAATACTAGCTAACCAGGCGGACGACAGGTTGTTGCTGGGGCTGGAAATGTGAACAACACCAAAACCTACCTGTTACAAATTCAAGAATTACTCCGAAATGACTGAACAAACACGTTGTCCATGTTTCTGGGAAGAGCTGGGTGTTCGTTAAAAGCCTCCGTCGATCCAGATATGGGTTAAAAGGGCTGTCAAGAGATTACAAAGCGGGATATTCAGTCTCCTTTTAGCGCTACGCTGACTGACCGCTGAGGCTCACTACCTGTTAGGAAAAACACACTGGAAAAAACACGGTAAACGCCCTTCAGTGTGCATTTCTTCGTCAGGCAGACCCGACCAAAAATAAACCTCTGATGTTCATTCATTTCCCATCTTTTCCGAGCTTCAATTCGATGCCAAAACGGTCAAAATACAAACAAAAAAGTAATGTACTCCTACGTGGTCCCGGTTGGCGGCGCGACAATCTGTAGGTAGATGGACGAATCTCCCGACTCTGTCGAAGGCCCGCCCCCTCCGCTTCCCCCTCGCGTCGCGTTGTCCAATCAGATGGACAGTTTAAATTTGGAATTTTTAAGCGGGCCAATTGGAGGTGTTGTTACATAACAATTCTAATAAAGTGTTGAAGCTGGTCCTGTCTGGTCACTGGCTGAAAATCACTACAGTGTTCCTACATGATCCCTTTAGACTAAATGCAACGGTGGAAAGTAACTAAGTACATTTACTCGCGTACCGTACTCAAGCACAGTTTTGAGGTACTTGTTATTTACTGGAGTTTTCCACTTTTCACTACTCTATAACATTTCACAGAGAAATATCCACTCCATATATTTGACAGGAATACATCATATTATAGAATATGGTGCCTTATTCAAAGTAAAAATGCCCATCACTAGACAAAGAAGTTAAAAGTTACTCCAGCATTGAAATTCTGCTTATATACTAATGATCCAAAAGTAATATTCATGACCATATAAACCTCTAAAATTTATCATTCTGCATTTCTTATACTTTTCCTTTTTGCTGATATTTACTTTTTCACAGGTAGAAGTTTGAATGCAGGACTTTCCTTCCAATGAGAGAAAATGCGTTTTTTATAGTACTGTATTAACTAAATGATTCTGCGCAAACTGCTGCAAAAAGTAGAAAACATTGCTTTAGATTTGAGAGGGAAATATGGTATTTTTTAGTTTTCTGTATAATAATATAACGCTATATAAAGGATAATTTTGCATACTGAGTACTTTTGCTTTTGAGATATTAAACATTTAACTTTTAATACTTTTGTTCATTTACTTAAGTAAGACTTTGACTGTGTGACTTGGATAATAAATTAACATGAATACATCCTATACTACTAATGGAACATGATCAGTGTCAATGAAGTTCACAGAGACACACTCTCACAGTGCATTCAAATAATCAGCTAGCCATGAGCTGATAAACACTTTATTTCTACACTCCGACATTAAGTCTTTCAGACCTCTACAATGAGCAAATGAAATCACTGGGACATCACTGAGGGAGGCGAGGAAAATCCCCCAGACCCACACATATGCTGAACTCTCCAATTTCCCAGCATTCAACTGGTGAAACATATTTGCCTATCCATTATCAACTGTAACAGCAGTGTCCTTAACTTTATTATGGTGACATCTAGGGCATGGCAGCCACATGGGACTCCTCAGACCAGAGAAAAAAAAGGGCTGCACAGCTGATCCGGACAAAGACAAAGGCTGACAGTGTTCTGTTTGCAGGCTACTCCAGCAGCACAATAGAAGATAGGACAATAGGACTCTTTTGACCCATACTGTGGCGAGGTTTCCCTGGTTTCAGAGAGGAGCTATTGTCTAAAGAGCTGGTGCACCCTCACCAGACAATGGAGAACTTAAACTGATGTAAGAGGGACTCTGCATTATGTGATAACATGAGGTTCATATTCGCTTAATGCAATTTGTTTATAAAACCCGTTCCACATTATTAATGCAGCATCTTATTGATTTGACATAAAGTGTGATTGTGCATCTGAAACAAAACTCATTATGACAACTTCAGTTTTCCCAGTGATGCATTTAACATCGGGAGAATTGCTGTTTTCCCACAAAAACAACTCACAATCTGTATCTTTCTGGATTACATGTGTGCATAAAAATTCACGAGCAAACTATAAAAATGTTTTACTGGTTCACCAACTTAGGAGCCAACAGTGATTGTGTTTCTGTGGTACTTTCCCAAAAAAGCATTTGGCCCACTTGAGTTACTGCACCCGTACACCCTCCTCTGTGCAGAACACTGCTGCAGCTTCAGGCACGAAGGCAGCACAGTGTTGTTTTTATGAATGGCAAACTGAGGATTTCAGATCAATGAACAGTGAACAAGGCTCACTGAGGAGTTGTAGTAGGTCTGTAATCTTCCTTAATGACTGAATGCATGTCTTCTGTACAGTTTAAGGTGCTGTTGTGTTGCCTCTCTGTGTGTTATTGCTCTGTGAAGCATGTTTGCAACTTTATTTCACAATTTTCTGTCCTGATTTTTCCTAATAATGTCTGATCACCGTTTGGCTTTCATGAAGCACTTGTATGAACATTCACTGCTAATTCCTTGCCAGAGTGACTCAAACATTCAGCAGAAGAGAGATTACGAGCTCTCTCGTGGCAGCATGTTTGGCGGGATTAGGACATCACATGAAGCCCAAGTTCAAAGCCCAGCAGTGCTCGGATTAGGACAGGTGGAAATGACTCTGCAGCACAGCATGCTCGCTATGTGAAGCAGCTTTTCAACACTCCGTCATGCAAAACCGCATCAGACAATACAAAGATATATATTTCATGCACAAAGGGTTTTTTTAAGCTATAGTTGAGAGTTTAAGAGGATGAGGATCACTCTCCACTCCAGGTTGTATAAGTGGATCTGGCGCTGAGTTTGATGACTGGATGAAACCCAACAGCAGTCAATCTATCACGCCCTCTGGCCTGCTAGTCCCTAATTGGAACACAATGAACCCTGGAGAGGATGTTCTTTCTATTTGTGTACATCAGTGAAACACTGTTTATTAAGTTCCAGACCGGGAATCAAGAGTGCAATTTTAAATTCTGGTCAAGAGACGGTTATCTTAGCCTAATAAATCTGCCTACTGGCACCTCTAAAACCAAAGTGTAGGAATCCAGGAAGTCACTCCACCCAGCCAAGAAACAGACTGGCACATAACCGCCTGTAAAACCACAACTTATAAATTCTACTCTTCAGTTTTTGAACTGATTAAACAAACAGGTGCCGGGAAGCTTTTGTTATCGTTGCACAGAGCCAGGCTAGCTATTTGTCTCTGTTTCCAGTCTCTGTGCAAAGCTAAGCTAACCGGCTGCTGGTTCCAGCCACACAGCCTATTTATTATTATTTATCATACAGACATGAAGGCGGTATCGACCTTGGTAACTTTAAGCAATAAAATGTCAAACTATTTCTTTAAATATGAAGGTACAGCCAGAAGATGCTTAGCCTAGCCTAGCATAAAGACTGGAGACAGGGAGGAAGAGTTAGCCTGGCTCCCCAACAGGAATAAAAATCCACCTATCAGCACCTCTAAAGCTCACTAATTAGCATGTTATATCTAGGCTAGCCAGTGTAGCTGTTTATGCTAAGCTAAACTATCATCTCCTAGTTGTAGCTTCATATTTAACAAATATAAGAATCAGTATGAAAACAAATTAGCGCATTTCCAAAAATATAAAACTGTTTCTTTAAAGGCAGAACGATGGAGTAAACACGGTCGATCTGTTGTGCTGCCGATGTGAAATGAGACCCTGCTGCTCTGTCTCTAACCACGGGCTTCATATGTCAAATGCATGGATGTTTGGCCATTCAAATGTACAATTCCCGTTTTGTTCCTTTTGTTCAGAGCGCAGTTTACCTGTAGCCTACTTTCTCCGGTCGGCCCCGTCCTTCTGTTCCCCTGATGGAGCACTACAAAGCCGCAGCATGTGAAACCTGCAAGGCTTTTTGTCCCATCTCGCTTTCACAAAACCTTGCATCAAGGTGAAGCATAATGGCCTCCAGGTTCCCAGGGCAGTGTGGGGGGCATTAGCGCTGGGGTAAGTTAACCACCACCGCCAAGTGCTGATGTTTTATGATAAGGACAGACAGGGTTGCAGCCAGAGGTACAATGGGGGTCTTTGTGGCTGAGGCTGCACAGATAGCATCTAATCAAAAAGCTGTGTAATTTGTAGAGTTTCTTCCCTCTTGCTTATCTCCCTCCTCTGCACCTTAGCGCTCATGGACAAGCAATAAAACCTGACTGAATTTCAGGTTCCTCTAAATGTATTAGTAAAGGTGTTGTTTACCACCACAGACGTGAAACCTGAGAGCAGTTTGAAAGCGTAACATGGAAACCGAGAGCTCCAAAAACCTCCCAGGACTCTCTTTCGTTTGCAGTCACTCATATCGTCCAAATAGCAACTCATTTATCAGGTCGTTTCACTTGGAGAGGCCTTGTAGCTGGAGCTGGATCATTACCTTTGGTTTACAAATGCATTTGTAAAGAGTGAGGAAAATGCAGTTAGCACGATTTGATATGTGAATTATATCTGCACATATGCACATGGACCTGTGAAGAGAGGAACACTTTGACTCTGATTGCTGTGGCATCTTTAGGTGGGATGCTGCATCCAATCACAGTGACAGAACATCTGAACTCTTCACACTCAGCATTGTGCCTTTGTGTGTGCGTGCCTGCATTCCTGTTATGTGATGTGACGGCTGTTTGGAGTTTCAGGTGATTAAGAATCAAGAGTGCGTAGCCACATGATAACACCCCCCCCGTGCAAGTGGAGCGTGTTCTGGTCTGTTTGCCGACACGCACAATTGACTCTCTAAGTCACCCCAACAATGGCAAGAGAACATACAAAATACCTACGTGTGTGTGTGAGTCACATGTATGTTTATAGCTCAGTGCACTCAGAGTGTGATTGCAGCGCCATAAACCTTGCATAAACGTAACAGCCCCAGTGTCTGTTTTTGTGTGAATAAGTGAAATTAAGAGATTCTCCTGTTAGGAACTGTAAGTATTTTTGATGAAAAATGGACTTTAAATAAATTTGACATTCATGTTGCACTGGCTGGAGCAGGAGCAACTTGTGTTGTGTTAGTCAGTGAAATTATTATTACTTTATGAGTATCTCTTGAGAATGCATTTCAATGTAAAAGGTAGTTTTACATAGTAAACGGACACTCCAGGTTTAATTTTCATCTCAAGTTTAGCCAAATACTCGGTTGATCCTCGTGCATTTGCTTCTGTTTTTCCAGCACGGCCTGATTAAAGTTGGGAACAAACAGAGACGCTGCCTGCTGCACCAACTGTGTGTTTTCCATGAGTCAGAGTGGGCGTCATCCGGGCACAGGGATGCCAGTGTCCATAAGCTCTCTCCATCTGTCACCATCGTCCTCTCCTAATGGCCAGCATGTCTTTCTTTTATTTGTCCATTGTGTTTGTTCTCCTGCGCATCACAACAGAATGCGAAGAGGGAGGTTGAGGCAACATAGTTGTTAAATCTATTGAGATTTTATGGAGAAAAGTAATGATTTCTCAAAAAGTAATGATTGCCTGCTTTGAGAGGAAGAACGTTCTTTCATTTTAAGACATAAAATTAACGCTAGATACAAATATAAATACAAATGTTTTTATTCAGAAAGAATTTGTCATTTAAAGAAAATAGCACACAAACAAAACTGAATTAAACTTGTTACTGAAGACGTTAGACGACTGTTTTGTTTTGTGCTGCTGAAACTGAGCATCACTTAAACTCTGTTGATTCTTCTCAAACTTTGTACTTCATCTTTCCAGTCTTGCTGATGACACAGATATGCTGAAAGAAGAAGTGGGAGAAAGAAAAATCAGTGCGTGTAACTGTAATGTTAAATAGCCCTTCAGAACATTTCAATCTAGTCCAAAACTTTGAATCTAACAATGGCAAAATATTTGCTTAAGACCACCCTGCCCAATGGGAAATTCCTCTTCTGAGAGCCTCAATATGCCATATACAGTATGAAAAGATGAAGCTTGCAATCATTTGAAAGCAGGGAAGGTAATCTAGAAAGATATGACACAATCATTAATCTAACTTTGGGCGTCCCAGGGGTTCAACTCATATTTCTCCGGAATGATAAGGACAGATAAGAAGGGAAGCTTTAACTCTGCCTGATAATGAGATCCTAACCTCTACATTCCACAGGTCACCCACTTCCAAACTTTCATAATGCATACCAACCCCCTCAAACATGCACAAGACACACACACACACCCGTACAGTACATGCAGTACATGCAGCACACACACACACACACACACACACGCACGCACACACACACAAAGCAATGGGAGTAGGTTGAGGCTTAGTGTTTCACATGAGTCAGAGGTAAATTTGAGGCCACGTCTTTGCAGATATAAAGATGATTCACATAAGTTTGCACTTACTAATTTCAGGCTGAGAAATCTGGCTTGAAATAAGATGTCAGAGCAAACAGAGGGTACGTCGCATTCCTGACTCAGAGCTCGTAGTGGAGTAAGATGGGTTTAAAGCACCGGTGAGGTTGTCAGAAGAGAAAAGCTAGAAATGGCAGACATGCTTTTCAGACGGGGGTTCGATTTCTTTACGAGGTTTCAAAATGTAAAAATGCCCCATAAAAAAAGAAAAAGGTGAGTCAGTCTGCAAAGCACACGGAGGGACTATGTGAGATGGTCACTATGGCAGATCATCTCGATGTTTATCATGATTTAGCCAAGAGACGTGTCAGACTACACACTGAACCCTGACAACCATTAATTTAGATATTATTTTAACTTTTAACTGGTTCTGAGTAACTTAACGCTTGAAACTAGAATCTCCAGAATTATAAAGCTGTTCGATCAACACTGACAAGTAAAAAACTGCTTTATTGAAAAGCAGTGTGGCAGTTTGCAGTACCACACTGCTTTTGAGATAACTCTGGTTCTTTGAGACTAGATATCTTTACCTGTTTAAAAAAATCTTGGTTAGCGTAACTTTCCTGTTCTGTTGCTATTTTAAGCAATATTTCATCCATTTTATTTCTTTTTTCTTTGTATTTGAGAGTTGAGCGTTTGCAGTTTAGACTGAGGAGTCTATTGTGATGCTAGCAGCTTTGTGAGGCTGTACTTTGGCACAGTGGTGCTTTGAGCTAAATGCTAACATCAGCATGGAAACATGCTCACAACGACAATGCTGAAGTGCTGATGTTTAGCAGCTAATGTTTACCAGCATCTTAGTTTAGTGAGTTAGCACTGTGCTAATTGACGCTAAAGACAAAGTACAGCTGAGGCTGATGAGGCTGTCATAAGTTTGCAAGTACTTTGTCGTAAGACAAAATATTAAGCTGTGTCTCTACAAAATTTAATGACATCCCTCTGATACTTGTTGAGATATGTCAGTGTGGACCAACGTGGTGGTATATAATCCTCATGTGCTAGTCTTTCCATCTGGGCCACGTGAAAACTCCTGGATGCAGATTTCGGTTGTCTTCTGCATTGACTCACTACACACAGTCGTGATTTGAGCTGCTTTGCCTACATGTAAAGTCTCCTCTAGCAGGGAGGATACCTGTTGGGTGAGTTTAGGTTTCAGTGGGAGGAGTGCATCTCTTTGATTTGTGTTTTTCCCCCATCTGTCTCTTTCATCTCTTTCTCTTAGCTCTTCAAAAGGTCATGTGCGGTGTGCTGCAGCGTCGGCAGACTCAGGACTTACATTCAGGTCACGGAAGTATTCATTGTAGTCCAAAGCATAGCCAACAACGAAGTGGTTGGGAATTTCAAATCCAACATCTATCAGAGCAGATATGAAGGTTGAAAAGAGAACGCACATTTTAAAACTCATTTGGGGAAGAATGACATAAAAACATACATTTTGTTTTTTTAACACCAGCAGCTTTTTCCTACATGTCTATCAGTGCTTTGTTTGAGCTCACTAAATCCAGACTTCTTTCAGCTCTTCCTGGGATATTACAAGAAAACAGGAACTGTTGAAGGTTGCGTCATGCATTGGTATCAAAATGGGCATTCTGAAGGTTGGCTTTGGGCTCATCACACATGCTGTAATGTCATTTACTGCTGCCAGAGAACCTTGATTTGGTCAGAGAGGACGTGGTGGAGCTGTGGATCATGGATGACTGACAGGCTCGGATATCTGCTAATCTCATCTCCAAACATAAACCCCTTTAACGAAACAAAAATTCTCAACATCAGCACAAAGACACATTAGAGGTCAAATCTACTGATGAGACTCGAGATTCTATGAAGGGATTGTGGACTTCTTTTCAAGATAAATGTTGGGACTACTTGTAAGATTATTTTTCGAAAGGGGTATCACATGTAACAAAGGTCCCCAGCTGAAATTGAATCAAGGAACATGCATTCATATGGTACTGTACATGCCTTACCCATTAAGCTATGAGGCAATGCAGAAATTGGTACTTTGTGAATGGAGTTCAATGCGGCAGCCATTAGGGCAAACACATTTCAAAGTGTAGAACCACACTTGTTAAGAAACATGCATTTGATTCCTCTAACTGACTGGCAAACATATCCCATGCAGAGTGATTATCAAGTCTGTACAAGTGTAATAATTTGAGAGGAATAAACAACATTAAAACCAGGGGCACTTACAGTCTGTCAGACTTTCAGCCATGTTAGGGACCCTCTTCACCAACAGACTGAAACACATCAAATATAGAGTTAATTTACAAAATGTTACAGGACTGATCTCTTGTATTTACTACGTATTTTAATAGAAATCAAATCCCAATCCATAGATAGAATTTACAGTAGAGAGAACATAAAGTAAAAGAGGAGACAAACTTTCAACATGAAAGTAAACATCTTGTTTCTGTGATCTTGCAGTGCATAGGAACAGCCCACGGACACGAGACAGTGACCGCGGACAAGCGATATCTTCCTCTTGTGCTCGTCACATGCTTGGCATTTCCCCTGGTGGGGAAAACACAGACGGCTGAAACTGGCTCACCCTGCGACCTTGACCATCTTAGGTTCAAAGGTCTCCACATGCTTCAGAAGGGCCTTCATGGTCTTTCCTGTGTCAACTATGGCCTTAGGGAAGGGAAGAGCAAAGGAAGAGGGAGAGATGAAGAGGGAGGGACGTGGGACATCTGAGTGCAGAATGACAGATATGCAGATTGTAGGGTGAGAAACTTTTTCTAACTTTTGCTTTTCAAAGCTCAGAAGGAAATTTCCAGCTTGAAAAAAAGTGAAAATCTTATGTTTCATGTTTTAAAGATGGCAAGCATTCAATATAACAACAACAAAACAGCAATTGTGATACTTTGCTCATGTGCTTCTGACGAGTTACAACTGAAACATGATCTCAAAGAGAGAGAGAGGACAAAAACAAAAGAAGACGTGGCTCTTACAAGCACAATGGCCTCTCAATCAACGAGACACTAAAAGAAGTGCAAACAAAAGTCTTCAAAGGCATCAAACAACGTGGAAACTTGAGGGAGATGCTTGATAGAATTAATTCAGTTTAATACAGAAACTACACAGCGAGTAAGAGCAGATGGGAGGAAGATTATTTGCACCTGAGACTCACCTCAACAATGAGGACACTCTTTGTAACATGTAAGAAAAAAGAGACAAACATTAGCAAAACACTGCTGAGACAAAGTGAAAATAAAGGCTTGATTGTTTCTCTGACACATACATTTCTTACAGATGGTATCTATAGCAACAGTGTTGGCAGCATCCTCAGCTCCTTAACAAGAAACACAGTAATGAACATCTGTCTCTCCAGCGAGCAAAAAGTCACTTCTAAGTGTCCGGGTGTTGCACACTTTCCCTGCTGCAGGGTTTCAAATGACTCCTTGTTCCCTTGGCTGGGTGTATGGAGCTCTTTGTGAGCCCAGTGGAGAGTATCTATGGTTCGGGGAGAGTGATCGGAGAGAATGCAGGCAGCAAGCCAATGCTCTCTCAGTCTACACCTGAACACTGTTACACAACGCTGAGAGAAAGTCGATGGGGACATGTACAGAAAACCAAAACATCAAACATAACTAACCTGTCCTGCTGCATGCTGCAAACTGTAAACAACTGTACAGCCAGCTCTGCAGCAGGAATTATTTGACTGCGTGTAGCATCAGTGGAATTTATAGCTCTCCTAGGATCCCTGGATCACAGGTTTTAGTTGATTCCTCCAGCTCAATCAATCAATCCTGACTCTGGTGATCATCAATCAATGCTAGTCGTGATCAAAATGCTCTAAAGGTACAGAAAGCTAAGGGACTAAGAGTCTGTGAGGCTGTGATAATGCTAACTTAAGCATGCTAGCGTGCTCAAAAGGTAGGTAAAGTGACAAACTTTGGACCTGCTGATGCCGCTAAAGGAAAAGTCACTGGATCACAAAAGTTATTACGAGTCATCCTGAGAGGAACATGAACATTAAATTGTCAACCTCATGGCAGCGCAAGATGAATCACCAGGGGATCAGCAAGGTCACCACGATTCATCCTCGGGGAACCATGACTGCCTGAACAAAATTCAACATCAATCCCTGCAACAAAGTGGCAGACCAATCAACAGACTAGCGTTCCTATCCCCGGAGCTGCGCTGCTAGCATGGCTAAAAAAGGTTTATAATGAATATATCAATTTCAGGGCAAACTGGAAATTTGGCAAATAAGATGAAAAGTTCAGCTTTCATATTTTTGTGAATATAACAGGTTACGTTAAGTTTCATCAGCAGCAATAAATCACCTCTTCCTCTGAACAGCATTTCATCCATGCTGCAATAGTTCCTCCTTCAGAAATTAGCACACTATTTCACACATACAGCTGCGCTAAATATAAACGTAACAACTCTGATTATCATAACAACACTTGGGATTAAGACATCTGAGTGCTATGAATTCACAGTGAGACAGGGTGATGAATAAAACAGAGCTGATCTACTCATGGAAACCAGAGAACCTGCAGCCTCAACTTTCAGCATTTACTATACTGTCATTAGGTTGGTGTTATCGTTACCCTTTAAAGGAGCGGTGTCTGCACCGCACTCACAGTCTACCTGGAGCTGTGACTCAACATTTCAGCATAAGGCTCACAAAGACTTATGACTAATAATTTGCTTTTTGATAACACATGAGACTTTGTGGGTGGTTCAATATTTCCAACGAGGTGAAGGATGGTAACAAGAGAACAAAGTGCAGTGATTCATGTTTTCTGTGCAAGGTGGTGGTCTGTTTTTCCTCACCCACAGTGAAGATGTATCTTAGCTACAGCACAGTCTGACATCTCAGTTTAGGGAATTCAACATCAGTCTTTTGACGAAAACATGTCTCGGCATATTTGTGCACCCATTCGGTTGAGTAAGTGGAGTTTCTGTCTTGCGTCTGTCTCGGAGAGTAATGGATCATTCCTCGTGATCCTGCGTGATCTACAGACTCCTCGGTTGTTCATGCCGGAGCTCAGCAGGCATGAACAGTCAGTAAACTTGTAAAGTAAATTTGTTTTGCTGAAATGAGGACGGTTGTGAGGAGAAAGCTTTAAGAGTTGAAGTGCAGGAGTGAGTTCTGGTCCAAGGGAGAGTTTGGGGCAATAAAACATATTCAAAACAGTGTTGCCTATTAATTAAGAACAAAAAAATGGAATTGCATTTAGTTCAGATCAATGTATTCTCAGAGGAACACCCAGCTCTACGAGTGAATTATCTGTTGTTCACCTGTGCAAGAGTTCTGAGAGTTTAACTGACAGCTCCCCCTTGAGGCCAAGGCAGTTTCTCTTAAAGAATAAAATACTGACAGAGTGCAACCCCATGGACCACATAATTCCCAAAACTAAGAGGCGAACTTTTTTTAACACACCTTTCCACGCAGGAAAGAAAGATCTCTGCTTCCTATGATGTGCAGCTCCTCTGTCGATTGGTCATTCTGGGGAGGACAAGACGAAAAATGTTATTATTTTCTTCAATTTTGTGCTTATTTTCCACATCGTTGCTGATTTTTTGCACTTTTGCTCCTTCATCAACAGTGTTTGTTTATATGGAATCAGGATTTATTCTTTCCAGCCACCAGATATTACAATAAACGGTCTGTGATGCATGTTGGCTCTGCTGCACAGTACTCAGGAAAGAACCGTCTGCAGCATTGATGCAAGACTAAAACACAAAGGGAGACTTATTTTTTACAAAAATTTTATCCTTAACCTAAACAAAGGCGGGCTCTCTCTGTCCCCGTAGGAAGCACAGGGCAAAGCTTTGAAGGCCGACAGCTTTGAAGTTGGATTCGGTCGGCTACAGATGCATCACTTGGATAAGAGGAGCAGTGACATGGACAAAAGCCCGGCCCCGGGGGCAGGTCACATGACTCCATCATGACCTGAGATTGACTAACAGCGTCATCACTCACACACTGTCCTCTGATGTAGTCATAGTGACTGCTGCTTGCCGCCATGTTGTTTAACACCAGTTCAGTACAGTTCCATTAAATAAAGATATGAATATAAATTACAATATATTTTAATTTATTTATTAATGTATCTAAAGCCAATTCCACATATAGTTTGTTTTAGTTGCTTCTTCCTCTATCTATGCATTGTGTTTGCATCTGCTGATCTGGGTGGCAAGCTGCTGCATACAATTATCCTTACAGGCACAAATAAAGTTGCACTGTAATGAATTGAACTGTCATTTGAATAATTCTCATGTAGGCCTGTCAACTCCCTGCAGGTATGTTTTGATTATTTTTTATTTTGATAATCTGTAATTCAGTTAAGGCTGTCACTGTAGCTACAGAAACCTGTGTGAAAGCCAATTCTCAAAGCAGAAACAGTAAATCCTCCCCTGTTCTGTAAAGGGTGGGCAGGAATGTGACCACATGCAGAGAAATGTAAATCACATCATTCTGGACATGTGCCAAAACACACTAAAGAATAATAAGTGACTGTGGTGACAATTGCAAAGTGAATGTAAACAATACTATATCACTCCCAGAGTTTAATCCTTGGTTTATACATTCCAGGTGTTAGACAGTGTCATAAGATGTTTCTGTTGGCAGCTGCAATGGTACTAATTAGCAGTGTGGTATTTTCATGACCTGAGCTCTGCAGTTCCACAATCAATTGTCCTTGAGGTGTCCTGTCTGAGCCTGCTCGTTCCTCACTAAACACGAACAACAGTGACATCTGGTGGCAAAGCCAAAGTCAGGCGCAGCCTTAAGTGACAAGACTGATGTGAAACATGAGAAAGTGTCTTTACTGTCAATATATAAAATTTGCCAATTAATTTTCTGTCACTTACTCATTTCAGATGTATATACTGTTGGTAGTTTATAACAAATTATCACATTTATGAGCTCTTCATATGTTTTGTATGCAAAATGTTTAATTTGTAAGATGTCCAATAATTGTAGTAAAGGAACCAGTGAATATTTGTAATGATTAATCACTTCTCTCAATTATTGAGTTTGTCAATTAATTTTCTATGTAATAATGATAACAATCAATCAAATAATTGACAAATCACATCAGTACTTTGTAATTGTATCATAGATAGAAATCAACAGGAAATGAGGGGAAAAAGTGAAGTTAAGTTGAAACAAAGGTTCCTGGCTGTACTCGAGCAGAGGACGCAGCAGGTCGTGACTGGTCCCGCAAACACTTGGGACAAAAAGGGGCAACTAAAATAAATGTTGCAGGTCAGACACTTCACATCTGATCTGCAGTAACTCTCTGACAAATGAAAAAAATAATACACTCACTCTTAAAAGAGGCCTAATTCAAAGCCTGCTTTACTGTACGCAGCAGTGTTTCAGCACACTATGCAGTCCACCTACTTGGTAGCTCTTCAGACGGATGAACTCCACCCGGGTCTCCAGGTACTTGTTGGAGTTGCGGCCGAGAACCTTGATGAACTCCACCAGGTCTGCACAGAACTTGTAGCCTCCCTTCAAGACGCACAGCACCATTATGTTGTTGTCCCCGAAGTCGTCCGTGATGTAGTGGGCCAGACGCTCGACCCTGCAGCACAAATCGCATCAAGACGAGTACAGATGACCAGAAAATGATTTTTAAAAAATCATTTTGCAGGGGTGTTTATGTGTATTTTTACCTGTTCATGATTACTCCATGCGGAATGTAAACACTCTCTATGTCCTCATGGTAGTGCTCAGGGTAAGTGAACAGGTCTAGACTGTACCCTGGCCAGTCATCTTTGATCTACGACAGACAGCTTACTGTTAGGAATGGAAGTACAGCTCTCAGTCGAGCAATATTTGAGAGGGAACAGCCACATGTTAACAAGCCCTGTTTAAATACTAGAAAGACCAGTTGATTTCCCAAGCCTAAGAGAAATATAATCATGACTGCTACTGATATTTCTCTAGAAATAATTGGAAATTTTGATGTCTGAATTCATGTAGAGGCATTTTACAACCTGGGAATCTTAAAAACTAAAATTCAAAGCAGCTGACAACAAAATTTAGCAGCTTCTAGTTTAACTTAAAAAAAATACAGCAAGGATAATATGATAACAGTGTTATTGATACTGGAAACAGCAGCAGTAGCTAATGAAATGTTTAGCAAAACAAAAAAAAAAAGGATCTGTTCATAGTTAAACTGTCAGGAAAATAAAGAATGAATATGAAGCTCATGGGATAAATACAGAGAGAGTTAGCCCTGAGCATCTCTAACGTTTAAGCTTATAACATTGACTTAAGCTTGATAAAATACCATTTTGGTTCAGAATAACACAAACATGTTATGTTCTAATAGCTCCAACAGCTGAGCAAATTACAAAAATGCAGCCATTCTCTGTTGATGTTGGGTTAAAAAAAATGTGCTATAGTACTGAATTCATCACTAGATATTTTGACTGAATGACATTTGTTATGAACATACCACAATTCCTCTTTTCAGCTCTGTGTTGTCCATGTGTAGCAGTGCTGACAGGGTGAAAACAGTCTTCACTGGGGTCAAGATAGAGGACAGGATACAGGTAGCAGTGACCTTCAGTGGAAATACACAGACGTAGTTTACTGTACTAGACCAAATAACGAAAGGTTTTAAATCTTTCTCTGAACTACAGTACAGAGAAAAGCTAGAACAAGAAGAAGAGAAACCACATGAGGGTTAAGCATCTCCTGCCACAACCGTAACGTTACATTCTGCCTGTGCATGTGAATTACAGCAAACTGTTGCACGACATTCTAATCCATTATTGCAAAAGCAGTACTTACAGTTTTGTTGCCTTCTTCTCAGCGACCATTCACAAAACAATGAGACACAAAAGAAAGAAAAAGATATGCACAGACGTCCTGGCTGGCCTCATGTGCTGTGGAATCACGCTTGAGTCATTTGCGTAAAAGGACAGCGTTGTTTTAGTCGTGGAGAATTATAGGGATAATCAGCTTCATGTGATGCCATGCTGGCTTGTGGCCGCATCACAAGCCGCTGAAGGAGAACGTAAAAAAAGAAAAAGGAAACAACAACAAATACTTGGTTCAGTTTCTATGCTGTAACTTTTATTGAGTCAGAATGGAGTTGACTTTAAAGGATACTCTCAGAGCACACACAGCCAAGAATCTGCAAAAGAGTTCTCCAAGAAATTCCATTAGTAAGACAGGAAGGTGAAAAAGAAGACAGGAGGGAAGGAATAAAGAAATAACTGTGTGTCATTATCTAGAGCTGAAATTGTATATCTCTAACATATAGAGGCACTCTTTCAAAGGATTTTTTGTCCTAACAGTAGCAGCCCTAATAATCCACAGTAAAGTATCTCAACTACTGGCCAGACTGCAGACTTCAGTCCATGTGATATTAGATGTAAGGTGACGTCTTTGCTGATTGAGTAAGATTTTTTTTTATTTGTCCTAGTTATTGGTTATGTAGATGGTCTTCAACCTCTCAAAGAGGTCGATGTCGTTCTCCAGCTGCTTCATTGCAGCTTCGAGATGCTCCTTGCGGGACCTCTTTGACAAGGTGTCTGTGACAACAGAGAGGCCCTGGTACTCATGGTGCAGCTCATCCCACTTCTTCTTCAGGCTCTGGAAAGTGAAACCCATCACTGTCACAATAAAGTAAGCTTGATAATGCAGCTGCCAGGATTCAAGGATTTTATAAGGCAAAAAGCATACACTTTCAGAGGTAATTTAATGCTCTGATTTTGCTGTGCATACCCTCCAAACCTCTTGTTAAATATGTAAAAACAATCAGCCATGGCATGCTATGGCAGTTTTATCCTGTCTTATTAGGACAGAAGAAAAGTATTTTCCTAAAAACTTCAAAGACATGAAATCATGAAATTAATTTCCTGTGCTCCTCAAGTTGTTCCCAGTGTCTGTATGATCCCCTGCTGTTTTAGGGAAAGGATTGTCATTTGTAAGGCCATGTGTTTGAGTACCTCCAGGGCAGTCTGCTTCTCCTTGTCAGACAGGTGTTTCATGGCTCTCTGCTCCCTCTGTTCTTTCACAAAGTTGTCATACTCCTGCTGAGCTCTCTGCTCTTCCTCCTTGCGCTGCCGCAGGTACTCAGGTACTTCTCCGTAATGCTGCAAACAGGAACTGGAAACTTTAGACAACATGTTCACAGTTGAAAGAATACACTATTAGATCAGGCCCCAATAAAGAGGTGAATATATTCTAGATTTTTCAACATGCTAATTGTCATCTTTCTCTGGCATTCAAATCTATGTTGTAGTAATACGTTATATTTTTCTAAACCTATCCAATTGCTGTATAGCAGACTCAAGCAAGCAATGTCTCAATTTTTTCTTGTGTGCTGTATTGCAGAAAAATACCATTTTCCTGATGTACTTGGGGAGAAGTCCTGAATTCTCAAGGGGCTGCTTGTGTCCCATGCTGGTGTCTACAAAATTCGGCTGGGGCTTTACTGGCATTGCTGTAACTGTCTTTATAAAGTCTCTCTTGGTGTGAATACCCATAGGTGGGTTGTCAGTCCTCGCAGGAACAGCTGGTTTCTTCACAGTGCATGTACGGACCTCTTTCAAACACTTTGTGTCTGAAAGTACATATAAATATGAAGGTACATAATGCAATCACAGCTCAAAGACACACTCACACATTGGTCAAAAAGTCAATAGGAGAACTCACTTTGTGGTAATTTGGACTCTTGTGAATGCTTCTTGAGATATTTGTCTGGGGACGGCACCTCTACTTTTGCTGGTCCCATGGTCCGCATCGCATCCTTGGTTGCCTTTTTTTCAAGAATTACTGTTGGCCTATACTTGGACATATACCTTCACATGCAACACATTGGAGAAAAAGATCAGCCATTTCAAATGCATTCATTATTAATGAAACAAGACAGACTGCAATTAAAATTCTAATCACTTTCCTTGATTTACATGCCAAAATAAAATAAAACAACATTTGTAAACAATTAAGAGGAAATTTTAAGACGGCAGCCACAACAGAAATGCTCCTTATAACTATCAATTTAAACGTTTTTCAAAAATAAGATCTAATGTTAGACTATTAGCCAGAAAACATCAACATTCTTAGCTAATTCCAAACTGGTTTGTTTGATGTGGTCAAAGCTAAATCCATCTAGAGGTCAAACTGTTGTTTTAGCCGCTAAGGTTATAACAACCATAGACGTATAAACAACTCCTTGAACTGTAGCTAGCCTTGTGTCTAGCTAACCAGTCCCTGCTTAATAACTAGTTGACTTAGCCAGATAAAGCTAACGCTAGCTCGATCGAGCCTAAGATACGTTAAAGTAATTTTGTGTTCTTAAAGAAGCTACCTTGGTGGTTTTTCAGCATGGCCCTCTTCCTTAGGAATAAGATTGTAGACGCTTTCTGGTGGATGAAGAGTTTTTGACATTTTGAAGGACTTTGAGCAGGCGAAGGATCAAAAGGACACAGTAATGAAGTTCACCTAGCTAGCTAGTTAACGTGACCGAGCTAACATTAGCTAGAAATTCTTGGGCCAGTGCGCGATTTGTTTGACAACAAAATCCCAGGCCAGTTGCTAGGCAACGGAGGGAGCAAATGTTGCATTTCATGACAGTTGTAAAGCGATAAATCTGATCCGAGCTGCTGACGTGTAAAGTTTACGGGCTGCGTCGTGGTTTAATGCACCTCGTTTTTTTGTTTTTATATGAACTCGTTTTGTTTATCCAACTACGACATTTTCTTCCTTTCATTCTGCTGAGGCACACACTTAGCTATGTGCCGCTTGATTTATACGAAGTATCACCTGTCTCCAAAAGCAGATATGTCACGGTGTATTTTGTTTGGTTTTATTGGTTCTGATTCCGTTTATTGTAATGAATTATCAGATTTTTTTATAAATTAAAATTGCTATTTACATGTTAACGCGAATCCTACTTTAGAATTAGAACAATGTTAACGAACGTCCGTGAAGCATTTGAATGCAGCACACCGGTCAGTCGTTGTAATAGTTTCTGCCATTCAGAAAGTGAGGGATGTTTAAGTGATTCGCTCTTATACATCGTTAAATTTGAAAACTAATGGGTATACTGCATAGAAACAAGGACAATTTGAAGTGTTTTTGCAACGGAAAACTTGCTGAGCCTTCGACTTGTCACGGAGGATGCATCAATTTTGTCCCTCCGCGCTGACCGTAGTTGTTTAGTCGACTTCAGAAAGATCCGCCCGTCGAGTGTGTGGTACAGAATTGTACTTTGCCCGTTGAAACTGACTGTTAAGTTATGACAGACTCCACTAAATATTATTATCACGTTTGAAATCCGGGAATAAGGTCACCTCATTTCACGTGAGTGTCTCTCTCATTGAACTGTATGATAGCAGGTCCCTGCTGTCCCGGCTGCAAAACACGTGCGGAGATCTTGCAGCCACTTGCAGCACTGTGTCAGAGCAGGATGCAGCCAGCCTACAAGCTGGATAATGAACATGTGTCATTAGTGTAACTGCGTTTTAAATGTCCTCTTAAACATTGGTTTATTGACACAGGTAATCAGACTGCGGCCGTTTGACTCCTCAATGGGTTTACTGACTGCAAGTCAGCTTCCACTAAAAGCTGTCAGATGCTGCCTGAGACCACTTTCAACGTCAAAATCATGGCTTTCCACCAAAGCCTCACTGCTGGGGGACAAGAACCTCCTGCTCATGGGTCCTCCTGGCGCAGGGAAGACCACAGTGGGGAGGATAGTGGCCCACAGGCTGGGACTGCCTGCCGTTGACGTTGATGACGACGTCTTGGAGAAGACATGGAAGATGCCTGTGGCTGAAAAGCTGGCAGTGGTCGGCGGAGAGCGTTTCCTGGAGGAAGAAGGCCAGGCTTTGTGTAACTTCTCCACCTCTGGATGTGTTGTTTCCCTGACAGGCTCCAACCCTCTTCACGCTGCAGCGATGCAGCACGTCAAAGAGTCCGGACTCGTCGTCTACCTGGACGTGGACAGCGAAGACATCATGCAGAGACTCGCCAGGATGAAGGTGAACAGGATCGTGGGCCAGGAGGCAGGGGCGTCCATGAGGGACTTTCTACGTTACAGGAAACAGTTTTATGAGAAATGGCTTGATGTGCGGGTGCTGTGTGGAACAGGGGACACTGAGGAGGAAGTAGCGGAGAAGGTGCTGAAGGCTTTGGACAGGTATCAGAACCACGCTGCAGAAACATACGTGTCAACCAGGAGTGACAACGTGGAATCGTCCAATCAGAAAACATGCTTTAGTGATGTGGTAGTTGAGGGTCTGGCCACAGATGGAGGCCTCTATGTTCCCAAAAATGGTTTCCCGAACATAGATGCTCGTGAGTGGCTGAGACTAGCTCACATGTCATACCCAGAACGGGCCTTAGTTTTGCTTGAAAAGTGCATACACCCATTGGACGTCTCTGCTCTGGATCTCAGGACAATGATATTCAAAGCATATGGGTCTAACTTCTCAAGTGACGCAGTCGCGCCTGTGAAACATCTCATCCACAATCAGTATGTTCAGGAGCTTTTTCACGGCCCCACCGCCTCATTTAAAGACCTCGCCTTGCAGCTGATGCCCCAACTGTTCGCCTACTGCCTGCCGCCGATGTGCAACTACCTCATTCTGGTAGCCACCTCGGGAGACACTGGGAGCGCAGTGCTGAGTGGCTTCAGCAGGCTCAGTGGCACCGACAGACACAGGACCGGCGTGCTGGTGTTCTTCCCAGAGGACGGCGTGAGTGAGATCCAGAAGCTTCAGATGACGAGCTTCAGCGAGGGCAACGCCAGGGCCGTCAGCGTCCTGTCAGACTTCGACTTCTGCCAGAGAACCATGAAGAGGATGTTTGGAGAGTCTGGGCTGACCGGGCACCTCGCTGTGGAGTACGGCACGGTCCTCAGCACCGCCAACTCCATCAACTGGGCACGGCTGTTGCCACAGGTGGGTTGATCACCGAGTAGATGACTTTCACTCAGTAGCATTAGCTGATAACATTAACAACAGCTCTGTTCTGTGACAGTGTGACAATGAGGCTGCATGAACAATACTCCGACACCGAAGCAGCTAAATGGAATTAAGCCATCATTCATAACTGATGAACATAATACATCATGCATAGAGTGTAATTTCCAAGAGGTAAATGTGATGTCTTTACAATTTACACTGATATGAAACTAAGAAAACCAACAAATGCAAAGAGAAAGTTGGCATTTTTCTGTAAAGAATGGCCTAAAAGATAAATTGACTGATTGATATTTCCAGTCAGATATTGTCTAAGAATGGTTAAAACGATGATATAATTGCATTCCTTTTAAAACTTACTCTGCATCACACTATGTCCTGTGGAGTGCAAGAAAATGAGGCCTGATTTTGCAAAATTATTGAAACAAGTGGATTTGTTTCGACTACAGGGGAATCATCTCACTGTCCTGTGGGACATATAGGATTTAACAAAAACTAAAGCCAGGAAATCAAATTCAAGTTTTTTTTTTCCACATTTATCCATTCATTTAGCCATAGTCAGTCATACTTTCTTTACATTTTCATTGCCCAACTAAGAAAAACCAAATGAATGAAAATACTTGTGAAAAATGGACATGATTATTGTATCAGGTGTTCATTGACCTCATTCTAGCCTGCAACAAGGGAATTAATGTGCATGTTGTTGAGACTCAGCATCTCTGTAAAATGTCCCTTTCAGCTTTATTAGACATGCAGAGATTTGTTCTAATTGATTTTGTCTCGTTTGGATAGTTGAAACAGTGATTGCACAGCCACAGTTTTTGTCAGGTGCTGACTTTCCCTCCTCTTGCAGGTGGTGTACCATTCCTCAGCCTATCTGGATCTATGCAGAGACGGTGTTGTCAAGTTCGGGGAGCCCATTGATGTTTGCATCCCCACTGGTAACTTTGGCAATGCCATGTCAGCCGTGTACGCCAAGCAGATGGGCATCCCGATAAGAAAAGTCATCTGTGCGTCCAACCGCAACCGCATCGTCACCGACTTTATCACCACAGGCGAGTACGATCTCCGGGGACGGCCTCTGGTGCCCTCCCACTCCCCGGCTATAGATATCCTGAAGTCCTCCAACCTGGAGAGGTTTATCTACCACGTCTCACGCGGCGACGGCCGTCTAGTCAAGGAGCTGTTCACACGCTTGGACGCACGGCAGCACTTTCAGGTTCCCGAGCCTCTCCTTGGCAGGATGCAGCAGGAAGTGCTGGCTGGCTGGTGCTCTGAGGACGACTGCTTGGCCGCCATCCAGAGCGTTCACACACGGACGGGCTACGTCATGGACACACACACCGCCGTGGCTAAAGTCGTGGCTGATAGGCTGCAGGATGGTTCGTGCCCCGCGGTGCTTTGTTCCACAGCTCACTATGGGAAATTCGCTCCCGCTGTGTTCAAAGCCTTACAAATCCAAAATATTCCAGAGGATCCCGTCGAGCAGCTGAAGACGCTCGCGTCGACTGCGTCCAAACCAGAAACACACAGAGACATGAAGGCATGCCTGAAGGACGGCGGCAGGAGGGGACACACTGTTTGTCAGGCAGAGTACGGTGTGTTGGTAGAAGAGGTGGAGAGCATGATACAGGACTCCTTCTTGAAAGTTATGTGAATTATTTCAGCTTTTCCTCACGTCCACCTTAAAATAACAATCATTTAAATGATAATTCATTATCAACTTATTACTATATTCCTCATGCATCCTGCCTGCATCATGTACTCTTCATTCCTCCAATGCATTTGTCTCTTTTAAACACATTTAGAAAATAACAGAACAAAAAAGGTAAAATCTTGCTAGATGAAATGAAAAAGGTGCAAGAAATTTTTAAGGCATAATTCAAAAATCCAAAATCGTGCCTGAGTCTGCAGGAGTGAGATAAAACTAACACATTCACTCTGCTTTTCCTGTAATCGAGCTCTTAACTGCTTCCTAATTCGATTTAAAGCTTATTGATTATGCAGCATGCCTCTACATCAATGCCCAGAGCCCGGGCCCACTAGATGGGGGTGTCTAGCTCTTGGCTGCTGCTCTGTAAAAACACTGGTGCCAGCCTTTCAGTTACATTATATGAGGAACTAATTACTGGCAGGAAGTCAAATAAACTAGTGTGTGTAAAATCAATATGTGCAGTCGGGGAGAAAATCATTTTAAGGTTAATTGTCTGCTTATGAATTTTACTGTGACAATTTATATATTTGATGGTGTTTTTTTTTTGAGCTCATCCTTTTTTTGATTCCTTCAGCTTTTCTCTGCTGATGTGAGGCTAGCTGAATGCTAACAGAGCCACACGGCAGCTAATGAACTGATCTCCATGAGATTCATCATGCGCTAATTGCCAGGTGAAGCTGAAGCAGCTGCTACGCTCCTCCTGTCGGTGTCCACTAACTCGTTAACCACCTCACTGAAGGTGGAGGGTTTTTTAAGCTAAAAACATTCTGAATCGCTGTCGACTTTCTGTTTTTCATGTGTTTTTGTGAGCTGCCAGCCTTCAGCACCACGGCGTCTTTAAAACGACTGTTAAACTGTGTTAATGAGAGCGTTAATGAAGAGTTTGACATTTTGGGAAAGCTCTTTTGCTTTCTTGATGAGTTTCTTAGAAGTGAACTGTTTCCTCATAACTTCATCAATAAGGAGAAGCAGATGGTTTGTCATTGTTTTTGTAATTGTGTTTAATTTCTTTTATGTATTTATAATATCCTTTCAGTCTTTGCTAAAAAAAAGTTTGTGGCCCAAAAATTCTCTGTACTCAACTTTGAATGGGAAAAAATATTGGCGTACTTTTAATTTGAAGTGGTTTTATTTTTGTTCAACTTAATAAATATTAAATTCCATTTCTGCTGTATTCTGTCAGTAGATCTGCCTGAAACTCGCACACTGCTCCTTTTAGTTAACGTTTTGAATTGTGAGTTATTCAAAGATTGAGAGAAGAAATTAATAAATATTGAGTTAATTGAACATGAAATGCTGAGTTTTCATACTTAAAATAATTTAATTTACCTGCAATCAGAAAGAACATGTAAGTCTAATTCCAGATATTTTATTTAAGATATTCTAAGACTATTCAATGAATTTAAATTTTTAGTTCTGCTACTTGTTCTAAGGTGTGATTTTTTATTTTATTTTTCATTTTTTATTGGAGCTGAGACATTTCAGACACAGTTTGACAAAGGAAATGACCTTTCTGAAACTGCTTCATCGTATTGTACTATACAATATTATTAAATTTATGTTATTTCTCTTATTTGCTTAGAAACATCTTATAAGCTGGATTGTAACTGGAACTGAAGGCACCAAGGTCATGTCCTCTTTATCCGTCTGTCTTCCATTAAGAAAATGTATTTTGGAAAAGGAAAAATAACTACAAATTTCTGGTCTATAAACATATTTACAAGGCTTCCAGCACTCCAGACAAAACCACATTGCTCTTCTTTGCCAGACATCTGTCAGAGGAAACATCATGTAGTGCAGAGCAGAGGCGCAGTGGCCCCTGAGGGTGATTTTCCACCCTTCAGACGTCACACCATCCATAACGGGAGTGTCCAGAAATGACTCCCGTCTCTGTGGCTATCAGTCGAGTCATTTAAATCCAGGTGCTGCCTCAGCAGCCGCGGGAAGAGGAGGGACGAAGATAAGTTTCATAGATCTCCAGGATTGCTTATGACTGCAGTTGTTAGAATAGATGGAAAGTCAGGCCAGATTTGACAAAGCACTTAGCCAGCGTGCCCTCTGAGGCGGCTCGCCGTCTGTCTGTGTCTTCCAGCACTGACAGGGAAAGTCTTCAGATTTTAACTTCACTATTTATGCTTTTATTATTGTTATTTATTCATCCGTTGCCAACTGTATGTGGACACCTGAGCCTTACATCCACTGTGATTAATGAACATTTCATTAAAAAACAAAGAGCCGTGGCTGCAGGACGTGGCTCCTGAATTGGCAGAAGGAAATCATGACGATGAAGGCCCCCTGAGGTTAACGATGCGTACGTGTTGTTCTAGAGGGGAGTTGCAAATGAGGTGCTTTCATCTGAAGGAGCACACAAGTCCTCCACAACAAGCTGGGAAAAACCAGTTCTTTACAGTCCTGAGATCTTAATGTTGAAACAGAAAAGACCCTTCCCCAAACTGAAGGGTCCAACTGTGGCCCTAAGTTAGCAGTCGTCTTAAAATATTAGTATTTATCCGAAGCGGAGGTAACGTTAATGGTTTTAGTCAGGTAAAAACAGCTAAATCTTCCATGTGTGTTATGTTTGAGAGAAATTGCCTAAAAAATACAACCTGGTTGTAAAACGTGCAGGCGATATTAAGCTATCAGAGAAGCTAAGATGATGTTAACCCTATAAAACCATGTCTAACAGATGCTTTTTAAAATAAATCCTCTGGAATAAAACTTATAACATGAACCTCTCTTGCATTTTAGGGACTAAACTCATACTGCCTTGTAATTGATAAACATATTTTCCAGTAGTTTTTATGTTGACTCCTTCCTGCTGAGAATGAATACATGTATCAGTACGGCTGCTTCGCTGACAAACAACATCAGCTGATAAACGTTTAATTATAGCATTAAGTTATTTTCACATCGTGCTGGTAACAAAATCCTAATAATAGTTATAAAAAGAAAAGGTTAAACTAACTAGACATATACAAGATATAGAGGCAGAAAAAACATTCCTACTACACAAGATTTTTTTATTTAGGTCATTTTAGATGTTTCTGACCTTTTGAAAAATATTCAAACATTCATTAAACATGTTGCTCATCTATTTATCTCTTATTGTCTTTTAGTTGACTCTTAAATCTATTTCTACCACTTTGTTGGTTTTATTATTACATTTTCATCATATTAATTTCTAGTTTGCATTAGTCTCAAGGTTTTACCTGTTGGCGTTTGTACCTGTCTTATCATCAGACTCTCAGTCATCTGTGAAGCGCTTTCATTTGCACTGGGAATGAAAGGCATTACACAAATTAAGTTTGACTGACTGATTGATTGAAAAATCATTCAAACCAAACAAGAGGAGAAAAGTCTGCAATTGTAGGCTGCAGCATGAAGATTTCATTTCACTGGAGGTTCAAACTGTGAAAAAGACGTCCAGAAGTGCACAAACAGGGGTGTGCACGTTACATCTCTCAGCAGCAAAACCTCCTTTTTAAATTTCTTGTTACTTACAGAAAATAAAGTTGACGATTTCTGCATTAACTTCTGCAGAAAACAAAAGTCAGGATGCAGCATGCTGGTCTTTGCTTTCTGTCCAAGGCCTCACATCAGACAGTCAGAGCAGCAAACTATAGAAGTGTGTGTGTGTGTGTGTGTGTGTGTGTGTGTGTGTGTGTGAGTGTATGTGAGAGAATGAGAGTCTCTGTGGTTTGAAGTGATCCATTGCTGCTGACAGAATCAAAGACCTGTGCTCTGGTGTTATTGGACAAACAGAAAGAGAGACAGGTGCTGAGGGGCGTCGAGATGAATCACCACTTTGGCTGTTTTTTCTTTTTTTGAATCGGCCCAATATTGTACGCCGACTCTACTTCAGTGTTTCCGTGCTTGCAGGATGACAGATCACTTTCTTACTATGCGTGAATATATTATGTAACACACGGTCACATACTGTAGGTTTCTTTGCAGCGACTCTGTGCTTGTTCTTTCTCCCTTCCTGCCCTCTGTGGTTTGCTTCGCTCTGAGCATTGGCCTTATAAATCAAGCTGCTTGGCAGGTGAATGTGAGGAATGGGTGGGTGGGAAAGGGGGGAGTGTGCAGGTGCATGTGTGTGTGTGTGTGGTGAAGGGAAAGAGAGAGCCAGCTGTTGCTCGGCACCGAGTGGCCCACGGCTCGGTGAGCAAGGATAATTGCAGGTACCAGCCTGCTCCCATCTCCTTAATGTGAACCTGTGGCATAATGGAAACTGCTCTTTCACAGTGGGGGGAAATAGATAGCGAGAGGAGGAAATTAACGCATCAGAGGACTTTGCAAAGGAGATCCGGTGAGCCGGCTGCTCCCAAGATCCCTCACTCTACAGTTTCTTTTCTTGCTGTTGAAATCCACAATCTAGTATTGAGATTTGGTGATAAACAGCATTTGGCTCAGGGATCACTTTGATCTACAGATGTGGGAAACACATGCACTGCACAAGCGAGCACTGTTATGTTCTCCCCCAGCCTTAATTTATTTAACATAACAAAAACCAGGTACATCAGCTTGGCCAACTGCCTTACAACAGGGTCTTCTGCAGCATTTTGAAGAGGTCTGCATCCTCCATGTTTTTTTTTTCTCATTTCTCCCAAATGACATGACTCCACACAACCAAGTAGACGAGTCCTAAGTACTTAAAAGGGGAAAAATTTTCATTTCAAAACTGTAACGTCCAAAGATTTTCTTTGCATTTCATTAATCATGGGTCCAGCAGGGTCGCCAGGATTTTACAAACACAACCTCAACTCCAAAAAAGTGATTGCTAAAAACATTAATAAAACAGAATGTTAGAATTCCCTTTGAACTCAATTGAAAACAGCAAAAAAAAAAAAAAAGTTTGAACTCATTGATTTTTGTAAATTCTGCTAATTGTGAATCTGATGCAGCAACATGTTTCAAACAAGTTGGGACAGGAGCAACAAAAGACTGGGAAAGATGTGGAACGCTCCAAAGGAAATGAAAGGAGCATCCTGGAAACACTCAGTCGTTCACAAGCAATGATGGAGAGACGTTCACCACTTTGGGAACACGTGATTGGATGAAGGAGATTACGACAGGCACTGAGGAACACAGTTTGTTTGCAAATGATGAGTCCCAACTTTTCTGGCATCAGGGTTGTACTGAGGTCCTTCTTGTCACTTAGATCAGACAAGAAAAACAAATGTTTCTTTGGTTCTGTCTCATGTTTTCTGCACTGTCTCTATGTATCATATGTATTTTTAACTGTAGAACGCCCCCGGGTTGCTTCAATGTACACATGACCTCTGTGCTCTTTAAGGAAGGTATAACCTTACATTGATCTCAACTATTGTGGTTGCAGATTGCAGACCATCACCACAACTTATAAATCTTTAGAGATATACTGGTTGATGTCATGTTTTAATAAATCTAGACATTATCCAGTCATGTTAACCTCTGCTTGTGTGATTGAGGTCGCTGCCTTATCCTATTTATGTTAAGTAGTGTGAAAAAAAGTTGAATTCAGTTTGTATCGTGTAATTTTTGATTGCACAATAAGTCAAAATGTCAAAATAAAAGTGATGAATTGCATCCATGAAGACAGTCTTCAGCACTGGTTTCAGTACAATTGGACTGATGGTTTAAATAATGTTATTTCAGAGGTTTTCCTCCTGCCAAGAATCAAACCCACAGGGGGAACAGATCATTCCTGTCCATCTTGGCACAACAAATAGTCACATTTAAAAATATTGGCGTGTAATACTGGCGCTAAACACTGGTTCTGAAGTGGAGGTAAAACACTCGCCCACCACTGCACAGACCTGAGTTAAAGTCTTGGCAGCAGCGCCTCAGCTTTGGCCAACATGCTTTGACAAACACAATATTAAGTATGCAAGTGGGAAGCCAGTGAGGGATCATGTTCTGGTCCAGCTCACACGTTGGTCTGAACCATCATGAGCGCTGTAGAGGGGTCTGTGATGACCGGACTGCGCCACATTGGGAACTTACAACATTATTTTTCACTGTATTGTTTTTACCTTTATAATGGAAAAGGGTTGAACGCACTCATTGTGCAGGGTCAGTGGTTTCCAGGTCTCTTCATTATCATGATGAAGAGTCATTAAGCTGTTGAAATCTGCACTGTGGAAATTCAGACACTAATTATACAAGAAAGGATATATACCACAGTATTATGCTCAGTTGGTCTAAATGGATTTACTTGGTGTTGATTACATTTTTATTACAATAACCATCATAGACCCACAACAAATCATGTGACATTAAAAACTGATTCTGTAAATTGTAATATAATAATAAAGTAACCCTTTGTTTAACTGTATTATCATTAGAAGCTACAGTATTACATCTGAAGTTACTGCACTGTCATTAGAGAAGCTGTTGTTTATTGAATTTAGAGGAAATGTCACATTTTTATGACACTTAAATGGTTTTATTGGTCGCTTTTGGTTGCTCTGCACCCTCCATCCTTCAATATGTTTATGTACCAGCAACTTTAATGAGGAAACACCCGCACTCTCACAAAAACAAACCAATTTCAGATGCAAAAAGGGGACTGATTTATTTCAAACACAAAGTGGACACGGCGTACCAACAACTTCACCTCTGCTAAATGAAGAGGCTTTTGGCAACTTCCCTTCTGCCATTAAAATTACTGAGAAATTAAAGGAAATTCATTTATGTAAAAAATGAACACAAGCATGTTTTGCTGTCTCATTTTCTGTGTTCACTGCCTCCCAGTTCATTCAAAATCTGTACTTGTTTATGGTGGATTCGTGAACTTATGTATTGGTTAAAAAGGTAAACAAATGCTGAAACAAAATTAACTCAACTGCTTTATTTAAGCACAAATTTGAGGTACTTGTACTTTACTTGCGTACATTCTTTTCATGCTACTTCACACTTCTACTCGTTTTTATTGCACTTTTTATTACATTTACTCACGTTTACCACATTTGCGTGACAGCTTTAGTTACTAGTTACTCCTTTTGATAATCATTTAAGTAATTTTTCACACAAGAACATTTCCAGCATCTCAAATGTGAAGATTATTTTAATGCTAATAGAATTTTTACAAATCAAACAAGTGATTAATGGAATGGAGTGATTAATAATGAAAATAATAAGCAGTTGCAGCCCTAATAATGCATGACTAATACTAATCTAATGATATAGAATATAACAGTCACAGGGGCCTTTTTTCTACGTGCAGTGTTTTTACTTTTAACACTTTTAGCACATTTTCCTGATTATACTGACTTTTTTTTTAGACTGTTGTCTTGTTAAGAGTGTAATTGTACAGCAAAGTGTTTTTCTCCATGATCAATGGTTTCTTTCTGGAAGCAAGAGCCAAACAATCAGCCAACACATCTCAACATCGTGTTCACCTGAGGCCTCCCTGCTAATTACCTAAGACAGCGATTCACACTCCAGCATACCTCTGTGAAGTGTGAGGAAGAGGAGGAGAGAGAAGAGCGCGAATGAAGGTGTCAACAGGAGCTCGCCACCAGGTGACTGTTACCGCACTGAGCTCATTTGCATTTTGATGCAGACCTGAACAACACACACATCTGCACCTGTCTGCCGTTAACAGCCTTTCATGAGCACATGGACGAAAAGCAGTGATTCAATTCAAGGTGAACATAATAACCGAAGGGTCCTGAAACAGATTACAGTTAACTGATGCCTCCATCAGGCTCCTGGCGACTGTCTGCCAGGATCCTCTCCTCTCTGGGATGAGCGAAAGAGAATCCATTTCTCACCCATAGAATGAGAAATAAATGACCTCGAGATGGATCCGTGTGAAATGAGATATGCGCCTCGTCTCGGGGCTCAGATTGACAGCTGACTGACAGGGGTTAACCGCCAGGGAAGGCCGACAGACTTGAACATGTAACCCCTTTGGGATTCTCACCTCAAATATACCGTGGAACTTAAGGTTAAAATGCAACATGTTTAGGGCAGAGTTGAGGGCAACTGGCTGAATTCTCAATTAATTGACCTTTTGCTAACCCCACCTTCACTTCCTGTTGCAATGCCTGCATGGTTTCCCTCCTCGTTTGGCACATATGACGGTTATAGTGTTGTTGGCAGATTTACCACTTAAAATTTGCAGTATTTGCTCAACAGACCAGTTTTGTTTAAGAATATAGCCAGTGGTCAATTTCAAGGTATTTCTATAATTCCTAATTGCAGGAAGTTCCATGTCATGTGAGGACTACAATTTACAGCAACAGTTGACCTTTAATCCCCAACAAAGGAAAAACACTATACACTATTTTTTATGACGTTGTTATTGAATGTCTTTGTCTGGGAACTCGTATAATTTCTCTGTTTTAAGGTTGAGCTCTTCATCTCGTCCTCCTCTTATCATTTTACAGCACCTAAAAAGCATGAGATTACGGGAAACAAAAACTCCGCTTTTCCTGTTTTCTTCTTTTTATCAAACCTTTATTGGCCAAAGAGACTTTAAAGGACACAATTGTAAATGCTCCTTCTTGGCGTTTAAGGAGTGCTGTAATCTGCACAGCCTTTAAAAGGCTGCAATTCCTTCACATCCATCCAAACCGTCCTGCGTGTCTGAAGATGGGCTGCAGACGCACTGACTGCCTCGCAAAGTCTCTGTCGGGCCTTTTTGAAAAACTTGGATCGCTTGTGCGCTCCTATCCTTTTTATTTTTTGTAATTCCTCTCATGCTCTCAGCAGCACTCGGCGGAGGCTTCGCTTTTCTCAAAGACAGGGAGGACAATGACTTGGAGAGGCAATTCACGCCCAGGAAAGGACCCTCAAAGGCAGCGAGAGCGTTTCTCAGGGAACACTTCCCCTGCAATGACTCCATGTTTTCAGACGACAGGATGTACGACAAGGGCAACTTTGCCTCCCTCATTGCTGTATCAGCCAACAATGCAAATATACTAGCGAATCCTGCCTTTGAGGACATCATCAGACTCAACAATAAGATCCTTAATATCACTGTGCATAATGGGAAACTGAGGTTCAATCAGTTGTGTGCAAAGGCCAACGGAAGTCGTTCGCTCTCATCGAACCGGCATCAGCTTCCCTGTATATACACACAGATCCGGCTCTGTGTTTCTGGGCTCTGTGCTCGGTGGTGTTATCACAGATGCCAACAGCTCAGTCATCAGTGCTCAGGCTGCAAAACTCTTCTACTACTTAGATAATGTGGAAAAGACAGCTAATGCCCCCAAATTATGGCTGAGAGGATTTAAAAACCTCTTATCAGATGAGATGGACAGCAAACACATTGACGTACGTACCCCGCTGATAATGATGCTTTCTTTATTTTCTCACATAGCTTTTCTTTAATCAGCCTCTCTGAGAAGCTCAAGCATATGTTGATAACCTCTTTTTGTGTTAACTAATCAAACGAGGATTATTCAAATTAGCATTAAGCAACTACAGCTCCCATGAGTCTTTGGAAGTGCACCAGCAGCTCAGACTCAAAGGAGGATGATGAGAGATGCCAGTGTGCAGACAAATCCATTGTTTGTACATCTTTTGCAAATTGTTGCAAAGAACATTTGCATTTCTGGAGCAATTTTTTTGTGAAGTGGTATATTGGTGTTTGGTATAGTGGTTATTTTTTAAAATATCTGCATCAATAGATAGATAGACCCAGTGTATTTTTTTCAACATGTCACCAGAATTGAAGGTCAGGTGTTTGTGTCATTCGGCATCAAGAGCTTCTTTCTAGAGAGGGATTCACGAGGATGCATATCACAGTGGAAAAATACCAGTTCTCCACAATGCAATGCAGGAACAGCTCTCATGTTTTTATGACGTTTGCTCTCTGCACCCACCTGTAAAACCTACAAGCAGTACTGTAAACATTTCAAAAAATTGTGAAGTCACTTGTCCTAATCCTTAAGTTTTATCTCCCAAACTGTCTGCCTAAAGGCTAATTCAAGGCCTTCTTGCATCACCATGAGCATAATTGTGGTGGAGGAATACTTATCCACAATTTATTTTATGTATTTCAAAATATTATGTGTAAAAATGTTAGAATTTGCCTATAAAATCTCCACCATGGGTCATTTATTGTTTATTTGTAGAGCCTAATACAAGCAGACGGTCTAAGAGGTATGAAGTGCAATCTGGTTAAATCATATCTTGATATAATCGAGGTGCAAGGCACATTTGAATGCAAAGGGGGTGCAACAGCAGTGGCTGAAGCAGGCATACATTGTAACACATCGTACAAAATAACTCTTTGAATACATTTAACACCAGAAAACGGATGATATCCATCACCGGAAAAGCAAAATAAATGTGGACTTTGTCTGATAGTTGAACATGCGGCTGCACAGAGATGTTGCGAGAAGCAGTAGCTTTGTATCTAAAGTAAGTAAGATGCATTTTCTCAGCATTTTAGTTACAGCTTGTGTGCTCCCGCTGCGTCTTTACACTTCCTTTTGAGATAATGTGGTTGGCAAGGTTGAAGACGCTCTGCTTTGTCCTGCAGTCCAAGCTGTGCTGTTTTATTGCTGTCGTGACATCCATGTGCAAACGCTGTCGTCCGATTTAAGTACTCATATCGGCTCCTCCCTGCTGTACTCTGTTGTAGGTGTCTCACTACACCTTCAAATCCAAGCAAGAGGAGATTGACAGTCACACCACAGATGGCTTCCCTTTGTTCCTCATCACTTATGCCTGTGCTATCACCTTCTCGGTGATATCCTGCCTGAGGTAAGAAGTGATCAGTGACTGTCACACGGTGAGTGATTTCCTGACTGCGGGCCAAGTCCGGAACACAGCGAGCTGTTGTTTATCAAAGTGACTGATACAGGAGCGCCACAGGCAGGCTACATGCAGCAACCATAACAATTTCACCTTAGCTGCGTCCAGAGCAGGGTTATCGCTGTTTTAAAGGGTTTAGTTCACATCTCATTTCTTGAAGGTGTAGCTGAGAGTAGGTTCGTCTGTGAGTGGACAAAATAATGGAAACAGCTGATAACTTAACACAGCTCAATAAAAAAACATCATGAACTACAGAATTAAAAGAAAAAGTTGAACAATAGCTGAACATGAAGCTCACTGATAATGCAGATAGTTAGCCAACGTTAACAAAGTATAGACTGATGTAGCTTTGCTGACAAAGAAACGCTTAATTTTTCTTAAAAAAAAACATATTAAAGGTTTTTGTTCATATTTAGTTTCTGCAAAGTTTAGTTGATAATACACAAAAACACATGCACGTGTAAAAACATTGCTCCATGGTGGTAACAATGGTTAGAAACTTCACAGAGCACCTTCAACCTTTATTGATGATCACTAGTTTCACTGCTCATCTTCCTGCACTGGTATGAAGGTGTGATATACTCAAATGCTTCAACCACAGAGAGCTGCACCTGCTCTTACTCGTCAAAACCTTTTTTTTAGTTTTACTGTAGAACAAATAGCTAAAAGGCATTAAACAGCTGCTGAAATGCATGCATGTGTGACGCTCCTTCATCTGAGGCTGCTCAGGCTGAAGCTGTCAATGTAAATTTTGGACCTTGCTTATTGTCACCTTTACTAGTTGCATGAATTTGATTGCGACAACGCCCTATCTTTACCTCCTTGACAGGTTGGACAACGTGAGAAACAAAGTGTGGGTGGCCGTGTTCTGCGTCTTCTCCTCCGGCCTCGCTGTTCTCTCCTCTTTTGGCCTGCTGCTTTACATCGGAGCGCCATTTGTTATCATGGTGGCAAACTCTCCTTTCCTGATACTCGGTGAGGAAAAGAAAAATTTTGTTCCATGCTGTAGTTTTAGGTTGTTTGGTGTGCAGCAGATATCAAAGAGTGTTCTGCATTTATGTAAAAGTGTGTAGAAAATACTCCTTTTGCAGCGCGTTTAAACTGTAAGCAGTGTTTTAACTGCTTCATACATTTTTTATGTAGATTAAACTGTTTTATGAGAATTTTATGGTTTAAAAATCTTGCAAAACATATAAAGTCTCACCAATGGAAATACAGTGCTTCAAAACTGTGGTTAATTTTGCATCACGAACGTAATGTTTTCCAGGAATCGGCCTCAACAACATGTTCATAATGCTGTCCGACTGGCAGCACACCGATGCGAAAGACCCGGTGCCAAAGTGGATGGCTCATTCCTACAAAGAAGCTATCATGTCCATCACCATCACCGCCCTGACCGACGTCCTCAAGTTCTCCATAGGCGTCGTGTCCGACTTCCCGTCAGTGCAGTCGTTCTGCCTGTACACCAGCACCTCCATCCTTTTTTTTTGTAACATCTACACAATCACTTTCTTCGGCGCCTTCCTGGCTCTAAATGGGAGGCGAGAAGCCAACAACAAGCACTGGCTGACCTGCATGAATATACCATCAGACAATCTCGATCATCACTCTAAGGTATGTAACATCTGCTGTGTGGGAGGCGGCTATGATAAGAACACTGGAGCAGAGAAAAAACAGCCAGCGAGTAATTTCTTTAAGGATTACTACGGCCCGTTTTTGATCAAACCCTGGGTCAAGGGAGTTGTAATCTTCCTTTACGTGGGATATCTGGCCACAAGTATTTATGGATGTTTCCACATACAACAGGGGATTGAGCTGTATGATCTGGCAGCTGATAACTCCCACGTTACGAGATTTAACAGGAAGGATAGGGAGTATTTTTCTGATTACGGCCCATCTGTGATGGTCATTGTGAGTGAAGAATTCCCATATTGGGATAACACCAAGAGGCACCAACTTCAGGGATGCATGAAGGCCTTTAAAAGGCTGCAGTTTGTAGATGAGGACATCTATACATCCTGGCTGGACTCCTATTTGTCATATGGTCGAGAAACACATTTAAACCTTGATAATAAGGATGTTTTTCTCAAAAATCTGCCTCAATTTTTTGATTCATTTCCTTTTTTCAGGCAAGACATGAACCTGACCGGGGATGCCATCTATGCATTGAGGTTCTTCATTCAGACTGTGGACATTGCCAATGCAAGCATGGAAATTCACATGCTTACAGGTCTTAAAACCACCGGGAGCAGCTGCCATGCAGCATCTTTACTGGTCTATAACCAGAAGTTCATCTTCTACGACCAGTACGGTGTGGTGGTCAGCAGCACGATTAAAAACGTTTGCGTGATCACAGGCGTGATGTTGGTCATCTCTCTGCTGCTGATTCCACACCCCCTCTGCTCGTTGTGGGTGACATGTTCGATCGGCTCGGTGACTGTGGGGGTGACTGGTTTCATGGCGCTGTGGAACATCAGTCTGGATTCCATCTCCATGATCATTTTCACCATCTGCATCGGCTTCACCGTCAATTTCTCCACTCACGTGTCTTACGCCTTCATATCCAGCGAGCGGGACAGCGAGCGCCGACGACAAGGCTGTGGACGCTCTCTCCGGTTTAGGCTACCCCATCCTTCAAGGGGCCTCGTCCACCATCCTAGGGGTGTCGGTGCTGGCTATGTCGGAGTTTCACACGTTCAGAACATTTTTTAAGATCTTCTTTCTTGTTGTGTTTATTGGGATGCTTCAAGGCCTCGCTGTCATCCTGACGCTGTGTACAGGCCGTTCAGATGAAGGAGAAAGTAAAGAGAAGAGTTTGAAAATCACCAAACTGTGACCGCTGTTACAAAGCCGATCAAGTACATTTACTCGCAGATCCCATAATAAAAAAAAAACACATTTGTTTTGAAAGTGATTGAGAAGTATAAATAGAAGTAAACAAAGAGCATCTCTAATTCAGTGAAGCCCCTGCCATGATATTTATGGAAGTGGACGTGCATAAATTAAAGGACCAGTGTGTAAGATTTAGGGGGATCTGTTAGAAATGGAATATGTATGTTTTCATTTGTATATAATCAGCTGAAAATAAGAATCACTGTGTTTTTTCAACCTTAGAATGAGCACTTTCTATCAACAGAGGGAGCGGGTCCTCTGCAACCTCACCACTAGATGTCACTAAATCTTACACACTCCTTTAAAGTGTACTGTATTTTGTAAGTTATTCACTTTTTAATGTACATTTTGTTTGTCTTTTTCTTGACGGATTAGATTTTGATGCTTTCTAAGATTTCTGGTGGTTTTGTCAATAGTATTTTGTATTCACTGCTATATATTGCAATCATTGTGGTTTAGGTTTAAGTAAACTTTTCACACTTTAAATTCTTCTGCCTCATAATAAACTGCTTGCTGTTGCTGTGCAGAAATTGGCTTGCTTCGAAGTTGACTATCTAAACCAGCTGTTTTAATACACTCATTCATTTATATGCCGTGCTGCAAGGCCAATAACATCATATTATCATTACTGTGATAAAAGTACAATGCTTCTTATTAGGCAGCTTCTATCAAAATTCATAATCAGTGGAGCAAAGTGATGTTCTGCTGAACTCATCGAGTCTCTCTAAAAATACCACCTGAAGTGACTATGACTATAATGAAACGGTACAGTTTTACTTCTGACAAGTTTATAGTGGAATTTATTTCATTGGCAGCAGTGGGAGCAATTGATCATTGATCAGTCTGTATAATTCCTTCACATATATTTTCATGTCATTTATTTTTTGCACCCAATGTGATCATGATGACTCATTTGGGATTAGAGTTGGATTACAAATTAGAAGTAAATTATTGGTTAAATCTCAAGCAAAGTGCACCTAAGGCTACATGTACAAAGATCACATATAACATTCACAAATCTGAACTATTACAGTGATGCAACTCAACAATGTGTGGCTGCAATTGGTGCCCAGAAACTGCTGTGATCCCGTTCAGAAGCAGTCGGACACCCAGAGAAAACCCAGCTGATAAACTGGCCACGCAGTCGTAGAGGATCGAGCTTTTCTCAGTTATTTTCTGTGCCGTGATGGCAGCTGCTGGATTTCTAGTACAGGACGAGCAAACGTCCTCAAGTGCGGCGATGTGTCGGTTGGTCAAGATCAAGGTTCCAGCGTCCCCGGTGGCCCCGAGCATCACGCAGGCTCACTCCCAGCTCTGTCACCCTCCGTCACGCCTGTCTTCCTCACCCTCCTTCCAGGACAAGATGCCTCCAGCCCACACAGCGTGACGTGACATGCCCCTCCACCCGGCAGCGAGAACTAGAGCTTGAACTAATAAGAAAGAGGGAGACTGATAGATTGGTGACGAAGCAAAGAAATACACCAGGTCCCGCTTTTCTTCATAAAACCCAGATCCTTCGCTGTAGTTTGCTGGACTTCCACAGATTTCTGCTTCGCTTTGCTTAAATTGAATACATAGAACCAAGGTTAAGCATCTGTTTGCTATGTTAGAGTTTCTTTGGTGCATTGTAGGTGGAGAAGCCCACTATGAAGTTTGCTGGTGGGCTGTTTTTGTTGCTGAAGCAGAAAGTAAACTTTAAAACTTAATCTTGCGTGTACACTATGTGCCCACATTTGATAGTGGAACATTTCAAAACAACAGGCATTATTATGTTGCTATGTGCTCTCTTTCAGAACTTGGCCAAAATGACCTTTGACCTGATTCACTGATTTGTGTAAATATCTGCCTATTCTGAATTTGATGCAGCAACACGTTCCACACAAGTTGGGACAGGAGCAACAAAAGACTGAGAAAGTTGTAGAACGCTCCAAAAACACCTGTTTGGATCATTCCACAGATAAACAGGTTGATTGGTAACAGGTGATAGTATCATGATCGGGTATGAAAGGAGCATCCTGGAAAGGCTCAGTCGCTCACAAGCGAGTCAACACAGTTCATTTTCAAATGACCGAATTCTGCTTTTATTTGCTTTTTACATGGCGTCCCAACTTTTTTGGAATCAGAGATGAAATTTTTTCCCTCTCTCATTTGACTCTTCTCATTGGCTCGCAGTGGGCGGGGTTCGGTTGGAAAAACAGTTATGTCACTGCTTCCATGCACCAATCAGGATTTGAATCAGAAACTGATGACAGTTGTTTGGTCACTGCCAATCAATGTTATAAAGCACTTATATATAACACTTAATAAATAACACCTAAAAATATGTTTTAAACTGCAATTGTTGCTTATTATCATGAATATTAGATGTTGTACGTGGACAGTGGTGTCCCCAGGTCTTTTGCCATTTCTCTCATCACATATATTACTGACATAAAAGCACCATCTGTGGAAAATTTCTCCCATTTCTTTATTTTTTGCCCTACTTTTATTTCTGGTTTTGTATTTCTTATTTTTGGCCAAACAGTGTAATCTATATTCAGATATTATGCTTGAGATGATATACGAATTTGGGGGTATTTTTAATTCGAAAAAAGATAATAATTAATGCTGAATTCCACTGGGAATAAAATAAAATACAATAAATATATAAAAAATCTCCAGGATTATATTTCACAGTCTATCTGATATGTTTTCCCTGTTTTTATAGCATCAGTGAATTTGGTTTTTAGTATTTTTAGAATTGTTTTACAACTTTGACAGAAAGTGGATGTAATTAAGCTTTTTTTAAACACTGCTCAGCAGTGAAAAAAAAAAAACGACTCATGGTCGCCAGACTGAGAGCAAATCTCTGGCCTATCGACTGATCTAAATTAAGCAATTAATTTTGATAAATCAGCCGCCGCTGTTAACAGCTTCAGCACCGGACAGCTCCCTCACCGCTCCATCTCTTTCAGCACCGGACAGCTCCCTCACCACTCCATCTCTTTCAGCACCGGACAGCTCCCTCACCGCGACGCCGAGGCAGACACGGCCAAACGCGGATCAATGGCGCATCTGGAGCCCTGTGAGATGATGAGGAAGACGGGCTCTAAGGGCGCATAGCTCCTGATGTGTCTCTCCGTGGCTTCTGTAGGCCTACTTAATGCTTGTTGTGGTCGGAAGAGGGCGGAGTGCGTTTGTCATCCAAGTGAGAAGCTCCCAGACTCGGTGCCTCTTAAAAAATATATAAATATAATAACAACCTGCCCCTTTACCCCTCCCTTCCTCCTGGTTTGGATTCAGCCTCTGAAGCCTACATGCAGGAGGAGAGCGTCCGCCGCACAGCAGAGACAAGACAGTCTACAGAGAGAGAGAGAGAGAGAGGTGGGGGGGAAACAGCTGCAAGCGGATACTCAACATCAACAAGCTGTATGAGGCATCTTTAAAGACGAAGAAGGGATTTGGCGAGGACAGCGAGGGGGGTTCCTTACGTTTTCTCCCCTCCTCCGCCTTTTGATTTCAAGAACAGAGGCGTGGAGCTGGCAAGAATATCCTACAAGTGGTGAAGCGATGGTTTAGCGGAGCAATTTGGTAGATTTTCTTCCAGCACGCCCGCCTAACGACGCTGTAATTCCGAGCAGCAATCCCCCAAACATCTGTGGACGCTTTTTTTTCCCCCAGAGGGAGATGGCTGTTTTCCGGCTGTTGCTGCTGCTGCAAGTGGGATTTGTGATCGGATCAAACCATAAATACGCGGAATGGTCAGCGCATGGGAGCGATATCAGAGCACAGGAGGCGATTCACGGCGCTCAGACGCACCGTCGGCAGCTGGCGCATCTCCGTGCACCTCCTCATCCACCCGGGGAGACGGCGGAGCTGCCGCAGAAAATAGAGGAGCATCTCCCCAGGGTGGTCACGGCTTTTCTCCACACGGGGGACTCGACCACCTTAAAGCACGCTAACTGCTCGCGGAGGTACGAGCTCACCTCTCTGCGGGGAAGGTCACAAGCCAGCCCGCATCACTCCATGAGCAGCGTGCTGGATACGGTGCTGCACGCCACAAACTTCCTCAACATGATCCTGCAAGCCAACAGGTCCAGGGAGCAGAGTCTCCGGCGAGACATTGAGTGGTACCATGCCTTAGTCAGGAGTATACTGGAGGGGGACGCCAAGATTCACCGGGCGGTTGTCACTTTTAGCGCGGATTCGTCCGTGGCGGGGCCCTCGGTGCTTCTCCAAGCCACCAGGGCCGGCGGAGAGATAGTCCTCCAAGACCTTTCCAGCATGGCCCACCACCATCTGCACAACCACACCGCGGACACAGAGTGGTACCACGGGGTCAAAGACAAGAAGAAGCCCAGTTTCCATAAGAGGGTGCTGAGCCAAGATTTCAGATCAGTCTCTTTAAAGAGAGGAGAGAGTTTTATCCCGGACAAGACGCACGTCAAGTGGTCTGCGCCCTACCTGGAGTGTGAAAATGGGAATTTTGTCCCCCGTTGGCTTCTGACCTTATCGGCTGCCTTCTATGGCCTGAAGCCCAACCTGGCTCCTGAATTCAGGTAGGCACACAGCTGACACCCCAGCAGCCATGATGGTATAAATAGAAAAGCTGGTGAACAACAAGCTCAGCAAAACATCACTTTTGTCCATAAATCTGTTCACACGTGATGCATTTACTTACAGTCTACCAAAAGATTCATATCAGCCTAAAGGTGAGTTAAGGTGGGTTTAACCACTACACCTGCAATCCTCAAGCATAAACCTGGAGAGGACTGAAGGTGATCACACCTGCCTCTCCTTCCTCCCCAAACCTACTGCAGCTTCCCCCTTGCTGTACGAGGGGGGTTTTCTTCTCTCCTCCAGTCTGACAAGGCGGCGGGATGCTAAAAATAACCCTGGATGTTACTGGATGTAGCAGTGGTGGAAACCTCTGGCTACAGGCCATAATTCATTTTTCAGAACTCACTCTGCTGCATGCTTTACTACTCAGGAAAATGTCGTGTGCCCTTTCTTTCCCCCTTCTTCAAGGCTGCTAAATCTGCGATGAGTCAGACCCTTCCTGAGATGAGCGGCCGCCAATTTAACAAAAAAAAAAAAAAAAAAAAAAAAAAAAAGCACAGCAGCCAGCATCAGCAGATGAAGAAATGCTGAAATATGTCTGATGTTTGGGTGCTTTGTACAATCCATGTCCTAAAGCCACCCCTGCTGCAGCCTGCTTCATGTTTACGCCACCGGTCCTGATGTGCACTGGAACAGTCAAGTGTAAAGGCTCCATATGATCCAGACCAACATCTTCCCAATGAATATTTAATCAAGATCACTAGTTGTGTGTGTGCTGCCTTCGATGAATCTTTAATTGATACACTCGAGTCGCTCGCAGGCAGGCATGGATTGCAAATGAGTCAAAACCTGCAGTGATTATGCTGTAATAGGCTATCAGCTACCTGGAGTTATCCCAGACTAAAGCCTCTCACAGCAGCTCCACTCACTTACAGTGGTCTACTGAAGCAATCTGATATGGGAAATTAGCCTGCACGCTCTGATGAACAGTCAAACCCTGTTTTACACCAGCGCTCCGGTTTCCAGTTTATTTGTGAAGCCAAATTCATGATTTACTTTCTCTCCATCGCCAAAGGAGCCGCTTTGCTGTCCATTTTTTTTTCACCTTTCTGGGCCTCCCCCATAAGATCGAAGGTGTGACACGCGTGGGCGTTTGGTATTGTTTAATGTCTCCAGAGAGCGGCCTGATCAGCAGCACTAACACAAACATCCCGCTGCGCTTCAAGGAGCAGGAGAGCAGCATCCATTCATGAATGTGTTTCTTATGGATTGCTTGTAGAACTGTTACTCATGAAATGTGGAAAAGGGAGTCTGCACACTAAAGACCAATGCAATGTTTTATCAGAATAACTCCACATGTTGGGAAATGTGCTTTAACTTTCATGCCAAGAGTTAGATGAGAATTGATAACCACTCTCATGTGCATACACTAAATATAAAGCTACTGCTAGCAGCTTAGCATAAAGGCTGGAAAAGGAGGAAACCTCCAACCTGGCTTGTTTATTTACCTGACTGGATACAACATGTTTTTGTGAGCTTTAGAGGTGCTGGCAGGTGGGCTAGCTGATTCTTCCTGCTTCCAGTCTTTATGCTAAGCTAAGTCAACTAAGCTAACCTGGCCAAGCATATTTAGTGCACAGAAATAAGAGTGATACTGGTCTTCTCATGTAACATGATTAAGTGTATTTCCCAAAATGCTGAACCATTGAAGCACTACTACTAAACAATAAAGCCACGCTTTCAGCTGACGTTATGAGACCTCCGTCAGGAAAGGGAATCTCAAAACTCTCAACCTGCTCGGTGGAACAGTTCAATATTTTGATTAAATAGATTGTTGTCCTGTCTCATGTTTGTACATTAAATATGAATCCATTCCAACAACAGCAAATTAGCTTAGCTTAGCATAAGGCAGGGGGAAACAGCTAGCACAGCTCTAGTTTGCTGCATGACTCCAGAGAACTGCAGCGGCCATGAAATAGTCACATCCTGTAAAACCACAAGTGGTTGTTTTTTTAATCCAGATTAAAAGGAAGCCAGGCTAGCTGTTTTTATGTTTTTATGCTAAGCTTAGTTGACTGTCTGCTGGCTGGGGCTTCATATTAATGGACATTATGTATGGACATGGTATTGATTTCTTAGCTAGCTCAGCAGGAGAGCGAATGAGCAGGTTTCAGAAAATGTGCATATCATAGCCCAATATGCATCTCATAGCTTGATGTATGCGTATATAAGGCTGTGGAATTGATGGAAATTAAGCTTACTCAATTATGCTTCGTCGGTGAGTCAGCCATCTTCATAATATTGTCTTAAACAGATAAACGTGGAACACTTTAGGCAGCGTCTTGTCGTCGTTTTTGCCATGCATCATCCCTCTCTTAGTTTGTTTCTTCACAGCCATCTTTCAGACGCTCATATCAAAGTAGCAGACGGCTCCTCCTGCAGCCTCCCTGCGCCTCAGCGCCTGGCCAGATAAGAAACAGGAGTGGAGCGGATAATATAGCTGCCTCAGACATCAGCTCTCCTCCGTTTCCCCTCCAGATGAATACACAATCAATACGACAATGAATTAATAATGAAAGATGTAGAACAACAGCCCTGGATAGGCCATCGTGATTCCGGCCTTTTAAAGCTTCAGTCGCTTCCTGTTTGGTGTGACGATGTCGCGGGTAGGACTTGTTCTGAGTATTTGTGCATCTGCTGTATGGAAATACATGCAGAACTGAGGCTGTTTGCTAAACGCCGAGGTGCTAAACAACTAACACGAGCTGTCAGAGCAGGAGTGCATGGACATACGATAGATCGACCTGCTGCTTCTGTGAATGTGTAGGAAATCGCTCCTCTTGCACTTCATCTCTTCCCTTGCTATCTGTCTCTTCAGCTGCACTCGAGTCACAGGGGAGGCAGCTTAGACCACACACAGACGACTGGCTGTTTTCAAGTGTGTGTTTGTGTGTGCGTGCATGCCGTTATTGCAGGTTGATACGTACCGTCCTAATTGGCAGATCACTCACAAGCTCCTAACAAGTGCAAAAGCCAGTTTGAAAAACACACAAAATGGGAAGACACAGAGGAGGAAGGCAGGGAGGAGAGAGGGAGTGTATGTGTGAGGTGAACACACACTGTACTTCAAACTCACCTTTCACAACACAGACCTTAATTGCTTTGAGGATGAAGCTCAGGCAGCAGCAGCAGCACTATGATAAGGCAAACTAATTGAAACTATCTTAAAAAGTACAGCGAAATAAATGTTTTTTTCAGCACATTTCTCCAAAGGCCAAACAGGTTCTAATTAGATGGCAGAGCCGTCTTCATTTACGCTTGGCTTAGCTCCTCATTTTGCTGTACAAGCAGCTAAAGTCTGGACAGCCTGACTGCTGTGGGACGCTCAGCCATCGAACAGAGTGGGAGGCCTCGAGCTCCAGCAGCATCTGCTGAGATGGACACCATCCAGGAACAAATAGGAAGGAAATCCCACAATTCCCGGGGCTAAGCACGATAATATATGACGGTAAACTGAGATGAAAGAGAGCAGCAGAAAAGAAAAAAAAAATTGCATCCAAGAGGAAAATTAGTGGAGACTCGCAGCTAAGCTTTTGAGGCCAGGAAGCTTTCTTACCCGATAAAGATGCTGGAATTATAAGTGCACCTGCAATGAGTGTAACCTTGTAGATTTTCCACTGAGTGCAACCTGAAGCAAGTAGGGGTTAAAGATCCCCAAGGTGCTCCATCTCCCCCCGCTGACGTCACTGGGACTCCGCCGCTCAGTGAGGTGGCCTGTCAATACGACGCCTTCAGCCAGTAAATGTCAACAGAAAATCCAACTGCCAGCCTAACGAGAGATCATATTCCTAATAATACTGCTAATGATGGGAGTAATCTCAGCGATGGTGATACTATTACGGTGATGTAATTCAGTGGCCTCTCAAAGGATTATCAATCTGTAATATCGTTACTGTAGATTTATCCTTTAGAAATCTGTTGTGGGATAAACAGAGCCGCAGTGTTATAGAGGAGGCTTCAGCATGGAGAACAGTGCTGGTCTAAAAAAATTTGAAAGGGTTTGGAAAAAGGGAATTTAGGAGGGCGAAATGTGTGCACAAAATACAGGGAAGGTTTACTGTTTAACCTCCCAAATTGTGACAGACCTTCAATGTGCAAAATATTAGCTACTCTTTTCATGATTTATTATTGTAGATTTCTCATACTAAACGTATGTCAGTTATAAAGGAGGACAAACGTATAAAAAAACCCGACAACTTAAACACATTTTCAGCTTTTGCAGTTTTCAAAATACAAGTAACCTAATATCAGACAGATATCCCTTTGTCCTTTGGTTCATTTAGTGCATCTCACTCTCATACTACCACAGGAGGATCATATTGGTTTCTTTCTGTCCTATCACATCCTGCAGCTGTCAGCAATAGTACACAATTTTAATTCAAAGGCAAAATATAGGAGAAAAGGAATTTCAATGCAAATTTGTCATGCAAAGTGGATGCCACTCCTGTTTCAGAGTAGAGATGGATAATTAAATGTTGCTTGTTTGTTTGTTTGTGTTTCATTTGTTAGATGAGGATACCAATTTTAAGGACCTTATAGGATGACAAGGGTGGAAATACCAAGGACAATGTGCTGTTTATTAAAATATAATTGGACAAGAACTGTTTAATTTTGATGTGAATTGTTATCAGTTACGGTCAGTCAGCTAATATTCTCCATGCAGCTGTCAGGCTGTCTTTGCCTGCAGCTCAAATTATTGAACCATCTTCTGACTTGGTGTTTGGTCTTCAGAGGAGTGCCTTTAATGACAAAAGTGTCAAGAGCCCAGAAGTGCCAGCTCTCATAAAAAAAACACAGAGATGTCTTTATTCGCTTTGTGTGACAGCGGCTTCGCCACGGGCGCTGTGTCTTTTTTGATGACCGGCGACAGAACTCAATAAAATGACCCAGGCTGCTTTGAAACACTGGTAGACAAAGCAGCATCATGCCCAGCGGCTATACTCAAATTAGCTTCTGCTCGTCCTGTCAGCTTAATGCATTTCCATCACATAAGAGACATTTTCCTTGGGAGGGCTGCACGGTTCCTGCATTGTGACGACATAATGCTTGACCTGTGCCCTTCGAAAAGGACAGCAATGTGTTCTTGTCAAGACGCTGGGAGCAGGACTCATGTGCATGTAAGTTCATCTGGGCGTGCAAGTCTTCTGGCTACATGGACAAGCTAAAGGATTGGCCTAATGTTGAAGCTTCTGCCAGTCTGCCATGTTCCCCTCTGCTTTCTATCATTCTTGGTTTATCTGCAAACACTCAGGGTAACTGGAGACATCAGGGATTATTCTTCTTGCTTCAGGAGAAACATTAAAAATTAGCCCGTTGTTTTGTACAATTTTAGAATTAGATTGGAAAAAGGAAAGGAATGCCATACACATGTTTGAGCACTCAGCTCTCAGCCAACAATTACCAAGGTCTCAGACCTTAATTAGCTTCATAGTGCTTTGGTTTGCTCACAATCATCGTTAGGAAAGGCTCCATGAAGGTCATGAATTTGTCATAATTAGCGTATGATTTCTTGAGTTAAGGCCAAAAATCTTTTGTATGTTGTCACAGAGACCTTCAGACCAACAGTTCGTCTTTGAATTAAGTGGACGTTTGTGCCAGATGTAATCTAACTCCCTCCAGGCATTCCTGAGATATCGCCTTCATGAGAATTGAACATGTGTGAGGTCACAGTGATGTTGACCTTTGACCTTTGACTACCAAAATCTAATCGGTTCATACTTGCATCCAAGTTTCAAGAAATCCCCCCAAGGCATTAATCTTAATCTGGTTATCTACATATACTTACAAGAATACAAAAGCTAACTTATCTTAGCCGTATGTGCTTCCTGTCCCCACACTGAAGTGACAGGTTTCACACACCTGAACAAGCTCAGCTGATTCCTGAATGTAAGCTTGCCAGTGCCTAGTTAGCAGCTAAGAAAGCATAACATTTAAATAAGACGACTTTGCAATTAGGGGCTATAGGTAGCTGCTTCAGGTCACCTCTAGCTCCTGCGCTAAGCTAATAGGTCTTGGACCGGTCTCTCCTGTCCTGTGATTGAACTGAATAAAATGACATCAGCCGTCTTTCCATCTCTTGGTAAAATAACAAACAAGCTAATTCTTCACGATGCTACCCCGATTAGCATCAGCAATATAGCTCCTGAATTTCAACTTGTAGTCCTGTGCAGTACCTGATACTGAATCACATTTTTAGTACAAAATGGTAATATATGTTGACTTAACAACAGTGAAAACAGTGTATTATAGTATGTAATGTGCACTAGAGTGGAGCGAGGACACGGCTATCGTTAGCTAGTAAGTTACAGCTGTTAACCTTGCTAATGTTGTTAGTGTAATTGGAAAGCACTAAAAATGATTAGCTACATTGCTCATATCAGCCTCATGTAATCACACAGCAGCGTCCACTTAGCCCCATGAGAGATAGCTAACAATCGCTGCTAATAGAACAGATTCTTATGCAGCACTTGATCTGGCATTAGTCTTAATCCGGTCACTGCATTTCATTGTTTCACCACATCTCCCTTCCAGAGCAATTGATTTAGTATGAAATGAACTATGACAAAAATCACATGAATCTTGTGTCTCTTCTGTGCTACAATTACTTGACACCCAGACTTCCTGATCTGTGCAGAGCAGCTAAATGGCCGAATCAATCTGAGAGAGAGAGACCGCTTTCTGGGTCTGAAAAGAGACGCACAGCTCAAAGCGTATGGGCCTGACATTCAGCATTCATTCATGAACACATCAAAGGCTGACTTGTAACAAAGAGGGCACACGGAGGCCTTCATTGCGAGAATGTTTTGGTGAATATCCTTTTGTAGCCCATAAGCAATTACCCAGATATATCTCCAGTCAACTTCATAATGCTGGGGCTAACATTAGCACGGTCTGACTGGCCTGTCAGAAAGACCGGAGCCCCTGCTGGTGGGATGCTCCTCTCTTTGCTGGCCTGGCCTTTAGACCCACAAAGAATGGAGGATGAAAGGAGAGAGCGCTCTGTTTCCTGGGGCATCACTATCTCCTGCTCTCTGTGATAATCCTGTCTTCATGCCCGAGGGCCTTGATGGCCACCATGATGCTTCTGCCCGTGTTCCTCGTCACCGCTCTCAAATTGCGACCCCCGTCTTTGTGCTGCATGCATTTTCAGTTGCCTTCAGAGCCGGCACACGTGCTCTTTCTTCCTTTCTTTTTTTTTTTTTCTGCAAGCTATTTTATACGCCATATGTCCACTTTGGCTGGGATGCTAAAGATTGCCTGGAGAGTTGGAAGCAGAAGAGAAAAAGAGGAGGCGACTGTGGGAAAAAAAACAGGAGAAAACAGGCTATTTTTTCTTTGTATGGGCTCTCCGCTTCACAAGCGAAACCCAAGCAAATGTTAAAGCTTGAGCTGCCAGCGAAACGCACATTTTGATGAATCCTACGTCCTAAACAAGTCGTCCTGTTCTTGTGCTGTGTGTGCTTCAGCGCGAGTCTTTTCTACCCTCATTACATAACAGAGAATTGAAAGGGAGGTAATTTCTCAGCAAAACAACCAGCAGTGCAGCGGAAAACAGCGAGGTCAGTTTGCCCCAAGGCAGGACCGGAGCAGCAGTTATTAATAACAGAAGTGCAGGCAACGAGAGCGTTGCACTCGCCTGGTGTGCACAGGGAGCCGGATGTAGTAAACCAGCTCCTGTGCACCTGGAGAACATGCCACACCAGCGCTATGTGTGTATGTGTGTGTGCGGTTGCATAAGAAAGGGAAAGCTAAAGGGACAGAGAGAATAATGGCCTCTGAGTGATGTCAATGATCGTCACAAGAAGTCGTCAGTGCTGCTGGGTGCATTTGCTGTACATAATAAATCCATTATAAGCCTCAGATCTTACAATAGATACAACAACTCATTTATACAGATACTGGTGCACATTTGTGATGCACATGATTGAATATAAGGCTTTTTTTCCCACCGTGGAGCTTTTATTTATGCTGCTGAGCACACAAAGAGGGCAAAGAGGGAAACTTCAGGGCCCCTAAATGTCCCAAAATATGGGTTGGTAGTAATTTGATTAATCAATTAATTGGTAATATACATCACTAAAGCACAAAATCAAATGATAATAATCAGGACCTTAATGTCAGTCCTTCATCATTACGTGCTTTTCCCCATAATAATAATACTGTCAGAGGTGTGCAGATGTATGAAAATAACAAAGCGAGATTTGAAAACTACTGTAAAAATCTGTCAAACCACATCTTTTTGAACGTCAAGTAGTGGCAGATGTGTTGGAGGGCAGCAGAACTTGACTGGTTTAACTGGTTTATTTTATATTCATTTTATACAGAGTTTAGGTCTAAACAACCTGCCGACTTGCCAAAATTAGTTATTATTGGTTATTTTGTGCATCAGGAGCCGTCCTACTAATTAAGGAGAGGGTGAAACCTGCAGCGTCCTGTAATATTGTTTTTGACAGACACCTGGCAGCCAATCAGAAGTGAGAGTTTTCCGTATTTATTCACTGAATTATCCGTTTGACCTTTTTCACAGCAGGCATTAGTAAAACACACAGGTGTAACCAGCAAGACTAATCCCAGCTGCATTGTCAGTATCTCAGTCAGCCTTTTTCTGCTTTGACATGTTGGAACGCCTGCCGTCAAAAAAGGCCTAATATAGATCAGTGCAGCGCTTCCTGCCATCTCGTCTTTAATTACAGACATAAATACAGACTTTCTTCCCAAAAGTGATAAAGCAACACTGACAACATCCTCCGCCGCGTCCTGTTTTGTGTGCTGCTTTGCTAAGTTGCCACAAGATGTGGTTTGACTGAAGCGTTGCCGTGGAAACCACACTTTCTTTGTCCTCAAAACTGAGCAGTAGATGGGACAATGTGTTTACATGCCTCCGTGTCCCAGCGAGTGTCGGCACATAAACCCCAGCTGTCTTTTTTTTTTTTTTACGATGCCTGGGACGTGATCCTGTAACCGTTTACATGTTGCACTGCACTGAGAGAATATTTTGGATAAAATCTATATATTCATTACGTAAACTGATCCAATGTCAGTGAATGTGAGTGGCAGTGATGTTTGAGCTTGGGCTGGTGGTGCGCTTTTCTTCCAGTTATAGTGGCTGATGCCGCTCGCTAACAAGTTCTCTGCTGTTGCTGCTTTGTATTGCAATTCAAATGCATCATGTTAGTCTATACAGAGCTTTAGTTTTATGTTCCCCTCATTTGCATTTATCATACAAGTCTAAAAGAAAACCATTAACACACTAATTTTTTTGTTCTGTTTGCACTGACGCAGCTTCAGTACAGTTCATTATTGCTGTGCACGTGATTGGTAGACAACAGCTATTGCACAGTGCAGTGATTTAGTGACATTTGTAGAGTAGAACAAGGTGTGCAGAGGGCTGTTCGTTGAAGAGAATGAAAAACCAAGTAATACTGTGCTCCATTAGTACCTTAGACCACTAAGGGCTCTTTAACAAAAGCGGCACTGGGGGCAAAATGCATTAATAATACAAATCATGGTATTCTAATTAAAGCCTTATTAGCCACTGATCACTGGTAGAAAATTGTGCACTTGTTCTAAAGGGGGAAATCAACCCTGAAACAGGAGTGACGTTTAGATTTGTAGCTCGAACCACAGCAAAGATAAATCTCTGCTGGTGCTTTTGAGACATAAATCCTGGAAACTGGAATCAGTAGTACTCTGCTTTTCCCTTTTTCTGTCTGTTAATCCTCTAACAAAATAAAAGCCATGTGAAAGTCAGCGCTCAAACAAGCATCACGGCAGTTAAAGGTTGTTAGAAAGTCAGTCAGTGATTCATTGTCAGTGAAGCAGCTCTAGGTTTTGCCTGATTAAACAGATTACAGCTCTGATGCAGCTGCTGGCTTCGGGGGTGTGCTTTATTCACACCGATCACTGAGGGTGAATTTGGTGATCTTTTTTCTTTCCTTTTTTGTCAGTTCATGTGGATGCAGCTGCACGTGCATGTGAGGCTGCTCTGCACGGAGAAATTTGTACGCACTGAATCAGATCAGAGAAACAACGTTTTTTTTTTTTTTTTCTGGCTGTCATGAAACTCGCGAGCAATGACTCTCGAACGCGTCTTCCACAAAGTTTAAAGTCAGTATAGATTTTCGAACAACACTTAGCCTCGGGCTGCGCTCCATTTTTTACATCTGCCAGGAGGGAAAGCCTGTACGTGGGCTGAGATCGCCATGAGACAGTTCCGGGCTTCTTGGTGAACCGAACATGTCTGAAATGTGTTGTCTTCAATTTAACAAACAGAATAATTAAGAAATTGCTACACATACATGCAGTATTTGGCTATCTGTTTGTCCCGTGTGCTGCAGCTGTCAGGTAGAAAAACCCACACCAATCAGAGCGACTGACCTTCAGAATCAGCCGCTCACCTTCTCTTCATAGAGCTTAAGGCAGCTAAGTGAGTGTAAATCCTGAGCAGCCCTGCTAGAAGACTAGACGACTCCAGCCTTTCCCAGCGAGCTCTGCTAAGTGATCTATCTGCAGGTGATCGTCTCTCTGTCAGGCTGAGTTTCAGCTGAGCAGCGACAGAGGCGATTAAGATGTGGACGAATACCTTCCTGGTTCCCAAAATGCACATTTGCTGCACAGTTTTTACAGCTGCTCAGCAATCGATATTCTCTTCTGAATCTGCGGCATGGTCTGCCCTAAAATTCCCACCCTCCTGGGAGCTTTGGGAGATGTAAACAGGAGGTGTAATGTTGCCACAGAGCCAGTCAGTGAGCTGTGGGCTACAGCCATATTTGTTTTGTTTTGGCAGCATCAAAAAAGGCTGAATTAGCGATTCGCACTGATTAATTAATTAATTAATTAAAACCTAATGATTCTCAGGCAAGTTCTGGAGTTATAAGTGTCTGTCTGTCATTTCTTAGCCAATTTATGGAAGTTTATTTAACATTTAATGACTCTAAAAATATGTGTTAATGTCTGTGTGTTCACATTTGACTCAGTTATGACTCTGTGAAGGAGGCGCTGAGGGTTTTTAAGTGCTTTAATTGGCTGCTCCAGCAACTGTTGACCATGCTGATACGGGGACCGATCACACGAAGTTAATTAACCTCACATTGTTTTTAGAGCTATTTTTGGATGCACCTTTGACCTCACATCTCTCACTTCAAGTTTGAAAACCTGTGGTTCAGAGGCTTCTCTGTTCATGTCACACTGGGGCATGAAACTGTCTAAGAGAATTATAATTTCTACCGTTTTGAGCTGCACAAATAGAAATGTGGGGTTTTTATTTTTTGCTGTACATGGATGGACTGTTTTCCCACTGCATCAGGCCTCATTTCCGTGTTTCGATGCCCCACTAGTTCTGTAAGCAATTCTCGTGTACATTAGCATTATTGCTACAAGGGATTATTGTTGATTTGGTGGTTTTATGTCATTTGTTATTAGTTTTCTGTTATTTTTCAGAATATTTCACTCACTTTGGAGATTTCTTGTCGCTTTTCTGCTAGAGGTGGGCAATACCACAAAATGTACTTTCAATGCAAAACCAAGTAAAATGCAGCTAATGTGCTATTGTGCAATTGAGAGAAACATGTCATAAGGTCTGTTGAAGTTATTAATTGGCTACTTCTAAATATATTCTAATTAAAACCTTACAATTTGCTAAAGGGAAGGCCTTTCCTTTTACTATTCTCCGTCAATCCCATGCATGTTTAAACACAAGACAGGTTTTATTGGTTTATTGGTAAATAATAAATAAATGTAATCTAAAGTGATGGATCTACGTCTTTGTATGTATTGACACATGTATCCTTACTCCAATTTGTCCATCACTATTTTTCTTATTTTTTTGCCATCCTGTCAAGCATTTATTTAATATTTTTCTTATTGTTATTTTTCTACACTTTTAGAGGACAGTGTGTAAAACATGCAGTATCCCTCACTTTGCACTGACAGTCTGAATTCTTCAGCAGCCGGGTTAATGGTGTCCTCCTGTCTTGCAGGGGTGTGGTGCGCGTTGACATTAATCTACAGGATGTTGATATCGACCAGTGCTCCACTGACGGCTGGTTTGCTGGAACTCATCGATGCAACACGACCACTATGGAGGTGAGTGTGCCGAACACGCGGATTAGTTAGGATTGATTCCCTGCTGAAAACTGAACTGTAACGTACACGCTTTCGCCACTAGAGCACTAAATGGAAAAAGCACTAAATCTGGACGTCACCTATGGATGGTAAACGGATGCTACTTTAATGATCCTGTTACAACCCACGACCACTTATCTGAACACTGCAGGCTATCTTTTAAAATCATGTACATGCAAGTGTCTTTTTGCCATCACCTTTAAGATAAGAAGTGTGTTGTCTTGACAGTGCAGATGAGTGTTCTGCAAAAACAGCTCCAGTCCTTCCTTTTTGTGTCTCTGCTGATCATATATACAGAATACTATTATAGTCACAACTGTTATTGTGCAAGCATCACTTGATGTTTATCCTTATAAAATTATCCTTGTCATCCTTGTTTTATCCCGTGTCAAAGTTGCGGGATAAAAATATGATTTGCTCACACCTGAGGCGTTGTTAAACGTACCTGCACCTCCTCCACCCACCTTATGTATCAAGGCTATGTTGTTATGAAGTATGATGCGTTCAGCTTTGTGTGAAAGAAGGTGGACGGATGGACCCAACTGGACCAGGGTTCACTTAATTAGCAGTTTTTCTGGTCATCTGGATGACCATCATTTTTTTAGACAATAGGCTAACAGAGATACAGTATACACTATACTTGGCTCCAAATCTTAAGGGTGTTTTTACAGGGTCAAGAAATATATTTCACTCAATATCAAAGTGATGGGAATGGAGGTGGAAACGTGTTCAGCATCGGCAGAGGAGGAAATAGCCCTGGCCATTTTCATACTGATGAAAAATAGTCTGTCTCAAGGCCTGGGAACATGTGGGCAGAGCTCGTGGACAGGATGATAAAACTCTTAGCGCTCTGCTATTTTTAAGAGGAAGCCAAATCTGCGTGCTGAACTGGAGAACGTCCTTCATTTTTATTTTCAGCAATGCTAGCTAGAAAAGATGCAACTAATAAGCGACTAATACAACTCGCAGGTATTTTGGTAACACTTTATAATGCAGGAAACATTTTACAGTGTAATTTTATTGTATGAATCAAGTATAAATAAAATACTACTCCAGGAGGAAAGGGCAAAAATTTTTATTGCCCTTTTATTACTACTCTATATAATGAACAGCACTTACACTGAAGTCAGTTAAATCATCTATACAGAGGAATATCAAAACTGTAAATACATTATAATATTAGTACTAACGTGATTTTTTCTGACACTTAATTTGCAAAATACAGCAATTTATTTCTCCTTTTCCTCTAAAACATCTTCCACTGTACTTACATTTAGGTGCTGGACCAGTGGGAACTGCCAAGTACTTTACTGGTCCTTGATTCATGCAATGTAATGATGCTGTAAATCACAGGCTGTGTTAATCGTCACCAATATTTTTGCTTTTGTGTGAAGTTATGTCCTAAACCTACCCAATAACAATTTTCTGGCTGGCTGAAACAAGTTGTAAACACAGCACTTTCTAAACTGATGTATTTAAATTGTTAGCAACGGACACCTAGTTACACATCCAGCAAGCAACATTATCGTTCGTTGTTGTCACCTGGTGAGTGTAAATCAAATATTGACTCTCTTTTAGCTCCATTTTTGGTCTCTACCAATCCCTGAGGGCAAGCTCTGGCTCTGTAGCCACTGTGGTCATTAGTTAGTGGTTCGCTTTGTCTGGTGTTTGGTGCTGAGCAGGAATCATACAGTTCAGTTATCAGCACTTTTTAGTTGAAGATGGCCGCCCGCCGCTGTTGGAAATTCTGCCAGAGAGGTGTCACCATATAGACAATTAGCTTACAGATGCTTAAGTGATTCAAAGCTAAAGTCGGATGATAATTCTCTGTGCATTTCTCACTAGCTGACCCCTTTCATATACAAGTAGCCATGTGGTCAACAGTTAGCCTAACAAGCAGTAATTCCAGCTTTGCTCTGCTAAAACTTTTCTTTAACCCACGAGTCATGAATATATTCAGCCTGCTTTCATGGCAATCTGTCACTTCGACACAGAGTGCTGCCGCCCGGCTAGCAGCTAGCCTTCCTGTCCTGCCTGCCTGTTCGGCCTCATCGTTAGGAGCGATAGATTTTGAAGACGTGCTGTAGATCAGACTGCTTCATAATGCATGTGATGTAATGGATTTCAGTGAGCCTCTTTGAATAATTAATCACTCTCTTTGTCTGAGTACTTCCACCTCTCTGTGGACAGTCAATGCCAGAGACATTTGACATAGTGTGTGCGTGTGTGTGTGTGTGTGTGTGTGTGGTGGCTACAAGGAGAGAAATACATTGTTACTGGTATAGATTTTAGCTGGCCTTGCGAAATAATGATCTCTGTGTGCTTACAGTGCAGGCCTGTGTTCGGAGTATGCTTGCTTACAGCTGAACGATGAAAGCTGTTGTGGTCATGGCATGTTGCAGGCTGTGTCTTGTCTTGCACGACAGCTTTAACATGGAAGAGAGCTCATTATCGCCATATCTGCTAGATAAACAACAGGAGAAAGTAAAGAAGCAGGAATTCCTACACATTGAGGTAAATGTGCCAAGAGCTGCGGTGATTTTCACCAGCTCGTTAACTCTTGTGAATGTGTAGCGCAGAGTTTGTTTTGTAATTCATAAACTCCACAAGATCTCCGCACATAATAGCAGTCTTGTGCAGGTAGGCATTACAGCTCTATCTGTTACAGCTAACAACCTGCCTACCTGGTCCTAAAGTGCACGACCAGGCAAATCGGACATGACGTGGGAGGCTGATGTCTCTCCAGCTATGAATAGAAAGCACGAGTGCAGTGGACTGTAATCAAGTCTTGCAGGCCTGTATGCGTGTGTGTGTGTGTGTGTGTAGTAATGTGATAAAAACAGCAGTGGGAGGGATGCCCCACACTTGCAAACAGGGATTCATTTTGTTTTATGGCTGTATTTTGTACCCTCATGCAGGTATTTCCTTTGCATGTGCAGCAATTTGTTGTTTCATGGGTTTCTTTGGGGCCATTTAGGTAAAAAAAAGACAATCATTTCAGGCTACCAGGCATCCACTTTCGAAGTATTTTCTTTCTTTTATTGGAAACAGAGCAGTTGGTTTAGCAGTTTATTTACTCAAGTGTTTCATTGACGTAGTCACATTTCCATTCCGCCCTCAGATGCTCTTTGTAACAGCGTTTACATGTAGACTCTGTTTCGCATGCACAACTCTGAGAGGATTTATTCAACATCTATGAATTGCTTTCATCACACATCCACTGTTGTTCCTCTGCTCCTTAGCAGCGTTTTAAGTGCCACCATTCCAGCAATTGAATTTGACAAAACGCAGTCGTTCCAGCCGGCCAGCCAGCCGGCTCCCTGGCCTCCCCTCACATCCTGCCTCTCAAGCTGCTGTTTGCCCAGCCGAGCATGCAGAGAGCCCAAACTCAGATGGAGGCAGATGCTATGGATGACTGATTCGCCAGGCGAGCAGAGGCAGGCAAAACAAAATGAGGCTCGGACTGTTGACAAGAAAAATACAACAACCCAGCATGTCAGAAATCTATGGTTATTTGAAGGCAGTGCTATTTTAAAGCACAACAACTGTTAACTGATTTCTTTGATTCTCTCCTCACTGATCATTTTCACAAAACCATACTTATTTTTTTTTCTCCCAGTGGTGTCACAGTTGACCTTAGCTACAGAAAAATCCCACGCAAAATTGTGGGGTGTCAGATTTTTTCCTTTGTTTTCAAGAAAATAAAGTTTTTTAGACTAAATAGCAGACAAAAAATACTTGATAAAATGCTGCAGCATAGATAACCAAACTTATGAGCAGGAACAAAGCAATATAACATTTCCATATCGTTGTAAATCAGTTGTTTTTGCAGTTAAGCTCTGCATATATCACCATCAAATTACAGGAACTTGCAGGTAATGAGAAAATCAACCCCAATACGCTCGTTTATTTTAAACTGCCGACCAGTCGCTGCATGTCTCAAGCCAACAGCAAGCATTATATTTCTTTGATAATGACTTGTGCCGATCACGGTGAAGCTAGATGAGCTTTTACGTAGCCAAGCAAGCACGGAGCCCAAAGATTTTAACCGCAATCTTGACTTTCCTGTCGAAAAAGTGTGCACATGCTGTTTGAGGCTGATGGTTTCCTGCATTTCTTTCCCCCACCTCTCACCTTTCACTAATGGCACCTCCATTAGTGTTCTTCACCGTTCTTCAAAAGTCTAGGACTTTGCCGCCCGGGGGGCACCTTTCATACGAGAAGGCGGCTGCGGATGATGATGAATGTTTCAATCAATTAGCTTATTGCTCAGAACAAGTGGTGGAGCCCTGGGGGACTGTAGCCTGTGAAAGCCAGTGACACATAACCTGAATGATTACTCCAGCCGGCACTGCAAGGACCCCTAACTCTGCTGCGTTTCCTGTTGAGGGCTGCTGAGTGAGAAGAGTGAGACCTGTGGGTTAGAAACATTTACACACCGAGAACGATATGAAAACGTCAGTTCACACTCAAATATCTCGACAACTTTAGCATGGATTGCTATGAAACGCTGTGCAGACAATCATGGTCCCCAGAGGAGGAATCCTGCCAGCTTTGGTGATCCCCTGACTTTTCCTCTAGCGCCACCTTGAGGTTGTGTTTTTGAGTAAAACATGTCAACAACTTTAAGATTAATTATAATAACTGTGGTGATTTAGAGACATCATCAGGTCAACATGTCAGTTTGTTTGAGACTTTTGGTTGATGACCATATATCCTAAAGTAACTAGTGTTAATCAGCAAATCAGCTTTGTCATTTTTAAGCTGTTAGCATGTTGATATTAGCATTTAGCCAAATTTAGCCACACGGAGCTGCTAGCATGGCTGCAGACTCAGGTTCATCTAAGAAAATAAGTAATAAAGTAAAACTTCATTTATACAGCACTTTTAAAAGCACACAAAGTGCTTCCCACACAGCAAAAAACAAAAATAAATGAACAAATGGCTAGTTTACGGTTTATAGCCGCTCAACTGAGGCAGTAGAGGGAATTACAATAATCAAGTTGGGAGAAAATGAAAATCTGCAGAATATATCAGATTTTTGTATTTCTAAAGCTGAAGAAAACAGGACAGAACAAGCTCACTAACATGTTGGTCAAAAGTCATGAACTGATCAAAGATGAGATTCGGAGTGATTTGATGTTTGAGTGAAGTGGACCAATAACGTGATCAATAACCTGACTGCACCTTTATGCCCTCTTCTTCATCTTTCTTCTTCATTTTTGCCCTCGTTTTCTGTCTTTTCCTCTTCGTGTAGCGATTCCAGTCAACATATTCACACATTTTGGAGGTGACAATGAAGTACAAATTCACTTCCCAGAATGCATTTGCACTTTGGATTCAAACTCTTTGCCAGAGTTCAAGCATTATAATTTTGTTATTCCAGTCATTCTAGCGCTAAAGCTAACAACCCATATGGCTACAAAGGACTGACTGTCTACACCAAAACACACAAAATAGGTGTCAAATCACAGCGTGACAGGGGACGTTTGATGGTTATGATGTTTTGTACATGGTTTATTTTTGCCTTGCTGTGGTGCTCTCTCTGTTGTTGAAAACCTGGAGTGGATATTCCAGCTCTTATGTTGAATCACGGTTACATCTTGACCTTGGTTCACAAGGTTGTCCCGGCCCAGCCGGCTATCATCTCAATCACACGCTGATTTCTCCGCCGTGTACCTTGTGCTGCTGAATTAATAACGCCATCAGTGTTGAACAACTGCTGCTACCCTCCTGCTCTCACCTTCTGTCTCTCTCTTATTTTCTCTCTCTCCCAGTCTTGCAAACAGAAAAGTGCACACAAGCGAGCACATTAACTTACATTCATTCCCTGGAGGCTCATACCTCCAACCATGACCACTGTATCCCCCATCCCAACACTAATCCTAACCTAAGTGTGATTCTAGCCTCAAGTCTTAACCCTTTGATAATAGCGAAACCTTGTCAGGAACAGATTTTGATTGTTTTTGTCCAGATATCAGAATCTTCTTGCAGTTTTAACCCAAAAATAACTAGTTCTCAGATTGTTTTTGTCTTCATATCACTATGTGATCAGATTTTTGTCCTCAAATATCACCATATGAACAACTTTAGCCACAGCGAGTGTGCAATCAGATTCTTGTTCCCAAAGCGTCACTAAATGTAAATGTGTTTTTTTTCCACTGGTTTTTTTATGCAAGCACAAAAAAAATCTGAGTGCTGATGAAATGTGGCAAAAGAGAAAAAATGTAATGCTTTGCTGGGGTGGAAAAGCTTGTGTAACCTGACAAAGTGCAGTGGAAACTTGGCTTAGTGTAAGTTAAATTTTTAAATGTTACTCAACATTTATCAGCAGGAATGTTTTAATAATCTGACATTGAAAATATATATATATTTTTTTTTGCCTTAGACTTAGCAAATATGCCTCAAGGGGCTTTCAAATGTATGCATCATACGACACCTTTGATTTGTAAAAGGATGACAGTGTGAAGCGTTTTCATGGTCAGGAAAACATCAGATCTGCGAGGAGCAAATCAATACATGAAACAAACATGAACGCCACATTTCCATCATGTTTTCCACATCTGGCTCTCTGGAAATCTGGTCACCACCGACCAATCAGAGTCTTGTTGTGCGTGTGAGTGATCTGTGGTCGGTTTAAAGTCTTCGCATTGTGAACAGGTTCATATGAAACTGACGTGGATCAAAGAAGCGGTCTCCCGTTCATTCACATTGATTGAGACACTGCTGCAGTCAGATTTAAAAAAAGACAAGGAAGAAAAGCTGACTGGCATTAACCCCGGAGGTGACTGCAAACCAAGCTATTCATGTCATCCTTTGTTTCTGTGATTTACATCTCATTGTCTCTTGTCCTGTAATCTTTACTTGCAGCTGTCTATAACTTACAAAGATTAGACAAAGGCCATGTATCGTATTGGCAGCCATGATAACAAGTGCTTTATCTGCAAGGCACGTGGACGGCTACAGGAGGACAAACATTTCCTGGCACAAGAGTGTAATGTTTGCTCAACCCCCAGCACTTGAATTACATGAGGGCCCAAGAGCCAGTGTGAAGTTCCCTTCTTTTGATTGGTTCATGCCTTCAGCCTGTGAAGGACGTATGGCAGGTTGGATTGATGAGATTAATTTAAAACACTTTCAAAGCTGAAACTCATTAATCTGTGTGTCACAAAAAAGATTGATTTGGGCATCAGACACGTTGCTCCATTTGCATACAACAGTTTGAGGCCTCATTCTGTCCCATAATGACTTGCCTTTTGTGTGAGCAATCATTTTCTACTAGAAACTGTCCATTTTTTCGGTTACACTGGAAACGACACAGCCGGTATTCATCTGCTGAAATTAACTAAAGTAATGAAATGTGCAAATAAATGTATTTTAGAAGATTTTTTAATATATATTTGTTAAAATTCTCCTTATAGCAATCAATAGTAGAATGCACTATCAGAAAACAGAATGACAATCTGGTATCTGTGCCTGTTGCATTTTTGTAATAAGTCCATCAAATCATCTCATTCGGCCTTCATGAAATGACTGGATGGCCTACCTACCTGTCTACCTGTCTACCTATGTACCTGCCTACCTGTGCACACTCTGCCTGTGCACTTATAACGCATGACTCGAGTCTTCTACAAGGCTAAAGCTATAGCTAGCTACTTGCATAACAGTGGCAGAGAAAGTGCAGCCAAAATGTTCCAATGCTAACATGCTAGCTTGAGGGCTGTGAGTACTAACAATAGTACAATCATTTCATTTTCAATAAATTTAAGTAGAAATGAATGAGATTTATTTAGACGTGCACTTTCTAAAAGCATATGTCAAACATACTTTAAATTGAGCAAAAAAGTAAAACTGTTCTTGTAATGATATTTCTATTACACTAAAGTATTCAGCTGTTAGGGTTAGGGTGACCTGGGAAAGCAAACACCCACAGCAGTGAGCTGTTTCGCTCGTGTTGATATGACTGTGGCGTTTCACAGGTGTTTATTTATGCATTTATTAAAAGAAGCGGCCTCTTCATCACTTCTCCTCTCTCTCGTTAGTAGCCGGTCCTGTTTGTGTTCACGTGTTTATGGAATCCCTGATCAACAGTAACGACTACCAGGAATTTATCTGTTCAATTTTGAAGTGAGACTGCTCGTTAGGGCATGTTTTCTTCAATAAATTCCTAACATATCGTATAGTTTGATGTCACATTCAGAATATGTCACCCTTCGCTGACTGTTCACTTAGCATGCTGTATGCTCTGCTGACTCCCCAAGCCCCTTTATGAATGTGATGTGAAGTAAGCGTTCCCTCTACACTCATTCAACAAAAATGCTTACACCTTCATCTGCAGGCTGGGTTGTGCATTGTAAGATAAAAATAGCTTTTTAGCGTCTTGGGAATCCCCCCCCCCCCTTTTTTTTAACGTGACATCGTAGTGGGGCAGGGGTTCCCTCCAGGGACCCATGTAAAGAGCAGTTTCACACCAGGCCACGCCCCGTTCACCCCGCTGATCTCGTCTCACCAATTTGGCTGGAGAGAAAGGGCTTGAAGCATCCTTATTAACTACGTTCCTCGCTATGTTCCGGAGCCTATAAATAGGGTAATTGCTAATTATCTACAGTGATCTCACCAGAGCTGTGATTATGCTTCAGAGCTGATAAGGGTGTTTGATAGGAAGGAAATACAATACTGCTGTGCACCAGTGGATTTAAATTCAGCCTTCAATTTGAGCAAATCCTTTTGTGACTTGCGCAGCATTGTAGTAACGTAGCATGGAGACCAGGATGTGAGACCAGGAAATCAGGAAAAAAAAAAGGCAAATGTGTGTTTTTTCTGCTGTGGACAGAAAGATTAAGGAGGATGGACAGAGATCTGCAGCTCAGCAGATGGATGAAGCGTTACATCTTGGAAACAGTTTTCAAAAGTTTTCAGAGCTGGAGAGAGAAAAACAAACCCTTTTTTTAAATGTTTTTTTAGCTGCATGCGTTATGCCAACACAGTCTGGGTCAGAAAACTTGAGTACACTTTGAATATTTTCTGTATCGTTGCCCATATTTCATCACTCAATATCCCAAAAAAAAAATTCAGTCTGGACTCAGTTTGTATGAACAACTTTACCCCCACAGCGAGTGTGGAATCAGATTCTTGTTCCCAAAGCGTCACTAAATGTGTTTTTTTTATGCAGCTTTTTTATGCACGTTTTCAGTTGAAGCGCAAAACCCTGAGTGCCGATGAAATGTGGCAAAAGAGAAAAAAAGTAATGCTTTGCTGGGGTGGAAAAGCTTGTGTAACCTCACAAAGTGCAATGGAAACTTGGCTTAGCGTAACTTAAATTTAGCGGATCATTACAAGATTCAAGATTGCCTTTATTGTCACTGAGCATAACATGTCACTGAAATTTGTATTGCAACCCCCATGTTAGAAACAATAAGAAAGATAAGAAAGATAATAAAATGAAATAAAGATACTAGAATAAAATAAACAGGCAGTAAAAAAATGCGTAAATGCAATAAAAATATACCAGAAATGAAAAATATACTAAGACAATAAACAATAAAATATACGAACAGCAGCCGAAATATACTAAAATGTATATACTGAGTGCAAATGGCTGACCATTTAGTCAAGTGTGTGTGTACAGAAGGTGGAGGTGAAGGTGGACAATGTGCAAAAAAAACAAACAAACAAAAACATAAAAACGGGAGCTACGAGCCGCTGCGTCTGCAGGCGCCGCCATCTTGGATTACATACTAGCATGTGACCTAAATGTTGCTTAAAGGTCAAGTGTGTACAATAATGGGGCATCTATCGGCAGAAATGTTATAGTAACATTATAATTAAGTTTGCAGTAGTGTTTAATGTTGTTTGTAAGTGCGCTTTTCTGCCTTCTGGAACATTTTTGTGTTACCAATGAATGACACCACTGATATCCAAAATTCAAATGCCACACTGGACACTAGCAAGATGCTCTGTGTCCTGCATTCCTGCCTCCTGGTACAAGAGATGAAAACATCAAGGTTGAGGGCTGTTGGGTGTAACGCAGTGGGACGAGAGATCACAGGACACTTCTGGTTTTAACTCTGGCCCCCGGCCCCTCGAAGCGCAGCCCTTCCTTAACCGCTGTCCCGTTAATTGGCTCTGTGGATAATGCTGGAACTGCATTTACATGGAAACACTTTGAAGACTTGAGTACACTCGCCCCCGGGCGCAGTCTTACATCCGCTGTGCCCGGCCTTGGCGGCACACGGTAAACCGAGGCAGAAAGCAAACAGTCAGTCCGCGGAGGATGGGGGGAAAAAAGTGGAATGTAGAGGTAACATTTGTCTAGGGACCCATGAGATTGGATGTGAAATGAGTACAGCTGTGTGCTTACAGTGGATCGCAATAGACGGAGAAAGAGTGAGAGACGCAGACAAAAAGATTTAGCGATGGTAGCTTGGTTTACGTGCACAAAAGTAACCTGCCTTCACTTCAGTTTAGGTCTGATGAAGCTGTTTACGTAACCCTGCACAGAGCTGCTCCGCAGATAGAAAGTACAACAAATCGGTCAATTTTCCGCCTGAATATTTTTGACCAGCGCTCCATTTTCCTCAACCTATCGGGGTCCATGTCATGATGGCTGCAGGCTGAGCAAGAAAGCCCGGACATCCCTCTCAGCCACATCCTCTGCTCCTCCTGGGAGATCCTGAGGCGTTCCTGGACCAGAGGGGATATATAATCCCTCCAGTGTGTTCTGGGTCTGCCACGAGGTCTCCTCCCAGTTGGACTTGCGTTGGAATACCTCCACAGGGAGGCGTCCGGCAGGATCAGATGCTCCAGACATCTCAGCTGGGTCCTTTCAACATGAGCGCTCGGGTCAGAGCTCATCGCTGATGTTGAAACTGCTCGCTGTCTTGACTTTTCCATCTGTAGTGTTGAATCCACATCTCTTCACAGATGGTAATCGCTAATTTCCTTCATCTTGCATTAGCAAAGACAACATCGATGGCCTGCGAAGGGTCAGGCAGACAGTGAATGCTGGATTCAAACATGTTATCAAAGAAAATTTAAGAACAACTGTTCTCTAGATTGAAAAATTCAGCTTCCTTAAATCACCGTGAAGCTGCAAATCAGGACGATACTGTTACTGTATGAGGATGGTCGAGAGTCATGTGGGGTGCGAGGACAACAGCAACACGCCTCCCTTCATCACCCGTGATGCTGTTTGCGCCTGTTGTTGCTGGAGGCTGCTGAGAGGATGTCAGAAAACTTTGTGCACGCCTGATCCCTCTTTGTTAAGTGATCATTGTCCTTGTTTTGGCACGAGTGTATGCAGGCCAGCCATTAGGGATTATGGACAAGGGGACAACATTCTCCAAACTGGGCCCTCATACCATGCTAACCCTACTTAAGGGTTAAGAAGGTAAAGTCTATTTTGCCTAGCTGCACAGCCCCCCGCTGTTAAAATGGGGTATGGGATGACAAGTTAGATCTTTGCACGAGTCATCTGTACCCTTGGACCCCCACTGACTGTGGGGCTGTGTACATCTATTTGCAGGACTGTCCACTGCAAGTTGCAGGAGTCAACATTACTGTGCATTTTACCGTGCGAACATGGAGTAGATATGGCGGCTGGTTCACTTTGACACTTACATAAGCTGCGAATGTGATTATGAAAGCAATATTCCAGTGGTGTCTGTTGTGTGTACTAGTCTCAGCCTGATGGCAATGTTAAGCTCCCTCCAGGCCAGAGCGTTTATCTCACTGGTGTGTAGGCTTTGGTCTTTGGACTGCACCCAAAGCGAGGCCCCTGCTGCCCGGGCAGCTCTGCTCCGGCTAACTCCTGCTAGTTGACCTCGTTTAAAGGCCTGGCTGTGTTGTCTAGCTGTCCCTCTGAGCGCAGAGCCACAGCTATCCAGCTCTCTGCAGCGTCTCTGTGACTGTGTGTGTCTGAGTTAGAGTAATGCACAGGCCTGGAATTGCGGTCCGAGCCAGATCCAGTAACAATTTATTTAGCCCAGTCCTTGTCCAACAGCGAAAAAAGCATGAACCCGGCCTGGAGCAAATATATTGACGTCAAAACTCATTCCTCTCTCTCTCTTTTGGTTTTCTCCTCTGTCTCTTGTGCTCTCTCTCACACACAGAGCTACACACAAAAACTTGCTGCTCTAACTAATGGACCCATTTATGAGGCAATAAATGATTAGTGAGCCAAAATCATAGTATACCCTTTATATTCTCACTGACATTATTAGACTTCATCTACTTCATAGTTCACTTTACTTTTTATTGACGTAACATTGTAATTCTTATGCGTCTTGTTGTAATTGTACCACTGCTGAATTCTCGACAGCACCTATTGAGATTCATCCTGTTTGGTTCTAACGAAAGGTGGCGTTTGGATTTTTATCTCATCCACCCAAAAGTCAAGAGGTTGTCATGTGATTTTGGCGAATCAACTTCCATCATGAACTTGACTGATGAATGTCATGATCAATAACAATAGCATCATGTACATTTACATTTCAGGCTCAAACCTGCCTTGAATCAAGCCCATTGGTTTCCATTTTATAACTTTACACAACATGTATTTAGATGGAGGTTTTGTCCAAAAGGACTTTGACTAAATGCATCCAAACTCAAGCGCAACCCACCCAAATAAACAGATAAAAGTGTGTTAGAGAGCTGGGCTCTTACCTTTAGTACAAGTTAAAGGAGCATTTCAGCAACTTATCCCCCATTAGGCTGGAGAACGTGTAAGAGACACATAAAAAAGAGCAGAGATAGTCGACTTTTAGTCCCCACAGTGAGTTAAACTCCAAAAGCTCTGCAGCCTACGCATCTCTAAATGCAACGTAGTGCCCCTTTGTTGGACCCTCCATGCCCTGTTAGTGTCAGTGTGTCTCTGAGCCCAAGGCCAGATGATGCTGGTGATATCACCAACTAAAGTCATAGTACTCTCTGAGAGGAGTAATTGCATCTTACTGTGTAAAATCACGGAAAATGTGTCCAGGTGTACATGTGCATTTAATTTATTTAAAGAATCTAATTCGGCCTGTCTTTGTTTTTTAGTTCTTCCTCTAGAACAGACACCATCTCTCCCTGGTGCCTTCATACACATCCAGAGGTGGTAGTTCGCAGCACAGACACAACTGTACTGTATGTGCAGAGTAAATTGCCCTCCAGCCAAGTCTTTTTCTTCTCACCTCCTTTCTGTGCCTTCTATAGCTCAATCTGTAATTACTGGACGATGAGCTTTCCTCTGGGTTGATGTTGCACTCTGTAGGATCATTACAAACATCTACAGAGGCCTGTTAGTGGTTGATTAGGCACGGTGCTGGACCGGAAGCGCGTGGGCTTATATCAAAGAGAGGTCCTCGGCAGGCTCTAATTAGCCAGCAGAATTCAGCTAGTTCCTGGTTTCCTGGTCAGGTGGAAGATGCCCGGCCTCTGCATCAATTAGCGCTACTCTTGGAGTTGGTTTTTATTCCCCTGCTTCATGTCACAGAAAGGTGATGGAGGAGAACTGCTGCATTTGATGTCAGGAGAAAGAATATGTAGTGTGCACATTTGTATGCCGGCAGTGCTGCGGTCTAATGTAGCTTAATGCAATGATCTACAGTAGATATGCAGCTGTAGTGCATTTATAGTCTGAATTTATTTTAAAGGTTATTGAGGTCCTCACTTTCTTGTTTGCGCGAGTATTTACACTGAATTATGCTTAAAACAAGACATGTTTTGCATGTTATCACAGTGCAAAACACATTCGCTGAGACAAACAGCATGGTTTGTATTCCATCCCATTGTTTTGTTGCATTTCATATGTTCTTTAAAGGCTAACAACAACAAATAATTTTTCTAACCCCGTTTTTCTTTTACTGACCACACATTTAAGTTATAAAGAACACTTTTGACACTCTGTGTACATTTTTTCAACATTACAGAGAAATAAAATACTTTTTATGTCGAAGAACAGTGTATAAAGCACTGTATTTGATCAGCTGGTCACTGTATTTTCATTAAAAACATTTAAGAAATATAAAACAATCACATTTATATAATCATTTTTCGACAAATATAAAATTTGATGACATATTTATTCATGCTGGCAACAATTTAAAATCAGAAAATTGATTGCAATATTCATTTTTGGTAAAATAAGTAATTAGCAATGCCATCAGATTCAGTTTCAACATTCTGGTCAGGATGTGCGATTGCTTTGGAAAACTCCACAAAAATCAGACCACATGCCAAGAGTGATTCTTCTGCCACAAACTTCATGGAAAGACGCCACTTAAAAAGGTTTGGTTTCTGAAAACCTCAGTGCATCCTGGGGATTTTTATAGACCTAATCCTCCTGCCTGCTGGAGACGGCTGATTCGAGTTGAGTAAAGTACAAATTATTTTCCTCGAATTGTACCAATCTGTGCTGTTCCCCGAAAACCAATCAAAGATCTGACATCCATCACACACGAGAACAGCTTTAGTTTAGAATATCAAAAGTGTATTTAATAATAACAAAATGACAATTTTATTGTCCAAATGTGATGAAAGTTACAGTTCCTATCGTATAAAAGCATTCGAGAGCATTATCCACAACCACAATAACTCTGTTAACTCACTTTTAAACACCTCTAAATGCTGAAAGAACGGTGTTTTCTGAGTCACTGCAGTACTGTGGTGGTGGCAAGATGCTTTACCATCTGGCACTGTGTCACCTAAATCAATCAAAACCTTTAGGCATCTCTGTGCTCAGTGTTAATGCACCACCATCAGGTAGTCTTCCAAAAAATAGGGTCAGGGTCAACAGTACGGCTCTTAAAACAGCCCAAAGTCATAAATAATAAAGAAAGACGATAACTGGAATCCACTACATGGTCGTAACTCTCACAGCACCAACACTAAACATGTCTGTCCGCTGGTGTGATTTAGTGTCGGTTAGCTTTATACTAATGCATTTTGTGCAACGTAGTAAATATAGTAAAATGGATGTGAATAATGAGAAACTTGAAAAGTGCACTCTGTAGAGTGCAGATTCTCACCTGATGTGTCTAAAATATATATTAGAAACTTTATACCTATGCCAGTCAAGGACATGTTTGGATTTCACTGAATTTGTATATGGCCAAAAGTATGTAGACATTCCTGGCATCCTGGTCCTAGGTGTTAAATACACTGACCGTGTAACAGCAACATTCCCGATTCAAATCCAGCCAGGAATCTTTGCATGTCATCTCCCCCCTCTCATTTCCTGTCATCTCCCTTCCGTCACTTTCAAATAAAGGCAAAAACAACCCAAAAATATTTTAAAATTGGCCCATTCAGCCACAAGAGTGTTAATGAGGTTAGACACTAATGTTGACTGATATGGCCAGGGGCCCGTTCACCAAATCTGCAGCGTGCAAGCTGCGACTTTCGCACTAATTTTGACACGTTTACCAAATCAGAAGAAACACAATGCATGAGCAAGTGAGAGGACTGTTAGGACTCTCAAATTTATGTGCAATTTGCAAATGACAGTCATGTGTGAAATTGTGCAATGGCACTCTTTGCCATGTGCATGGAAGTAGCACTTGCACATGGCTGTTGTGAAATGGACCCCTGGCTCACAGCCATAGTTCCAATTCATCCCAAAGGTGTTGAGGTCAGGGCTCTGTGCAGGCCAGTCAAAGTCTTCCACATCAGACTGGGAATCATTTCTCTATCTGTGCACGGGGGCATTGTCATATAGAAACAGAGAAGTGCGTTTCTGAAAACTGTTATTACATTTCTACAAGACTTACTTATTTTTGGGATATTTAAATGGATAATTTTGCCTATTCAGCCCCACCCTGAGACATCGCTCTATTTTAAAAGACCACAAGCACAAAAGGTTGGGAGCCCCTGGTCTAAAATATCATTACATGCTATAGCATGAGACTTACCCCGACTGGAACTGAAGGTCTAACCCAAATCATGAAAAACAGACCAAAAGTGGGGTGTCCGTATACTTTTGGCCATGTAGTATTCAGGCCTACTTCCATTGGGTCACTGCTGAGACGGAGTTCTGGTTTGTGTTTGTTGCTTCAGTATGGGTTTATTTCATATTTTAGCATTTTGATCACTAATAAATTATGAATTGATCACAATGATGGAAACAGCAGTGATGTAAGAAACGGCACTGAAGCCAGAGAGAGAGAGAGAGACTGAGTGCGTGTTGTGTCTGTTTTTGATTCCTGCAGCCTTTTTATAAGTGCTCTGTCGCAGGCAAACCATGCTGGTCTGACAGCGTGACGCACTCCCATAAAAAGGCTCTTGCTTGCGGTCACACACATGTCACCATGGCAGTTAGCATGTCAGAGTGTGCGTGATTGACAGCTGCCACAGCTGGGATGTAAACAGCAGTGAGCCTGGAGACATACAGTACAAGCTGTAGGTGTCTCTTTTACATGTGACTGTCATAAAACATAAATGAGGTAGATCATATTTACTTATTTCTGTACCCCACAGGTAGCTACATAGCTAGTGTATTTGCATTAGTGTTCTCAACCATACAAGCCTAATTAATCATCAGGTAAATGTGATGTGATTTCTGGTAGCAAGCTCGATGCTTTCAGACATTATGGAAGGAACAACAATATGGCTGCCTCAGTTGCTTGCTATCAGCAGAACATGATCACAAATAATTAATAGAATACGTCATGCATATAGAAGTAGGTCACAGCCATGTGTACTCTATTTGAAATACTACAGCAGTTTCAAAATAATGTAGTCCTGTATAGACCAGGACAGTATATCATGGAGTAATTTACATCAGTAAATGATTAAAAAAAAAAAAAAGTTCAGTAAGAACTGCTAAAGAAGTTTCAGCTTTGAATAATATGACAAATTATTTCAATTGTCAATTAATTGATCTTCTTAGACCATGACAGCAAAAAGTATGAAAAATGTCGGCTCTCAGAGCCACAGGTGACGTCTTCAACTGTCCAAAACCCAAACGCCTTTCATTAACTATCACATATATGACTGAGAAAAGCAGGAAATCCACACTTTTAAAAAGCTTTTAATTGACTGATCGATCAGTTGTTTCAGTTGTAGAGTTTAACTTCATTTAAATTCACTATTGTACATAAAGTAAACGTTGGCTTTTAAAATCAGTTTTAATGTATTTCCTCCAATTAAAAAAAAACAAACTTTAAATGTTTACATCCATGTTGCTAGCTTGCTGGGCTAATCTTTTTATATTATATGTATTTTGCTTTTGCATTGCCACTTTTCTTGCATTACCACCACCTGTTGATCTGTGTGACACTATTCAAAGGAATGTGCATCTATAAACAAAATAGGGACCCACTCATCAAAAAAAAACAAAAAAAACACACATGGGCCCCTTTAAGTTAACCTAAATTTTTAATGAAAATTATATATAAAAAAGTAATTATATATATATATATATGTTTTCACAAATAAATCTTTTTATGAAAATTATATTTTTAAAGGTTAACTTATGGAAGGAAATCATCTTCAGTCATTCAGTTACTGTATCTCAATATAACTTCAGGTGTCTCCTTAGGTCCTCATCTTTGTGTGAGGATCTTTACAGATCTGGTTCAAAATCTCCATTTTATGGCCTTTTGATATGAGTCTGGCCCCTAGCCGGACCACTGCTGCTAAGACCACATGTGACTGATGGCAGGCAGCTGGGAGGCAGGCTGCAATGTCTGGGCTGCTTCGCCATTCAACACACTCCACATCCGAGCCCCCGCATCAATCACCGCAGCAGGCAGGAGTGGGATGCACTGCCAGGGCTATTTCTGGCTCCCTCTGTCACACATACGGAAAATATGCATACTCACACACACACACACACACCTGTCTCAGGCTGTTTCTTCTGGTTTCTCAGTGAGGTGGGCATATTAACAGTGGCAGGCAGAAGCTGCAGCACGCTCCACCTGTCCCGAGGAGACAACCGTTGGGAGATGAAATCAGTTCCCTGACTCACGTTGCAGCACAGTGCTCATTTACAGCTGCACCTGGCAGGTTTTTATGAAGGGAAACACAACTCAGAAGCCTAAATCAAAAGGCGAGGCTCTGGTACGCTGGCAACTGTTGTAATCCAGTCCAAGCAGCGCTAACATATGAATTTATTGCAGGTTTTAAAAACACAAACATCTAAAAGGGTTTTTTTTTTTTTTAGGACTTTTAAGATAATCCACCAGATTATCTAAAGCTCTTCTCATTGTTCTCTGGACTGTTGCATGGCCACATGATGCTTGCTAGTTTTCAGTAGATGGTTGCCATGGTGGCTCGCTTTGCCCTCTTTAATCCATAGAGAAGTAGGATAATTTGATTAAAGCAGCATTAACAGACAGTTGCCTGGTTACCCATCCACCAGACAGAGAGCAACATTAGCATTAATTTGAAGTCGTGTTTCTGGCAACTTACATGGAAGTCCAATATTCAGTGTGAGTGAAATATCTGCCTCTTTAGCTGCTAATCCCTCCACTATGCTCACCAGCAACTCGCTAACGTTTCTTTCCACTGTTAGCTGCCGGTCAGTTGTTTCACAGTGGGTTTATCAGGAGTTTTGGCTGGAAACAACGAATAAGGTTGTCGAGAGCAGTGAGAGTGAACCAAAGTAAAGTTATGGACTGCTGCACGACCACAAACAAAAGATATGGCCGTAATGTGGTATTAAACTGGATACATGAAATATTAAGACCACTTCTTTCTGGTTTTGAGGGAATTTAAGTCAGAAAAAGTCAAATCATGGCATTTGAGTCCTTGTTGTTTCCATTCAGAATCACTAACAGTGGAGAGCTCCAACGCATGACGGTGGTGTACGTTTCAGAATATCTGGGGCTAATGTTTGAACATTCGAGAAAAGAAAAATTTCCAGTCTTTTTTCCAGGGTCTTTAATATACTGTTGAAGTCTAAATCCGTCGTTCCAATGTGCTCAACATAGGTTCACGATTTTAAGATCAAAAGGGCCCTTTTCAAGGCTGTCACCACTGGTACGAGGAGCCATCTTCAACAGATTAGCGTAGCGCCACTTTCAATGCTTTGCTCTCTTCAGTGGAATTTGTTCGAGGAACTCGCTCGCTGAATAGTTACCTGGTAATTACCTCGTTCTCCAAGCCTTCGACCGAGGGCCGACACTCTCAGACTGAAAAAAAGACCTTGAGAGATAGTCAGAAATAGCTGCCTCTTAAGACGTGCGGAGTCCGGTCGGCTGCGACGAGCATCACAGTGACTGATGCCTCATTTAGACGCCGCCGCTGGCCTCGCCTCTGGATCTCTCACCGTCAGGTCACAAACACTTCACAGTGTGTCAAGTGTCAGCTGAAGCACCGGAGCTATTCTGGGCCCCTCGTCGTTTCTTGGGATTCATAAGTCATTATCGTCTCTGCTCGGAGAAACATGTTCACGTTGTGTGAAAATTAGACTGTTGTGTAGTTTCAGGCAGAGAGCAAGAAAAATTAGAGCTTCATGTCAATGACCCAAATATGTTCATACAGAAGAGAAGATGGAATCTCATTCCCAGAAGAAATAGAATTAATGGTTCTCCTTTAATCATGCAAATAAGTCTGTTCTTAATTTAGATATTAATTATGTCTTGTAATTTGGCAAACAGTGCACAAAGTCTGCCGAGGACGCCCCCCGACACCCCTCGTGTTTTTCTCTCCCTCAGTCTGTTTCCTATCAGACTCGCAATCAAATGGAAGAAGCTTCGCTAATTTAATATTGAGTGGCGAGAAGGCACAGCTAGACAGAGAGAGGAATCTCACAACTTTAAATAATTAGACCCTCGTCCCTCCCGCAAGACATTTGATCCCGCGTCCTGCTCACTGATTTCCAGCTTTACTTTTGGTTTCGTATTGACACGTTTTAATTGCTTTTATAATGGCGTCTTATCAGTCTGCATTACAAGACGACGTGTTTTAAATTCTTTTCAGAGATTTATCGTGAAGGAAATTCAAGTCTTTGTGTGGCTGATGCATGTATTTGTTCCTCCTCACAGTGTTTGCCGATCCACGGTCATGGATTCGTCTTGGACAAGTACAAGTGCCACTGCAAGAAAGGATTCTACCACCCCAACAGAGTAGCTGTCAACGGCTTCACCAGTAAGTCAGTTATCACCTGTTTCGGTGACAGACACAATATATTCTTTATTAATGTGTTGTAATGAGGTTATTTCATTGATCACTTTTAAAGGTATCCCATCAGAGGAATGTGTGTAGCTACATGCTAACATTGAACAATCAGTATCTGAATAGAGAACAGTTTTCATGTTTTTCCCATCAGTAAAAGAAGTATATGTTCACCTTGTATGTGACATTATACATCTTCATTTTATAAGTACAGTAATGGAAGAGACATGCGTTACTGCCCCGTCTGAAAATTGAAGCAGCCCCAGTACCTGGGGAGGCTAATCAGGTTCAAGATGGGAAGTATCTTCTTAATGGTTGTTACTTTTCCCAGTTTATTCTGTCTGCTGCGAGTTAATTAAAAAAGGCTTTTGCAGACACAGAGCCCCAGTGGCTTTCACCTGCCCTTCATCACTCTCTCTGCCATACTTTCATTTTGATCCACTTTCCCTCCTGTCTCGTCCCACTCAAACCTCCTCTGTGTCTGTCTCAATTTTACTGTACCCCTTTTCTCACCCATTTACCTCCCTCCCTCCCTCCTGCCTCCACTCATCTTATTGCACCCATTTTTTTACCCTAAAATATTTTCCCTTCCCTTCAATTTCTTTATGTCTGCACTGTCTGCTGCTGCCTGTTTGTGCTGCTTGCTGCACTGTGAGTGCACACAAACTCACGTGTTCATGTGTGCAAGGCTGCATGAAAGCTCAGTGTGAGTGTGTGTGTGTGTGTGTGTGTTTGTGTGTCTTTGACAACACAATAATAGAGAGGAGAGGCAAGCCTGTTAGCGAGGCGTTGTGCTGCAGTCTGGCCCACCATGGGGCCAATAACAAGCCTGTTAATCCACAAGGGAACATCCTTGACACTCCTTTGCAGAGAAAGCCAGTGCAGCTCACTTTCCTTTGTCTCCCAGTGATCTTCCACGGTGGATCTTGCTGGTAAATATGTGGGAGAAGTCACCATCGCTGTTACTGTCAGTCAACTGTAGGAGACAGGAAACAATCCAATGAGAATGAGCTGAAGGATGTGACTCATTGCTATGGAGATAAGTAGTCCTTTGGAAGGGATCAATGATGTGCAGAGTCATAGCTTTGAAAAATAGGCCAGTTTCTTTTTAAAGGCAAAATCCCTGCAAATCTCTGAGACAATGGCTGTTTCCAATAAAGCCTCCATAAAAGCTCTATACAAGTCATTTGTTATCAGCCCAACCATATGGGCATCTCTCAGGGGATTTCTTACAAACCAATAGCTCCTTGTTGCCCCCTGGGCTTGTTTGGGTGCTACCTTAGTTTACCCTGGGAGGGATTTCACCAGGAGGTTTTTTTTAGCCTTCATTGTTGTCCAGCGTGACCAAACCCCTCCACAACAGAGCAGCTCCTTTTGAGGCAGGTAGCGGTTTAGAGGCTGGTTCCTCAACCTCAGTGGTAATTGTTGAATACATTGACTTTCCCCACCCGGATCTAGTATGCTTTCAACGAACCTGCTCTGTCTTTGGACCCCCCATCATCTCTGTCCTTGTCAGGACAAAATGATTAAGTCCCGGCATGTCCTCTGTGTACTTCTTTTCCAGAGGAAGCAGCAGTTATCAGCCTTGTATGATATGCCAGTGACTGAACAAGGTGCAGCACTGTTGACTTTTCATGCTCACACATATAGATCCATCTCCCTGTGTTGACACAGTGTCGATGAATCCTTGTAAGGTCAGTGAGGGATAAGCATATATATACTCAGGACACTTCAGTCTGTCACAGAAGCACTCCATCTATGTCTTATAACAAAGATCTCAACAGATATGCAGGAAAATTCAACAAGGAAAATTTGACAGTATTGAAATTGACAGACTACACAACCTGCTTCTAACATGAAAACATGAAATTAACACTGTCTAAACAACTGATGTGATACTTGTGGAATTATGTAGTCCTACATATTTACAGGTCGAGTTTTGCATAAAAGAAACTGAAAACTTCTCCAGGAAAGTTAAGATGAATCATAGCTTAAAGGTGACAATAAAGGGTTTTTGTAATTGCTTGGTTCCAAACCTTTTTATTATGAACTCAAATACCTCTTCATCAGCACCTTCAGGCATGTTGCAAATATATTGATTGAAATTGATTTTAAGATGGATGTTATCTCATTTTGCTTTACCAGTCAAATAAAAGTGGAATTGTTACACTAATTCATATAATAATCACAGAATTTGATTGAACTGCGCCCTTTTAACTATTCATTTTAGCTAACAATTTCAACCATTTATCCTTCACTTTTCACTCACATTTTGACGATTTATCCATCACTTTTAGCTAACATTTTGACATTTTTCGATTACTTTTAGCTAACATTATGACCATTTAGCCATTACTTTTAGCTAACATTCGACATTTATCTGTTTATTTTAACTAACAATTGAAATTATATACGTTGCGCTAACATTACGCTAACTATATACTATTAGGTAGCAATTTCTACCATTTATCCATCACTTTTAGCTAACATTTTAACCATTATTCCATTACTTTTAGCTAACATTTGACATTTATCTGTTTCTTTTAGCTAACATTATGACCATTTAGCCATTACTTTTAGCTAACATTCGACATTCATCCGTTTCTTTTAGCTAGCAATTGCAATTACATATGTTTAGCTAACATTTAGCTAACTATATACTTTTAGGTAACAATTTCTACCATTTATCCATCACTTTTAGCTAACATTTCAGCTATTTGTCTGTTACTTTTAGCCAACAGTTTCAACTTTTTAACCATTAATTTTAGATAACATTGAAACTGTTTTAACAGTTTATCCATTACTTGTAGCTAACAATGTCATTCCATTATTATGTGATAATAATTTCAACTTTTATCACAACTTTCATAAATTGTTAATCACACATTTTATGTCAACCATTTATCCATTTTGCTAAAAGCTAGCCTACTAACATTTATTTTTTGTAGAAATGATCATTTAAGTTTTTTTAAATTAGCTGAACTCCACTCCCCAGTTATCAATGTCCTAGAACACAAAAGTGATCAGACCTGCACAGGGTTGACAAGCTTATTGATCAGTGTAAATGACGGAAACATTGCTATTTTCTGTTTGACAGATATGGGGAAAATGGGAAAAGCTGCAGACAACGGTCCCAATGCAGACGAGGGGTCATCCAGCGACTGCCTGCCATGCCAGCAGGGCTGTGCCTTCTGCAAAGACGACACCCCCTGTGTGGCACGAGAGGACGGCGCTCTTCGCATGGCCGTGCTCTCCTTCCAATGCCTCTGTTTGCTGATCGTCTTCGTTAGCATGGTACTCATCTACCACTTTCGCAGGAATAAGGTAGGCATAATTATATCAATTACATTACATACAAAGTTTGATTTATTAATTATAATTTAACTGACATCCTTTATGACTGACTAATGAGCCTTTTAGACAAGTATTGAGATTGCTAGAGAGTAAAGCTCTGTTTTTCGTTGTTATTATTACAATTATTAAAATATTAAAATCTTGAAGACACAATAATATTCTCACAGTTTGTCATTTATTTTCTAGGGAATTTGTTTCACCATTAAAAGTGAAAGTTTGAAACCTCTGCAGTGCATAAGACAGAACTACACAGATTCAACTCACAATTACAACATCACATCAGTTATCTTTTTGATGTTTTCTGGGCTGTATGGTCATCAAAGCCCTTTGGATCAATAAACCAGTGAATCCGTATGTGGGTGGTCACAATAAAGCTTTGAAATCATTTCAAACAGCTCAGACACGAGGCTACAGATCAATTCAACATCAGCAACTTGGACTGCGACCAGTGTGTGCAAATGAGAGCACTAAAGCAAGTTTACTCTAATTTATACATCAGGCCGCTGACCGCTACATCTTCCACAGTTTGTGGAATAATATGTAGGCGTTAAGCTTTCTAAAGATTAAATCCGCATTGGTTTTTAATTCATAATTTATGTTTGTTGTATTTGGCAGTGAGAAATGCTCAGAGAGTTGCACCTGGCTGACAATGTCATCCCCATCTAATTTAATCGTGTTCGTAAATAGCATATTCTCTACATTACCTTGAAGGGTGATGGCATTTCCACTGCATCATCAAAAGCAGAAACTTCTTCGCAAACACGAAACTTCATGCTCCGCAGGGAAAGCAAACATTCAGATTTAGCTCATGCAGGAGGTATTCATAGCACTTCAGCAAAGTATCAGGTCTCTGTGGATTGAGCAGTTTGGTATGGTGCTACAGTGTAGAGTTTTTTATTCACATCACCAGAGAGTGGACAGTGTGGAGTTAATGCTCAGTGGAGTGCTCTTTCTTTCTTTTTGTCTACTCAGTCATGTTGTCTGCTTATACTATTTGCTCAAAATGCTGCAGTTTCTACTAAAAATGTAAGATTTTGTACTGCAAATACAAAAAAAAAAAAAAAAAGATCTGTATGCAAGTGTATGAGTACTACTTTGAATGTGACTGTAGACACAGTGTATGTCTCATTTATCAGGGTCATGTTGGAAAAAGCAGAACTTATGAGCTCAATTTAAATGAAAGTCGGTGAGAGTGGTAAATACTGAGTTCACCTTCTACCAGAGTAAACTTTTGACTGAACTTATAAAATCCTCTGAACCTCTAGTTTCTACTGTCAATTAATTGGCTTAATTGAAGGCTTTGTCTTGAGCATTAGACATGCGAGGATAAACCTGAAGATTCACCACGCCGGCGACAGGGGAGCTCCCACACACCTGAAGACTCTGCCATTATATCAGCCAGAGATGAACAAAGGATTGCTCCCATTAATAAAGCAGATGAAACTTTTAGATTCTCCGGGGCTTCGTCATAATTATGTAATCCTCATTTATGTAATCCTCATTAATCTTCTCAAACTAAATTTAAGAGCTTAGTTTCAAAGCTCTTTGCGATAACTTTGCGATAAATCAAAAACAGTTCATTTTCATAAACAAATGAATTCATTTGGGTTACAGATGAATGCTTTCTTTAATATTTTAAACAAGATCAACATCCCTTGTTTGGTCTACATAGCTGCAGCTCGAGTTTAATGTTATCTTTTGTCTGCTTTTTTAAAATAAATTGCACAGTTGTCTCCTGCTCTCTGACAGCCCCTCCAGCATCATGTGAATTAGAGGACAATATGTCATTAAATATCTATAAATAGATAATACATGAAGGGCACACAGAGTGCCTGAAATGGTGAACCTTTCTATAAAAAGTCCTGAGGCGGGAGTTTTCAGTTTCTTTTTCATGCTCCTGGAATATTATGATATCCTGCTGTTTTATAGTGGTTCAGACCTCCTTCATTTTATGTGATTATTATTTTATGTTATTATTATTATTATTATTATTATTATTATTATGTGATTCAAAAACATAAAAATGAGTATTTTTTCTTGCTTTTTTTTCTTTCAGATGATGATCAGATGATCTTATTTCAGATGTGACTTATTTCATACATAAGGGAACTTGAATAGCTTTATGTAGCATTTTAGCTTCTTTCAGCTCATTGGTTTCCAACAGCAGCACCAAACAACTCCAAAGTTAGCAGCTAGCTGGTGAACATACAGAGCTTTTAGCATTTAGCAGCTGAAGACCTAAATATTTCCCTCAGGAGAGCTAAAAGAGGAATGAGTATTGCCAAGTCCCCAAAAAGATGATGCCAAATTAATCCTAATGCTGCTCCATGTCTGCTGAATGAATGGTGTGTTTACAGCTTCTTGCGGTAGCCCTAAATTGCCAAAAATCTTTAATTAATGCAGGTTTAAGTATACGATGCATAAAAGAGAAGTTTATTAATTAAATAAAATCTTTTTTTTTTTTGGCAGAGTATCAGAGCATCAGGACTAGTCCTACTGGAGGCCATCCTGTGTGGAGCTCTGCTTCTCTACTTTCCGGTAAGCCTGAGACACGTGTGTGTGTGTGTGTGTGCGCATACAAGCAGGCTCACATCCTTTCATGTGCTCATTTCTTGACGCAGTTGCTGATAATCCTCATGCCGTGCTCCTTTGAGCTGAAAACAACAATCTTCTCATTGACTGAAGGTTGGCATTCAGTTTGACCTTCAGTGCACACTGTCGCTCATTCACCTAAAACAGAATCAGAGCTCAGGGAAAAAAGTTTCCTGTCTGCAGCAGCAATACAGAGCACGATCGTTTGCCTTGTCAGATAGTACAAACCTCGGTGCATAAATCACACTGCTGTGATGTTTGTTTTTTCTTGACGGCTGCATGAAGCTGTGATAAGCAGGTTTTCACAGCCAAGGTGCGCGTGTGATATAACGGCACAGACAAACACGGCAGGGCTCGTTGGTGACCCCCTGCTAACTGTACACAGAGCTGGCCAATGAACCCAGCATCCTGTCAACACGACCATCTGTTGACCAGCCACTCACGCTGCTTCATGCAGACTGTGCTCACTCAGACCTTCGCGCAGAATAAACTCCATCAAATTTTATTTGACCTCAACCCTCTAAGACCTTGTATTCTTACTTCATATTCTGGCCAGTTTTTAATCTGGCACTTATTTTTTTCCTGTCTTACCATCAAACTGATCACTTAAATGAAGTATGTTGTACCTTCAGGTTCTTAAATGTTGGGCACATAAAACAAGCAACTTGAATATGTCATGCAGGGTTTGGGAAAATTATAGTTTTTAATATAATTATGTATATCTTTTACTATTTTCACAGGATCGATTAATCAAGGAAACAATTGTCAAAATAACTATAATGGAACTAATTATTAATGGCAGACACACTTTTTTTTTTTACATTATACCCTTATAATGAATTCTGGACATTAGGTATTTATTACACTGTTGGATGGCCAGACTGCTTTAAAGGTTGGGAGACATCATATTTTTATGGTTTTAGTTGTTCTCCACCTGACATTTTACCTGGATTACTTTTACAATATGGCGTCCTTTTTGAAAATGACAACGATGAGCGAAAAGACAAGAATCTTATCAATGAAAACAGCATTCTCTGATTTTCACTTTTGCTTGTTTCCTTCTTGTTTTCTGCTGGTAAGGAATAAATTACTCTTAAGTCCAACCACTGGAAATGGCTTCTGTTATTATAACCTATGAAACTCGATCCATGTAATTTTATATCAGTTAATAGACAGTGACATTGTTTACCTTCTGAAGCACCTCATTATTCTTGCAGCTGACCAGACTCTGTCCCACACCCACATACCATTGATTTACATGAATCTACCATTATGTCTTCCTCTTGGGTGCTTGGGGCATTGGCTAATTGCAATTTAGTGGCAATCATGTGGAGCTATATGCTTAGCCAAGCAATGCAGAGTAAATGTAATTAAAGCCAACTGATTTAGAGCCGGCTAATCAATGCAATTTTCCTGGGACAAGATCCTGGAAAGTAATAATGTTTGAAATTTGCAGAGCGAAAGCAAGCTGGGAGTCAGGTTATCGGGGAGTGAATGAATGAAGCGGCTGTGGTGATGGCAGCGAACGCTAAAAATAGATTGTAAAAAGGGAACTTAACTTTGTAGCTTACGCCATAAATCCTACAACCTTTCAGCGCTTGTGCTGAAATTCGATTATTCTGTGCTGTTATGCTGAAATGGTCACCGTGAACACGACTTTGATAAAATATCTCCGGTCAATCATGCGAAAACAGCATCTTTCCGCATGGCTCCGTGCAGCACGCTAGATTGATCTCCACCCTGATGCATTTCCATGTCTCCCCCCCTGCGAATCCCACATGAGCAGCGGCTGTGAGGGTGAGACGCATCACTCCCAATCTAAATATAGATTCAGAAATATTCTGCCGCTGCTGCTGCTGCTTCTATTTTAAATAATTCCACTGTTATTAAGCAGCAGGAGATACATCTCGTCCTTCTCCCATGGTATTCGGCATTGTGGTGTAATGCAACCCCCCCTCCTGGGTGTGTCACATGCAATAACTTCAGCCCCCCTGCTTTGAAATAAAAGGGGAGGAACAGGGAGTGCAGGAGGAAAGAGGCAAAAATTATGGCAAAGCCAAAGCCGGCTATTTCCATCTGGCTGTGGAAATGAGAGAGGGGGAGAGCGGACACGCATTTGTGATTCACAATGTGATGCCTGGATTAGCTTGCCAGCCCTGCGTTTGTCTCTTTGCAGCTTCTTGACGCTGCTGGGGAGGCTTAGATCGGAGTGAAGTGACAGAGTTTGGATTACTATCGCTCCTTGCTTTGTCAGTGGCCACCATCTCCACCAGTCAAGCCAGCGACACGTTCAGACAAGAGTAAGCCATCAGAGGCGCTGCATGGTGGCGCCACCCGGCCTCTTGGATAGAACTCACCAGATTTCAACCAAGTTGAACGACTATGGGATATTTTGGAGGCTAGACAGCACTCCCTGCCATCATCATCACCAAATATCTTGTGGAAGAAGGGCGTTTTTTTCATCCAGTAGAGTTCCTCATCCTTGAATAAGGAGCCTTGAAGCTCCTCTCACTAAGACGCCTTATGTTGTTTTGTTTTTAATTTGTCACCCATTTGTATGACTCTGAAGCTTGAAGAGTCATCCTAATAGTGGGAGAGCACACAGTTTTTCCTGTATGTGCACAAATGTTTGAATTTGCAGACTGTTCAGCTGTAGAAATTGACTTAGTAATTATTATTATTTAGTCAACCCTTGGATGCACTTCCTTTCCTTTCTGTACTGCTGTCACCATCTGTCTAATGTCCATACAAAAATGTGAAAACCCTGTTACAAACCTGGTTAAGTGGGCAGATCTCCAGCATAAATGAAGCTACATCAACCAGGTTTCTGTCAATCCCTCATCCAGATGAAGGGAAGTTTTTCTTTTAAATGATGTTTAAGAAATCAGGTTACTGCAGAAAGCTGACAATAACATTAATGCATGTGAACACACTGTCTGAGACTTGCTTTCCCTTTTCTAGTTTCTACCCATCTGTGTGTGCACCAGTGCAGGCTGACCCAGAGTCAGCACGAGTCCCCTCCCTGCATGCTCTCCCCCGTGAGACATGTCACGCCTCCTGCTCTGCTGCTTATGCATTCAGAAACGTTCACCCTTATGTAAAAGTGCTAATGTGCAAGTTTCTTTCTATGTTTTCAACACCTTTTGTGCCAAGCATTCGTTGCTGTGGTGTTTTTGCAGCGCACTTTCCCACAGATCACTCATTAATGAGACTTTCCCTCAGATCACATGATCAGATGACGAGTTTCTTCATCTGTTCAGCTGTGTGCACTTTCACTGCTCATGCTAACAACCCAGATCTTCATCTGTTAAGTCCATAGAAACATCCTTTTTAATATTAATTGGTGATTGTTTCAGGAGCCCTAATATCAATTTACAATCTATTGTAGTGCAAAAAAGGTTTCATGCGTAATCTTTCAAACTACCTCTTACTAGTTTGAGCAGGTGATCCAATGTTGATCCGTAGGATCAGTTTTAATGATGTTATGTGAAACTGAACTCAGTAACGAGTCTTCCAACAAGTCTTTCAACAAAATACATTTACATACAATTTGTTAGCACCTTGCATAACAACGCTGTGAGCATTTTGTGATCTGGTACCCTTATTGGCAAGATTATATCATTTATTCCATCCAAACCATTAGAAATTACATCTTTTTGACCTGCCATCTGCTATAGTTAATACTTTTCTTTGGTTTAATGCATGCAAAATTTCTTGGTAAACTAGAGATAAAGTGTGGGTATTGTTCAAAGAAACTAGAAGAAGGATATCAACCACAGTGTCCAGAAATCAAAGTCAGAAGGACACAACCAAACATCCAGCCTGACATCCACATAGAGAGGTTTTGTGGTTTTGAAGGACAGACCCATATGTAATGGTACTGACCTGGCAAATTCGGACCTGACAGGCCCGGAGAGATTTCAGGACTCAGAATGCAGACCACAGACAACTCAGTGAGGTTTCACAAATAAAGGAAAATTTATTAACTCAAAGCACTCAGGATAAATGACAAAAATACAAACTAGGTAATGTAACAAAGTACAACAGAAAACGCTAAGGATAAACTTGACTAGGTAAAGAACAAGAACTATCTAAGGCTCAAAAATGGCTCAACAACAAAGTAACAAACAAAAGATTCAAGGCTGGACTAATCACAAAAGCTAGATAACAAAGTAGCAAACAAAAGGTACAAGCTACACTAATAACTAGACTTACAGGGACACAGAAGACAAGGATCATCGAACGCTAGAGAGCAAGGCAAGTACAGAACAAGGCATGAGACAATCTGTCACAGGACAAAGGGAGATGCAGACTATATATACACGAGGTAACAAGGAACAGGTGGAGACAATTAGGGCGGGGTAGACAGGCTGGGAAACACACCAGGAAGTCAGGGCCTGAAACGAGAGGAGAGTTAGGTTTCACAATAAAACAGGAAGTGCAAGACAAGACATGAACTCGTGAACAAAACATATTAACAAATCCGACGAGACATCACAGGACCTACCTAAACCTAAAGAATAAGGATTACATCACTCCAGTTTTTGCTCTTAACCCAGTCCTTTTGTAAGGGGCAGAGTACAGAGCATCATGGCTGTGCTGCTCAAGACAAACTTTTGTGGTTTTTCAAATCAGTGACCTTCGGGTACGATTCCCCTGTCCCTCGTTCCTTGTCTTTCCACCTGTCCAATCTCAGCATTGTCTTGGTGGCAAGCTGGGCCGAGGTGCCACCTCGACCCAACTCAGGGCTTCGCCGTGCATGGCAGGCGGGCGGGCAGGGCTTCACAGCACATCAGGGGGCTAATGAGAAACAGTATGGCCAGGGGATAATGTCTCCTGACCTGACAGGCCATGAAACATCGTCTGCCAGCCACTTCTCCCCCTTGCTCTGCTTTGCTTTCCATCCAAGCCGCTCTGACACTTTCAATCTGACTTAAGTGAATCTGGAGGATTGCTCTTTGCTTTTCCAGCCGTCCCTTCATACCCTGCTTCACTCCTTCTCTCTGCAAAGTGCTGTAGAGTCTCCCACAACATACGGCCGCTAAGTTGAAGTTGAGGAGGCACCACTGCAGCTGGAGTGTCTCCCTCTATCTCTGTGAGCAGAGAGCTAAAAGAGTGAGAGACTGGAAAAAGAAAGCTAGCATCACCACATGTATGTAGGCTGTTCCCTCTCTGATATGTCCCTCTGCGTCCAAGCAAGGCGGGAATATTTCTGAGGAGCTAACTGGTGATGAGGAGTGAAGGGAATTGTAGGAGGCGAGCGGCAGCCAGCTCTGGTCTTGACTGTGCAGAGGCCGAGCTGGATGTAATTTACACTCAGCCCACCTCAGGGAGCCGCAGGAGGAGAAGAAACCATTACCTCCCTCCAGAAAGCTGCCCTTCCCATATGGCAGTGAGTGTCGGCTTTCATATAAAAATGGATCCATTGCTATTACAACACCCCACCTCCCCTCTGCTCCCACCTCCCACTGTTGCCTCCTCCCACTGTCTCATACTGAAGGTGTTTTGGAGATTAGAAAAGAGAAGCGATGGGCAATGAGCAGGAGACGATGACCAGAAGAAGTGGGGCACGGGCCCATCGGATGGCTGTCACTACTTCATGACAAAAACATCAAAAGTAGCACGAGAGCTTTGTTGTGACAGAATGATTCCCGAGGCTGCACCATCCCATTCTCCACCCAGACGGAGACAGACACTTTAAATGGCTGAAAGTCATTTTTCTCCCTGCTGGCTGGCAGCAGTTTCCAAAAAAACTGTGATAACAAAAGGCGGAAATCTAGCACAGTCTGTTCTTCTGACTGAAACTGGCCAACGTTTTAAGTTTCAGTCATTTTTTAAATCTAAAAACTGATGTGTTTATACTGCATCATTGACAGATGACTAATGTATGATATTTTATTTTGGCATTTTCATTTCAGTAAGTGCTCCATTAGTATGAGGTCGCTCTTCTAGCCGTCATAGCTGCCAACCCCTGATAATAATTCAGCATTCAAACCATAATTTAAAATTTCTACAAAGTGTCCCAGCGGCACAATTCAGAGGCATGACAACAGCTTGGGTCACACTATCTGCGTCTTTTAAGTTCTGACCTCATTTATTTAGAGATATTAACAAAATTAATATAAACAAGTTTAAGTTTCTGAGAGGACCGGCAGTCACAAATCAAGCCATGCTGCAATTTCTCATCATCCATCAGGTGATTAGCAAGATAGCAAGCAACTATTGTGGAATAGTGGTGAAGTATCATCTTTGAACCAGGATTTATGCAAAATGTGGTCCAAATGTTTAAGCTAGCATGAAAGCTATTTGACAGAGAACACTTGACACTTGTCAGACAAGGCTGGTGAACATTTGTGTTTGTGGAGATCAGAAACAGAGGGGATATCATCAGGTGGTCCGAAACACAACTCAGAATGAATGCTAACATTGCTCTGGGTCTGCTGGGGTTGTAAATAAGATTTTTTTTTTTTTTTTTTTTGCAAACACCTAAGCCATGTCAACTTCACAAGGTCATAATATGTCAATGTTGAGCTTACATCTTGTTTTACTGCCCCCAAGTGGCCAAAAATCAAATCAGTTAATGCAGGTTTAGGTAAAACACTTGAAGAGCAACTGGACACCCAATTTTTTAGCTTCAATCAGACCCCTTCAATTACTTCAAAAAAAGTCCACAGTTGATATACTTCTTTATGTTGAGACAAATAACATCTACAGAGCATCCGACTCTTTGTGATGTGATAATATAGCAGACCACAGTTTGGTATATTTACTCTGTGCTGCATGCAGTAAACTAATTTCATGGCATTGAGGGAGAGGTCTAACATCCTATGTGATCAATACCCTGTGGGACCCTGACCTTCACAGCAAAGGGGATCAATCCCTGAGGCTTTCACCCTCTGCATCGACCCCCGTGCACTCACACATTTGCATTTTTATTGTCTGCACGTTACAAGTTAATTACACACTGCTGGTTTTTGGTGCTCTTTTTGTAACTGCATTAGTCTAATTAAAGAATCCTCCCACTTTCTTTTTTTTAAAGTGATATTTGTTGAATATCTCCTGTTTGGCCTACAGCGAGAGCTAATTATCTAAAGCGGTCTAGCACAAAATTATTTGTGTGTGCTCTGTGGTGCATCCAGTTGGGCGTCATATTGTGGTAGTGGGTGTGTTATCATTCTCACATGAAGCCTTTGGGGACTGCAGAGCGCCAGAGTTTGTTTTCATGACATTAAAGTTAGGTGTTAGCTGTAGCTGTGCTTATATTTATGCAGCAAACCTTTCAATCAAAGGCAGGTTGAAGAGCATGCAGTCAAAAGGTGGTAGTGATGCATACTTTCAGTCACTCCTTAAAGGCGTTCATGGTGTAAAGCCTCATGTTTACTTACCAGCAGTCTTCTTCCCTCCTGCCTTTGCTGGTGCATTGCTGTCTTTCTTGGGGCAGTAATGTGAAATCATTTGTGGGAGTGTGTAGTGCGTCACCTGCGTCCTCATAGCTCCATAGCTACCTACCTTTAAAATGTTGGCTTTACCAGAATATGTTGTGATGTTTTAAACCATTGTGGATATTGTTATCACTTCGGCTTATATGTGGTCCCGCCATCTTTACTTTAGTATGAAACGTGCAACAGTCGTCCAATCAGGTGGTGCAACAAGCTGCTGCCCTCCTCTGTCTCCTCAGTGTTTCTACAGTATAAAGGTTACACAAAGGAGAGAACATCCTCTTTTCAAAATGGACAGAATCGACAGACAAGTTAAAACAAAAGCAGAAAATCCGCTTCAGTGAAGACGGCAGACAGCTGAGCACAGATGTAGCCACCATCGCAGCAGCTCCCTGGAAAGCTGCCGCTCGCACCACAGCTGGCTGGTTCGCGTCACCGGCGCATCAACGGGGACAAACTCGAGCGGGTAACCAACCCACTGAATCTCTATGTGGAGCCAGCTGGTGGGTGCTGAAATGAGAGACGATTACGAATGAAATGTAACTGCAAATTAAGTGACTGAGTGTTGATTGAATGAGCAAGCGGGTGAGCGTGTGAATCTGGCTCTCTATGTTTGTTCTTTTAGACTCTCATCACTCTATTTAACTCGTTGTTAAATATCCTGATTAATAGATGAGCCAGACATGGATCACGCATGGATGTCTCAGTGTGTATGTGTCTGTGCTTTATTATCCACAACATCACAGGTTCAACCCCCCGACAGCTGATGTTCCCGTCAACAGCCATCGTGTCCTGTCATTGTCAAAAATCTATACACTGTTTAGTCATTGTCCAACAAGTCAGTCTTGATGAGAGCATTTTGAAGGCCCAAATATATGTTATAACAATTACTGTCAGGTTAATATCTCCCTCAGTTTGTATAAATTCCAATCAAATGGAGTGAACATGAATAGTGATTCATTCAACTGTGCTGCCATTTTGGAGAATGTACAGTTGAATAGTCGTGTGTATTATTTATTATAGTTTTCTTTATTATTATTGTTGTATCAGTGAGAGTAGGCTCGATAACAGAGAGGCCTCTATGTATTTAAAATGTCTACAATCATAACCTTCATGAATGTATGATTCATCACAGGACTGTTGTATTAGCCAAATTAGCATTATCTATGTGTACCTAATAAAGAAGCAATGTGTGAACACTGTTGGTATATATTTAAATGCTGACAGGGATCAACAACTGCTCAGAGAAGTGAATCTGTTATCTGTTCATCTGTTAGATATTTTACTAAACTGATTCACTAATGCATAATAATATTCCACTGACTCAAGCTCAATCATCAATATTTGCAATTATCACTTCAAATCAAGGAAGAGAAAGATGAGAAGATCAAAACCACTCTCATATCTCTATGGTTTACAGGCTGTAAAGCTACAGCCAGCAGATGGCTAGCTTAGCTTAGCACAAAGACTGTCCAAAGTTCAATATATCCACCGACCAGCACCTCAAAAACTACCTTATTATCATGTTATATCTAATATTTATTTTTTGGCCCACTGTCTTCCTGGCAGCTGCTCTGGTATAAGTAATTGTACTGCATGTAAAGTGTTTACATGCTTGCTTTTTTTGCTTTTTTACAGATTAAAACGTCCTTTCCCCAGTCCTCATGTCAAGTTAAGCTAACAAGCTGCGGGCTCCAGCAACATATTTACCTCCCAGAGTCTCAGCATATTTCATATAACTACTCCTGTAAAGGTTTTGGATGATTTCATTGCTTGCCAATCTATAATTGATTTATTTTCTTTTTAACATCTGGCCTCTCCGTAATGAATAGTGAGGGAGAGGTTTGGTGGATTAAAGTCCTGGGCAGAAGGTTGGTTATGAATAATTTCATGTCAATAAAAAGTGAAGACTTGAAATAAAGATGGAGGAGTACCTCTGTCATTGTGCACTCCTCCAAATGTGCCATTGTGCACTTTCACATCTTAAAAAAAGCTTCATCTGCTTATGGATGCTTAATGTTATTCCTCTCAGGTGTGCATCTGTGAAACACACTGTTCTGTTTTGTAGTTTCCACTTGGCAAGACCAGGTTGTGTATAGTCAGGTGTCTGGGGCGGCTGGAGACCAGGTCAGCAGATGAACATAATGATCAGGGCAGACATCCAGCTGGGACGTGTTCACCTGCCTGCATGAAACCAAAATAAAACCCTAGATGTTTCCTAAAAATGTCCTCAGTAGCAGCTCTGAAATCTGTAACACTGATCTGATAGTGTTTGAATTGTAGAGTAATCAGCAAATGTTAAAATGTTTGGAGAAAAGAGGGCTGCTAGATGTTAGCAGTGCTCACTCAGCATTTCCTGAAGCGGTTACTCATCCTGTAACTGAGACGAGACGAGCAGGGGGAGGCAGGCTGAAGAGTTGTAAGTGTGTTGATAATTGTCTCCTCGATATTGATGTCCATTAGATAGATATACAGCACCCTGATCCTCTCAATCCCCTCACGTGCACGCCAGCACGCACGCACGCACACACGTTCGGGAATAACACCTGATCCCTTTCCTTTCCCGCGGCGCTGAATCTAAGATTCCCAGCACTTAGCATTGATTATTAATGGTAGGTTTCAAAAGGAAAGGAGGGCAGAATCTGATCTTACTCTTTATGCACACCGGCGTTAAGAGAAACCTGTCAGAGGTTCAGGGCCAGTCTCTTCCTAGAAACCTCGCTGATGGAAAGTGCACGTCGTGTGCAATGAATGTCTGCTTAGCATTGTGTCGTCTGAGGGTCAATGACTACGCTTTTTCGTCCCTAGAATATGAGTATTGGCATTAGTGTGAGCATCAGTGAGGGGGATGGGGATGTACCTTATAGTATCAGATGAACCGGACAGAGCGGAGAGTCCAGAGGGAGTGGATTGTTAGTTTAGTGTTGCAGTGAGTACTGCAACCAGAATTTGAGCCTCATCATGTTCTGGAATATTTTCTCTTCATGGACAGAAACAAAAGCTCAGGTGGTTTAAGCTGCATGGAGACCAATCATATTTGGCATTTCTGTCACCTGCCAGAGCTTGAGAGTCTGCAGCCATGCCAGCAGCTCTGTGAAGTTGCTTATAGCCACAGCTGAGCTTGGAGCTAAATGCCAACACTAGCGTAGCAGTGACAGTGACAGTGACACTGTGCTAACAGGCAAATATGTAGCAGGTATAATCTTTACCCTGTTCACCATTATAGTGTATCATGTTAGCATGCTAATTAGCACTAAACACAAAGTACAGCTGAGGCTGATGGGCATGACTCCTCCCATTTTCATGTATTATTTCCATTGTTAGTATTATTTTGTGCACTCATAATCGGATATATGTTCATTTGCAATAGCAAGTGTAATATTCTAGTAGGTTAATTAGCAGTTACAATGAGTAAATCTCACTGAACAACAAAACACTTTGTGTGATGCAACTTACAAAACTGTGTGTAATAACCAACTTCACTGGCGCATTCTGACTTATTTCAGCAAAAGTGAGCAACTAAATCTAAAACTTTTCCACTGTGGTTTGAGTAAAAATGATCAGTAGGTGAGATCGCACCATTGAAAGGGACGCTCAAACTGCTAAATGTGTTAAAAACTTTCCATGACGACTCATTCGGATCAGTTGTGGTGGACCCTGGAGGAAACACCCCCCCGTCTCCGTCTCATCACAAACAACATCCGCCTTAAACTGGCACGTGACGGAGATGCAGCTGCTATTTTGTAGTTTATCTTAAAAGAAGTCATGAGCTGCGCTCTCCCTCGATGCAGTTTTACTCATTTTCCTGGCGCCCTCTTCTGTCCCTCCGGCCCTAAATGTGCGTCAGCAAGTTGCTCAGCGCCTGAAACCTCTTTATCGGCTGCTTTGCCTCTCCTCTCTGTTTGATGCTTTCTTATTTAGATATTTTGTTTAACCTCACTGGTGAGTTTTGGTGCCCATCGATAGTCTACAATATAATTTCAGAGGCTTTTCCATCCTCCCTAGAGTACAATTCAGCATGAAACACCCTGTCTGCATTTAATATTAACAACCAAGCACTCCTTTATTCGTTATTTGCTCTGTGCCACATTCCCTTTGCAAAGCTGAGTCAACTGGAGCAAGCTTTGTTTGATTCAGAAGTTTCTGTGTTTGGTCGGCCGCCGTCTGTGAGCAGACGAGGATGTGGGCCACCCTTTCTCCCACGGGGTCCTCCGTGTCCCTCGACTGACTCAAACCTAGCGAGCAAAAATATCCACATGCCTGCGTCTTGTCCACAGCCTGAGGGAACGTAATAATGCCTTGGCTAATCCGATTAACATTAACAATCCCACAGGGGAAATCGCTGCACATCTGCAACCGGCAGATAATTATGTTGCCTCAGATGTTTGTTTCTTCCTTCTTTTTTTTGTTTGTTTTGGTGCTTGTTATGTTTTTGGAAGACCGTCAGTGGGGTTTTTTGTCGGCTTGGTTGGGCACCGTTTCAGTATGTTTCTCGGTCTGTGTTGCAAACATGGGTGGATGCCCTCCTGCTTTTCTCAAGGGCAAGCTTTGCATGATGTTAGCAGGCTCAGATGGATTAATTTTTTGAGTCATGCCAAGGAAAAATGACAGCACACTTCACTGTTAATCTTTTAACTATTATGGTCAAAGCATTTCATGAGTTTTCACTCTGATGTATCTTGCATGAATTTAGTGAGAAAATGGTTCAACAAATAGGGTTTTACTATAGTAGTAGTAGCAATATAAGTCACAGTACAGTTAATATTTTAAAGAAGCAGTGTGAGTAAAAATCATGCAAAGAAAATCTTTGTTTTTCATCCATTAAATCATAGACATCCTGCACACAGTACATGCAAAAATGTTTACCAGCTGTATTATGCATTGGTTGAACATTAAGGACTTGTTTCCATGTGTGACTTGAAAGGACATCAAGCATTGGCTGCACCATTGCAATGTATTTGAGGCCGTTTAGCAGATAAGCAGTGAGGTGCGGTAGTTATTGTGATGGTAATGATCTGAACAGAGACCCTGGCAGCAGGTTTTAGATGATGGGAAGCCCTCACTGTTTGATAGTGATATTCCTTTTTTGTTTCTTTACTCAACATGTGTTATTTCTTCTGTCCTCTTGCAGGTTGGGATTCTCTATTTCCAGCCGAGTGTTTTCCGCTGCATCCTGCTGCGATGGGTTCGACTGCTCGGTTTCGCTACCGTCTACGGGACACTGACGCTTAAGTTATACAGGTAATACGCATTACACACGCATCTGCACAAAACCAATATCGTTTTCCGTCCCAGGAAATGCCGGAAATTGGATTAGATTGACCTCTTTCGGCGTAATTACATTGCGTCTTACATCTTAATTCCTTGTAAAAGTAAGAGCTTTATGAAGTGTCGAGCTGTTTCTCGGCTAATTCATCACCAGACTACACTGCTGCACATGTTTAGGGGTGGATTCACTGCCTCATTAAGTGGTGAAGGGAAATGCCAAGTAAAAGTAATTAAGAAAACACAGGGTGCTTTGGCCCCAGATGATCTCCATATATAACGTATTATTGAATGACGGTTGGCAAGAGACAGACCGAGAGACAAATGTGTGAGATCAGAGGACGGGAAAGGACTGCTGGAGGACACACCGAGGGAGAGACAAGAGGCGCTTATCCAGCACTGAACAGCCGATAATGAGACAGGGGGTCTGCTGTATTTAAAGTAATGCACTTGAAATTGTTCATCTGTGGGGCTTTTTGTCAGGTGAATCTGTCAAAAAGGCCTAATGAAGATGCTGATTAAGAGGATATGGCTAATGTGAGCCGAGTAAACCCTTAGAGGTGCAAGTTAACATATTGCACAGATCAATTTTTGATGGGGGGCTCATTAGTGGGGAGCGCAGTGGACACTTCATCAATGTGCGTGAAGGGCAGAGCCTAAGAATAGCGACGGCTGGTCATGAGTTTAATTCCTGTAACACATTCTTTGTGTTTGTCAGTGGATTTAAAGCTACATAACATCATGCAGACAGATAGTTCTGCATAATGATGCATTTCAGAGCTGCTGTGTTGCATAATGCCAGAACTGAGGGAAAAAGATCACAGCCTTGGTTAATTCAGCTCTTTTGAAGGACAGCTATAGGACTTTTTACTTTTGCAAATCACTGGTTAAAAGTATTTGACTCATGCTAAGATTGTTGCATTTTTAGGTTTTTGAAATATGAAAATGAGAATATGGCACCATAACCCTTAGAGCAGGCATGTCAAACTGATTCCATAAAGGGCCGTGTGGCTGCAGGTTTTTGTTCCAACCAAGGAGGAGCACACCAGGCCAACCAATCAACATCAAGGGATCACTTAGTTATCAGCTGAAGACTGAGATCAGCTGATTAATTGATTCCAGCCAGGTGTGCTCCTCCTTGGTTGGAACGAAAACCTGCAGCCACAGGGCCCTTTATGGAATCAGTTTGACATGCCTGCCTTAGAGGAAAGGGTTAGGGTTAGGGTTCCACCCATCAAACCATGTACAGTGCTCTAAAGGGAGATCTTTCTGGCAAAGACTAAGATCTGTTTTGCTTAACGGGAAACAGCAGTTATATCGCTCTGTTCGAAGACACGAGACTCCTTTGACAACACCATCATTTTACCTGATCAGAACTAACCCTTTGAAACACCAGACTCACACAATAATGCAACTGTTTAGCGGTAGACCACCAACTCATGTGGCAAAATTACTGCTTTTCTCAATGGAGTCTGGTGGCTTTGACCAGAGCAATACAGGAAATGGGATGCAAACAGTAGTTTCAGGTTTTGCAACACCAATGACAATGTCACACTAACTTATCCTTCTTCTGAGACACAACAAAGATTTTGGACAAATGGCCAATGCTTTTCTTCATCCGTTAAGAATAGTCACAAAGTTTTGGTGTCAAATGTGGAAATGTAGTGTCCTTCATTGGTGCCATAATCTATGATGATGACAGCTTATTTTTTGTAAAGCTCTTAAAGTAGGTTTCCCTTCTCCCCCCACAGGGTGCTGAAGGTGTTCCTGTCCCGCACAGCCCAGAGGATCCCCTATATGACCAGCTGCCGAGTGTTGCGTCTGCTGGCCATCATCCTGCTCATCGTCTGCTGGTTCCTGGTAGCTTGGACATCTGCCGTCTGTCAGAACCCGGACAGGAAGTTGGCTCTCATCGACGTGGGCTACACGCCCGACGGGCTGCAGTTCAGTATGTGCCTGCTGGATCGCTGGGACTACATGATGGCTGTCGGTAAGACCGACTGCTGGCCTCTGCCTCCATAGGCTGTTTTGATTTATATACACTGAACTGTGTGTGTGCGTGTGCGTGTACCACAGCGAGAAAACGTGGGTTATTTGAGGCATTCATGGCATAAAATCAAGAAGTAATTTGTTAGGCGTGGAAGCATTTGTAGTTCAAAGAGAGTGAGAGAGACGGGAAAAGAGTGAGGAAAGTGAAGGTGAAGGATAAGTTGGATGAGTAAGACAGTTTGCCTCCATCTACATTTGGCAATGCTCTTACATTTCCAAAAGTAGACATTAATCCTCTCCACCGGTGCTACACTTTTGGATGTTTGCCTGCATTGTCCGCGGAGGAGAGGGCAACCAGCAGCCGATGAAAACAGATGAGAAATCAGAGATGCTCAGAGGGGAGCAGCTTCTTGCGTTGACGAAATCTGTATGCTATCTTACATCTGCTGACTCAGGCGCCATGAGAGGGAACCGGGGTCCTTTTTGACTTCTGGGAAAACAGATGGACCCCCAGCCGAGCCTGCATGCTGTGATACTTTACACCGAAGGCACATTTTCATCCTCCTTATTAGGAGGTAAAAATAGACCGGTAATAAGGAGGCGCGAGTCAGCTCTGACGTCACCTACATACTGGTCATAAATTACACACACACCGAGATGCCATAAATCTCTCTGATTTAGAAATCAACACCTGCAAACACTCACAGTCAGTGATCTAATTCATTTTACACGCAAAAAGGTAGTTTCAAACCAGTTTAGTCCAAGTATGCACAACAAAACTGCAGTTTCACTCAATCTCAAATATTATGTTCCCTTTAACTACATTTCTCTCATGTTCTTGCTGACCCACCAGAATGTTTTATGCCACAGAGCTTTGGTTCATGCACTGTAAAAACTTCCTTCAGGTCGAATCATTTTATTCTGTCAGTATTTTCTTAAAAACAAGTGAGTAATTATTAAGACAATTTTTTGTCAGCCACCGTTTCTAAAGGCTTCGTAAATTGTAACTTATGATTTTATAATGCCCCATAGATTAGTAATAAGAAAAAAAAATCTTGCTTTGCTGCTGGTCAAGTGATTTACATTCACACTTTTTATTAAACTCATCAGTAAAAGTTAGGAAGCCATCTTGACTGAATGAATGATCAGGGACTTCCTTGATGCATTTAGGTGAAATTAGTCTAAAAAAGATGAATCTCTTGAATATTCTGGTGCACTGCAGATCTCCTTTCATTCGTTTTACGAGTGGCTCATTGCATCTTTTGCTCACGGTCATTCTGTTGTGAGGACTACACGTGATTCACCTGACAGCCCCGCGGTTCAAGCAGACAGCACCATAGATGTCAGAATAATGCCTCCGGGTTTTTATGGAAAAGCATCATGTTTATTGCTGTGGAGTTGGCTACCTAGGAGACATTACATGTGGTTGCCATGGAGGTGCTCAGGGATTCATTTATTGTCCAGAGAATACAACCACAGCTGTTACAAATAGGTTTGATAGCATCTGCTGAACAGAGCATTTTCCTGTATACATGTCTCGTACAACGGTTTGAGATGAGAGCACTGAACTGTGAAGTGGCTGGTTGGCCCGTAAAGCCTTTGCACCGCGTAGACATCATTTCTCGGCTTGTTCATTGTGCTCACCGCTTCTTTCTCACTGCTTCACAGCTGAGTTCCTCTTCCTGCTGTGGGCAGTCTACCTGTGTTACGCTGTGAGGACGGTGCCGTCAGCGTTCCACGAGCCTCGCTACATGGCCATCGCTGTTCACAACGAACTTGTCCTGTCAGCGATATTCTATGTCATCAGGTAACAACGTCTCCTCGCTGTGATCTGGTCTGGATTCCTTAGTGGGTGTATGTCAATTAAAGGTCTGCCGTGTGGGATTTAGGGAGGGTTATTGGCAGAGACAGATTGCGATATTTATAGTTATGCTTTCATTTGTGCATGACTGGATGTTACAGAGCAGCTTTCACATTTTTCACATTCTTTGGACAAGCTAGATGTTCTAGTTCATTCGCTAGATGCCACTAAATCCTACACACTGGACCTTTAAGAAGACTCACAAGTTAATCTGAAGCTCAAGCGGTTTCAGATCTTTGCCCCTGTCAAGTCCTGCACCTCTTCTGAAAAAGCCCAAGTCATAGCTAGAAGCATGGGGAACTCGCAAATGTGTGGGGGTATAACACGGTTATAATGCCATAAATCATGAAAAAAAGAAAACAACTGGAATCAATACATAAAACATTAAAATACATTACATTAAAACATTTATTTTCCCTCACGGAGTCATTACTTGCACATGATTTGTTCACTGAACATTGGAAATGAAAACATGCCCTTCAGAGCTGCCGACAGGTTGTGGGATTCTGAAGGTTAAAGGGTCAGTTCACATAATCACTGATCTTTACTGTTATCTATCCATGCAGATAATTGGTCTTACTTGTGTACTTGTGTCTCTTAGACTTCTGCTGCTTCCAGCTGATGCAGATGTGTTGTTGTACCTTCAGCATATTTGCTAATATCACTCACATGCTGTTCCATTGTATTAATAAGTATCAAAGTTGAACGTCTCGAAACCTCAGCAGAGAAAACCAAAATCATCTGCATGCCAAATACTACAAGGTATATGCATGTGTTTTAATATGTGTGAACTGGCCCTTTAAACTAATACAGCAATATGAAAAACTTATTAGATGTCAATTCTTGGCATTATTTTTAAAGTCCTGGTGGAGTCACCTGCACCCATCAAGGGCTCCAAGGTAAAATGAAAAAAAAAAATAATAGCAATAAAATCCTCTTCAATGTACAAAAGCTTCTACTTACATTCTCAACATGTGCCACGTTTACTGGCTTCGTATTTAATACCACAGTCTTTCATTTGATCTCCGCTCTTGTCATTTTGACATGTGTGTCATCCAATAGATTGTCTCATTTCCATCACGTATAGGCTACCGCATGAGGCTCTGTTAAAGCGGGAGTCGTTTTATATTGCAGTGAAACCGTCCCTGTCCCTCCAGTGTACATGTCAAATAGCTGAACCATGCAGTTAATAAATGAGACGTTTCAGCTGACACCGCAGCCGACATTCCTAGCTAGAGTCTCCTTAATTGAGAGCTCAGCTCCATCACATTATTCACTAATGAACCATGTCAGAATGATTTATGTTTTTTTTTCAAGATGGCATAAATAGCTTGAATTAATGGAAGCCATATTCCTGCCATAAGTTAGCATCCATTACCAATGAAATGTGTATCATCGGCATATAACCTGACAGTTAATTGGAACAAATCAGAGTTTTTGATCACAGTTTTGATTGTATTTTAACATCTGGTTCTTCATAATTTCTTTGGCAACTCCCTTTATCTCCCTCTGCAGCTTTGTTGTGAGGTTTTCTCTGCAGAAAAAAAGGCCAGATGAGACTCTGAATAAATTGGAAAGTTTGGTGTGGCTAGTTATCCTCACTGGCTGCCACCAGAGACAACGGTGTACACCGGGGCTTGTTAGAGGCATCTAGCGTCCATTTGTGATACTCACAGTACCTGCTATGTGATCCCACAGAGACCAGTTAAAGCTCAGGCTTCCTTCGTTGCTGTGATAGTCATCAGGTTTTAGCCAGGTCCAGGTGTGAATCTGAAGCCGAGAGAAAATGAAGGGATTGTAATAGCTGGGGGTCGAGGCGTGAGTGATGAGGAGCGTTTCACTGAGATGCTGCAGGCTGAGAGGAGACAGCATGCCAAGGTTATTAAATCCTCATCTGCACAGAAACTACTCACAAAACATGAATGAGGAAAGACTTCAAAGCTTTGGGACATTTCATATGCTGGACCTTTGCCTTCATTCATGCCTCTGAGCTATTACCACAGTAACTGTACGTTAATTAGCCATTTGCTAACTTCAACAGCATAATGAGCCTGCTAGATGACATTTGCTTGCATGGAGGCTCTCTTGTGGTTATATTAGCATCTGACAGGACATACCTCCATATTCTTGGTGCACATGAGGTCTCACCATGCTGAAAGCCTAGCCTGTTAGTTCTTTTTAAATTAAAGGCTGAAGCTGTTCCCTGCACTGCTATTGTTTCTGCCAGTAATTATCTCATTTTCCACCAACTGCTGCGCCACAGTCAGCCCAATGTATTACTGTCTGATGTATAAATAGGCCCAATCTTGTGACCAGATCAAGGTCACTCCCCTTTATTGTGAATCCGGTTGAAAGAATGAGGGGAATATTGTGTCCTTGCTGGCAAAAGGATCACCCAAGTGGAACATTATATGAGTCAGTGGAATTGACGCCTGGACAGACAGTGTATAAATCTGCTTTGGCTGAGAACACATTAAGTCTGCTGATCTCCGTCTCTCCGGGCTCCATCTGTATCTAAGAGGTTTACTGCAGACGGAGCAACGTGTATGAATATCGCAGCATAATTTAGTCATACTTCGCTGCATTTACTGTCACGTTTGGAGTTTGACAATCAGCCATCATAAAGATGCTTCGGATGACTCTACAAAACTCTTGTACTGGAAAAAATGTGAGCACAGAAACTAAACACATTGTCAATGAACATGGTGAGGTTGAGCAGCTTGATTAATGACTCTGCATTATTAGTATTATACATAGTGTAGTGTAATGATAGCAATGCATTCTGTTGGCAGGGAAATATCTGATTACATTACAATAACATTATATAAATACAGTCCATTTACCATTTACCAATTGTCTGGATATCCCTGCTTTATATTTATCAAATTAGATTTGATTTCTCTGTTTTCCCTGTTCTCACATCCTGTACATCTTTCCTCTTTGTTTTCTCTTTACATCCTGACAGGTTCACTCTTGCTCCGGAGCTCCATCCAGACTGGATGCTGCTGCTGTTCTTCACCCACACCCACTTAACTGTAACAGTCACACTGGGTCTCCTACTCATCCCTAAGGTAAAGTTACTTTTAACTTTTAAGTAAAATAGTTGGATTCTTACTTTTAATTTAATCTGTTAATATTTTGTTTTGTTTAATTTCACTCTAATCTCAGCATTTTGCTGCCTTTGTCTTCTTTTCCAAGCACTTTGTAACTAGCGTTTGTGAGTGATATATAAATGAAAGGAGCTTTCATATAAGCATGTAACATTTATTTTCTGTGTATCCAAATACTCATATATTGTATTCTGTGCCATAAATCTATTCTGTCGTCCAAAATGCTAAAATTTAAACAATCCCGCATTGGGTGGCGGGTTTCTTCATTACGATAAACATGGGAGTTGTAGTTTATTTTAGTAGTCAGTCCCACATACACCATCCTGCTGCTCTAAACTCTCTCTCGAACGCCAAAGTGTATTAATGCATAGCTGAAAATAGTCCAGAACAAATGCATTATTTACCCCTGTTACTCCCAACGTTTGTAAAGAACTGCAGTGCCCAGCTGTTTAAGGAAATAACTTGAGTGAGTGAGTTTGGGGGTGAGAACAGCTAGCAGTCAGTTTTTCATAGTCAGATTTTAATAGCTTCACCACTGTTGCTCCAGACATTAGATTTTTTAACCATTGTAACCAATTCTTTGTTTTATGGCAATCCACCAGTTCCTGTTTGCTGGCACCCACATGAGAGATGATATAGCCTCTGAGGCCTATGAGGATGAGCTGGATATGGGTCGTTCTGGGTCATATCTCAATAGTAGCATCACATCAGCGTGGAGCGAACACAGTCTGGATCCTGAGGACATTCGGGTATGCACTATTCCCTTTAACCTTCCATTCCCCATTGTATAACCTGGTGAAATCTTTTGACTCCTCCATAAATACTGAGCCATGGCAGTTTTTTATTGCAGACACCTGAAGAAATGGGCCATCTCAGTTCTATTAATGGCTGTGGCGTAAGGTCTTGCGACAGTCTTTGGGAAAAACGTACCAACGTGAGCAGAGATTTCTGTTTGTCTGTTAGAGCTGAAGAAGTCTCTCTACCAAAAAGATTCGGGCAAGCCTATTTACCAGAGGGAGTGATCTTACGATAACATCCTGCTACTTGGGAGCATTCATTGTATCCGATGGGCATAGAGACAGAAATATGCTAAATTCCAGACCTGAGCTTAGAGGCTGTTTCAGACCTAACATTAAAACACACTCCGTTTCCCTATTTGATGCTGTCCAAGACTGTCCTGTCTTTGCTTTTTGCAGCACGCATGTGATATTCCGTAGTGCATCGTTGAAAACATTTGTAGTTACGTGTCATGAATTTGTACGGCATGTTCTCTGTGCAGTAGAATGCCCGCTTTTTTTGTAACAGTGTATTGATTAGGAATCCCTTTTTTTAACGGTATAAATACAATTATTTGTTCTAAAAAAGGCCACTGATCACTTTCCATCTGTCCTGTATGTAGGAGGAGTTGAAGAAACTTTATTCCCAATTGGAGATTTACAAGAGGAAGAAGATGCTGGCAAACAACCCTCATCTCCAGAAGAAGCGGAGCTCCAAAAAAGGGCTGGGTCGCTCACTGATGAGACGCATCACTGAGATTCCAGAATCGGTGCACCGGCAATGCAGCCGTGAAGACAAGGATGCTGGAGAGCACGGGAGCAACCGTAACAGCATCTGCATGTTGAAGAAGAACCCCTTTGAGCCAACTCACACAGGAAAGCCAGCGAAGGAGGAGACACTAAAGAACAAGGTTTTCTCCCTCAAGAAGTCCCACAGCAGCTACGATCACGTCCGTGACCAGAGTGAAGACTCCAACAGCTCAACAACGGACAAGATGGATGTGACCACCGCAGAAGGATCCCTCCTGGATACACTTATGGGCAAGAAGTTGGTCAAGAAGAAGTCAAGTGAGAATATAAATGCCCCCAGTGAATCTACAGAATCAGTTCCCCTGGTCTGCAAGTCAGCCAGCGCCCATAACCTCACTGCAGACAAGAAACCAATTCATCCAAGAGCATCCATGCTGCAGAAGTCCCTCAGTGTCATTGCCAGTGCCAAAGAGAAGACTTTAGGCTTGACAGGAAAGACCCAGACCACAGAGGACAGCAATAAGAAGAGTCAGCCAAAGGGCAAGGACACAAATGCCAATGCAGAACCAGAAAATGAATGCCAACCCAAGATGATTATTAGCCAGTCGGTTGAGTACAAACAGAGTGCAGCAAAAGGCAGGATCATGAAACAGCCAGTGGGTGGCAGCCAGCCTGCAATCTGTTCCGATCCAGCCAAGGGAAAGGACCTCTATGATCTCTCAGAAGTGTGTCCCTGGGAAGTGGAGGATCTCCCAACTCCGTCTGAAAACAAGGTCCAAAAGCATGTATCCATAGCACCAAAGGAAACCACAACAGTTCACGGAGGTAGCACCAAGGGAGCCAAATCTCAGCAGCAGAAGCAGAAAGCTTCAGATCAATCTCCATCGAGTGGCAGGCATTCAAAGGAAATTCAGAGGACAACTGCTGTACGAGCAGAGATATGTCCGTGGGAAGATGGAAGTGAAAGTCAAGGCAGTCAAGTGGAAGGCTCGAAGCAACAAATATACAGTCAGGCAAGCAAACCTGCCAATACCCAGCAGCCTCATTGTGCAACAGAGAGCTTCAAAGCACATCGGGTAGACGTTTGTCCATGGGACTTCGAAGAGGCCCAAAAGACAACAGATTTAGCTCATTCACCAGATATGTCAAAACAAAGAAAAGGCACCTCTCCTGTGGATGGGAAAGGGAGAAGTACCCTTTCAGATCCATCCAAAATAGGAGGCTCACTCCAACCACCATCTACAAAAGCTGATGTATGTCCATGGGACTACGACAGCACTGCCGTATCTCCAACTTCTGGACAGAGGACACCTAGTCCCTCTCGAGCATCCAAAAACAAGGAATCCCCTTCGAAAAAGAAGGGTGCCACTTTCACAAGAACAGTTGAGAAAGAGAAATCAAAAGACGCTGATGATGAGAAAAGTAGAACAAAAGCTAAGGACAAGAGTAAATCTTCAGAGAAAAATGTGAGCCAACAAAAAATGGCTGAGGTATGCCCGTGGGATGTAGAGAGTCATCAGGAAGTGCCAATGGTAGAAAAAAGGAAAAGTGCGAATGTTGGAGCAGCCAAAGCAAAGCCGGCGGAAGTCTGTCCGTGGGATTTTGAGGATACGTCAGATCAAAAAGGTATAGACAAAAGTGCTTCTGTCGGGAAACAGAGCAATCCTAAAGTTCTAAGTGCTGCTAAGAAGGCAGATGTTTGTCCCTGGGACTTTGAGGATAGCACTTCGAGCAAGAAGGCATGACACTCAACCTTAATGGACCACTGAAATTATAGTTATTGATGTATACTTTTTTCACGTTGAAATCGTTAAATATTACCTTTTACTATTATTACGGTGACTTGGAAGAAAAGTTGATCAAGTTCCACAAGTTGCCTTCCTTTCCGAGGTTTTGTTCCGGTTTTACCTATTTTGAAAATAAGTAAAATGTACAAAAAAAACAAAACAAAGTAATGACGAGCATTCCAGATTATTACAGGAAAATCCTGAAGATGAATCTTAGACGAATTATGCAACTTTTGATTCAGCCTTTTCACTTCATGAGCAATGTTGATTAATTTTTATCATGTTCTATTTTCAGACAGCAGTTCTTACATGGTTCCTTTTGTGCATTATCATCTCTTAATGGGCTAGGATATGACGTGACAACACAAGGTGTCGAGAAACAGAACTTCAAATTTAAAATACAAAACAGCAAAAGTGAAAGCCAAAGAATGGGATGTCGGTCTGATGACGGTTAAGTTTATTTATCAATTTGTGTCCAACTCTTGGCACAGTGGGAAGGACTCTGAGGAAATCAGTCTATAGCACTTTAGCCAACTCCATAAATTAAAGTTCCCATGAAATCAAAATAGATGTTTAAGTTTTTTTTATCACATGTCTTGTGCTGATTGCCACCTGTACGCCCAATGATGTCAAAAAGCCATTTTGTAGGTAATAATGATATTTAAGAGTTTGTCACTTTTTGGAAAACACACAAAAAAAATGATGGCTCATCATGCACTCTTGGGCGAATACAAATTTTGCATCAATAAAACTCCCTCTCAAATTTTTATTATGCCGCTGGAGCAGAGTGTGGCCTGTGCCTCGCTGATTTCTGTACAAATATATAACTTTATAACTTGATTCAGTCATTTGGGTGAAACTGAATCTTATGTTATTGAGGAACTACACTTTTGGGTTTTCCCTCAGATGTCCTCCAGCTGCTCTGCCTTAACTCTCAGTGGTTTACGGAGCGCTCTGATGGACAGCTTTACTTATTACTAAAGAAACCACTAACGCTGCTAAATGTAGCCTCTGTTAGCTAGTTAGCTCAGTTAGCTGTGCAACTAGCGGTACTATTGGCTGACTCAACCCTGGGCTGCAGGACCTAAGTCCAGCAAGCAAACCAGTTTGGTAGTGTATCCCCTCTTGTCCAACTGGTCTCTGAGGCTGTGTTTGGTCCTGGTCCGACTGACTTGAGTGGGAGCTCCCAGTCTGGGAAGAGTTAGCTAATAGGACTGCTAGCTGCATGGCCTTGGGGTGTGATGCACATTCAGTGCTCTTGGCTATTGTAAATCACCAACCAAGTCCCTCTTTTGCTTCGTGGTTTTGCAGGAACCACAGAAATATGTGGAATCAAATAGCAGTCTGCAAGCTGTTTCATGGGAACTTTAAGAACTGAGGACAGACTCTGTTCTTCTGGTACATTTTGTCATCTTATTTTCAACCTCATGGCACAATGTCACAGGATATCACACACTGACCAAACTTAGACATTTTTTTTGTTTAGATCTATTTAATTGTAGTTCTCTGCAGATTAAAATGCTTCCACATCTGCAGAGATGTACTGTATGTGCCTAACTAACTAGCATTGTCTCGTATCAGTCTGAAGTGAAGCAAATGACTTCTTCAACACTTTGTGATGGTGAATTATATAAACAGCATGCACAGCCAGGTATTGAGAGTAGCTGGACCCTACCGGTTTGTCAACTAAAGCAGTTAATGTGTTGACAAATATATAATGTTGTTGTTTTTTTAATACCAGAGTCACTCCTTTTTCTGCTTTCATTTCCAGAAGCTCATTCAGACCGGTAAAGAATTTATGAGAGCAGCATTAACATGAATGTGTGTCAGAATGGCTCATATGTACACTGTAAAAAGCAGGGATACAAAAACACTGGGGGATACTACGGACATAATTTGCACCAGCTTTGTTTATGAATCCAGCATGGATCTTTGTGTTGGCTTGCACCAAGTGTGTGTGTATGTGTGTCTGTGGACACAATATCATGAATTTAAAGTAAAAATGTAACACCGAACCTGAAGAGCTGAATCTCTGCAGTCTCATACGTGATGAAGTCCCGGCAGCACCAAAATACGAAAACTGAGAGGTGAGCGGGTCACCAATTTTATTTTAGCTGATAGAACCTGCTGCCTCAAGCATAACATTCAATATATCTTGGGTGAATTTTTGACCGTTATTTCAATTCAGAAGAGTAATATTGTACTTGCTGAGACCTGGAACCGAAGCCTGGAACAAGTCAAGGATTATCTCTGACATTTTGCCCACTTTTGATTTTAATACGAAATAAAGTGGTTTAGGTAATCTGGCTAAACTGTTCTTCTTATTTACAACCTGCTCATTCAACCAGTCATGTGTCTTGGGATGCCTCCTTGTTTCCAGATCTTAGCAATTACTTAAGTGTTATCAAATATCATAATTACAAAAATAAAACAAATAAATGATGCATGTTCTTCCTAGTTTAATGCAAGTAGGCTAAAGTCCAATTGATTAATTAAGATAATCATGTTAGAATTAGAGTTAGCAATGTGGTTATCAATTAATAATCTGACTGAACCTTTTGAGGGTTTTGATTTGCTCAGTGTTTTGTATCAAAATGTCTAAATATTCATCATGCACTGTCCATCCTGGGATTACAGTAAAAAAAAAGAGAAATCGCCCACTTATATTTAACTGTTTAGCACCTGACAGTAATTACAGTCGTGAGGAAAACTGTGTGTCAATATAGCATCTACAGTACTTTATGGTATCTTGTGAGAATTACATGGTATCACTGAATGTTGTCACTGATTGTAATTATCTATGATCGCTGTCAAATTCCTCAATATGCGAGCTCTGTGGGGGTTTTTACTAATGGTGGTTGAAAAAAAACAAAATCAGTTCTTGTCAGTGAGAATTTAACAAAGTTCGTCAGTCGCTAAATTTCTTTGCCACAACTCAACTGAAAATAGCCCAGTGACAAATACTTGCTTTTGTTAACGTACGCGATTCCACAGCTAAGCTCCATAAACAAGATTCAGTGATTCCGATGCTACATCTGCCTCCGCCCACTGAGAAATTACCTCCGCCACTGACCTGCTCGTCTGGAATATTTCACATGTGGACTGTTTGCCTTAAAGCGTGAGAGCTGTCACCACCTCTGCTTTATGAGCTCCTTCAGGAACGGCGTCTAAGAGGAACTGTCAGCGTGCAAGGATTGATTGTGATCCTTCAATGGATCTATATGATATTTATGACCCAGATGTTAGGCGGCATTCATCAGATGCAGTGTGGATGCAGGATCATACCGAGGGACCCCTGGTTTGACAACAACGACATTTCAAAAGCCTTTTCTTCTCCCTTTTTTCATTTTTAAGTGACTTTAGTCTTTGGAATCACTGCCGCGTTGGATTTCACTGCCCTGGGTGATGAATAATATGCTGTATATTTTTAAATCAAGCCTTTTTTTTTGTCCTCGTAGGAAAGCTATTTTAAACGAGGAGATGTGTTTGTTTTATGGTAATTATTTTAAAATATCCACATGAGCTTAGATTGAGCTCACACAAACTGAAACAACTATGATGTTAGTCAAATTCAATCCATTTGCTTGAAAAAAAAACATAAAAAGCAATATGTTATGACATTCTCAAGCAAAGGAGTTATTTCTTTCTGCTGTCAGAACACCATTTATTTATGTTGCTTTTAATCTTTCACACACTCGCCGATGGGATTTCCAGATCTGAGATAGTTGGAACACAAAGGGAACATGATTACAGTTATACTGTTCAAGCAGAAAACAATAACGATGCAATATCCCACCAGTATACTATGGAACACGTCACATGTTCAGTCAGTCTTCTCTGTTGTTTGATTTGCGTAATTTCAGATAGCACGCTTGCTGTAGCATTCCTCAGTTCAGTCAGTCCATAGCTGTCTGTGTGTCAAATTGTGCGAACATAACCAGTGTCTTACTGTCGGTTTCTCTGGAGATGATCATCGTATTTTAGCCGTATCATCGATGAATCAGTGAAAGTTTGAACCTCAACCATTTACTCGGGTGTGCAAATGGAGACCGATGTTCTTGTATCGTCTTGACATAGGCGATGCACTGTCCTGTAGCTCTTTGTCCACCGATCGGATCCCTACCATGGTGCGTTCTGTTGGCTAGCTGCTTTCATTTAAACCTGACTTCTCTTCTCTTGTGACCAAACCAAGTCACCCGATGGCAAATACAACTACTACTATTGCTACTACTACTATTCAATGCTGTAACGTCGTATATCTTGTGGCTTCTGCATGAATTCAAGAAAAAAAAAATAGGACCGATGTTTCACTGCCCTTGATAGAACAAAAAAGAAAAAAAATTGATCTTTTATGGACTGTTACAAGTTGTATAGTGAGTGATACTGTCCCTAACCCACTGTATTATGTGCTTGTTATGACTATTGCTCTATGACAAGCTTATAGCATCAATATATGGGAATATTTGGTAGATTTATATTGTGTTATATTGTGATAGCATGTACATAAAAGATACCTCCTCTGCAATAAATATTTATATGAAAATGAAGTGCGTGCTCAGTGTGTTTCTGAATGTGTTTCACTGCAGTGCAAAATGTGTCATGATTTGCACTTCAAACTGAAAATGTGCCTGCTGAGAACCTTGAAGCAAGGATAATTTTCAATCCCTTTTCTACTGTGCTCCTACTACAACATTTCTAATCCCGCTGGGAAGTTGATACAAGACACTCCCATGACGCATATGTGCTTAGTAATCATCCCCGTCTCAGGTTTGTTTGCTTATTCTTCATGTCGACATGCTGTTGGAGAAACCCTGGCCTCTAAAAGCCTCGTGCATCATAACCACTTTAGGATATGCGCGTCTTGGCGACTGTCCTGAAATGCTTTTATGTCTTGTTGTGGTCTTTTGGACCGAGATCAATGGAGGCGCTGCAGGAAGCGAGAGACACAAGATGGTATCAAATGCTGACTCCAGACCTCTGCAGGAAAAACTGAGCACTGTTATTATTATCCAATCCCCAAGTAATTATCGGCCAAGGTGGAATTATTTATTCTGGGGGCCAAAAGGAAAACCTTCAACCCTATAAATTCAGCATAATCAGCAACACGTGAAAGCTATAGTGTCACAAGTACTTGTGTCTCCATGAATATGGCAGTGATGCAGCCAAATAGCGTTGTAAAAGGTCATTGTGTTAGGCAAACATGTTAGCATTGATTCCTGTTTACATGAGCACTTTTGGAGCCTTCCTAATAAATAGAAGATCAATACAGGCTGCTGCAGGGAACTAAAATAGCGGAACGTCAGAGAGGAAAACAGTCAACTGTGAGAAATAACCGGTGATGAGGAGATACAGTGGCTATTGATGTTCCATTCATTACAGTGAGTTGACAGTTTGCGTCATAAATAAAGAGCACACATAAGCGGCTATAATTGATGTTTTCATGTTAATGTATCACATGTCAGTGTGTAAACGGACCTACAGAATATTATCACCTAAATCTGGAGCTGCCCTCGGATTTATATGGTGGAAATGTGTCAGTGTTTTTCCAACTTGTTCTGCTGCCCCCAGGTTACTGCTTTAATAACACATTACAACCCTCTTCAAATGTGCTATTAGTTTTCAATGGAAATGTGGTTTGATCTGTATGATATTAAAGGCTCTAAAACTTTTTTAAATAACTTTTTTCTCCCATAGACATTGTAATAAGCTTTATTAGATTCTTCCTGAGGATCAGCTCCAGGGTCTGAAAAGTAGAGTCAATGTAGAAGTGTTTTAAACGTGCATTCTTTCTAATGGCCAGCAGGGGGCAACTCCACTGGTTGCAAAAAGAAGTCTGATTGTATGTAATCTTATGAGAAAATGACCCCACATCTGACTTGATTTATTAGCGCAGTAAGCAGTTTCCTAATGAGTTTATGTCTGTTACATGTAATATTCATTACTAAATAAGCAGGACTCAAAGTTAGGTAACAATAAAGCGTCCTCAGTTGTTATTTATTGAGAGTTTATACATCATCTTATTTGCACCGTGAGGACTGTGTCGTCAAGGTTTGATAAGATTTTAATGACCATCAGGAAGCAACTCACAACTGTGATCAGAAATTGATTCAAAGGTTATTAAATCCTGATTCGTACATTGAAGGGCGTGACATCCCGTTTTCCAACTGAGCCCCGCCCACTTCAAACCAGTTAGAAGAGCACGAATAAAAACACAGATACAGACATTTTCCATCTGAAATGTCCCAAACTGTCCAAACTGTAGTAGGAAATGGGCCCTTTAAAGAAACTGATTGTGAAATTACGTCCTCAGGGTTTTTAATGTTGTGGAAGTCAGACTGTCCGGACCACCACCATATTTATATACTAGACTTAAATATGGAGCTGCTATGCCACAACATCACTGTCAACTGCATTAAATAGCTGCTGCCATGAAAGAAAATCACCTCTGAATTCTGATCTCTTCATTATTATTTAGTACACACTTCATTATTAGACTATGTCAAGTAACAATAATTATTTTCCAGAATGAAATCCTGCATATCTTTCAGCTTTTTGTTGATTGAACAGTGTTTGGAGCCACACTGCTACCACGCTCCCTGTAGATGTGCTCATTCAGCATGTGCTTGAGTGTGGCTTCAATGACCCCACAGAGGTTAAATACGTGGGACTCCAGGTATTATAAGGAAAATATGTGCCATTAAAAAGTTGTATTGTGTTTGCTTTACAACATCTTTAATAGCAGAAAAGTTCCACAGGAATAAACTCTTTGTTCCAGTTAAAACTCAATAAAAGAACAGCCACCTCGCCAAAGACACATCCAGCACCCTGTGGATCTCCCGCGGTGCTTGTGAGAATCACAGTTGGCTGTTTGTGTGCCTCTTTGTTATCTTTGCAGGACAGCAGGACACATCTTCCAGCATGGCAGGACTTATTTTTAGACCTCAGACGGCGATCGGCGCATGATTCACAGCCTTTTGTGGCAGGGCCATGTGGGTAGAGATGGACGGCGGCGGGGAGGAGGAGGGACAGGAGATGAGAGGAAGCTGATCACTTGGCACTAGCCCGCCTGCTCCGTCGCTGACTCATCTGTCTCTCAGATGCAGGGAGGGTCAGGAGGGGGGCTGTTGGTGGTGAAGAGGGAGGAGTAGGAGGAGGCGGGATGTTGAGGACATGTCGTGTGTCGTGGTGGACTCATGACTCAGAGAGGAGTGTGTGCGAGGTGGTGCACCTCGTGGAACATGTGGACACACAGGTAGATGGAAACACATCATTACAAGCTGTGTTGCCAACCCTGAGGAGAGATTGCAGTTTTAATTTAGCTCTCACTTCCTGTATCCAACATTTTGAACACTTTTTCAGACACCTTTCTCATTTTAAAGTCGGGCTGAAAAAATCTTGCAGAGAATTTCAAAAAACAAAACACCGCACTCTCTCACTTATCCCTGGTGGTGTCTTGGCTTACAGATAGTTTCTGTTTGGTTTTGCCAGCTTTTCTCTGTTTCTCTCTTCTTATTTTAAGGTCAGCATTGTCTATACCCATTTCTAAATACCTTCCAATGCGCCACATGTATACAGATATTAAGTATAAGGAACATATTCCTCTGTGTTTGGGCCCCTCATGCAAATGCACAGATCACTAAATGATAATAATGATGATAGTGAAAATCCTCAAAACCTGGTGTCGACAGTACTCATAAGGACTATTTCTTCAGTTGGAAATATTTCCAATAAAAACACAGTTTTCAGCATCTTCTTTGGGACACGATTACTAGGAGGACATGTTCCAGTTGAATTTTCTAAATGCAGTTCTTCAGAACAGAACAGGGACAGAAATTTCAACAGCAGATATCTCAAAACTATCTGCATCACTACATGCCAGTAGTTAGGTACATGAAAAAAACTGTTTTTGGACATCTTGTGCATCAGCTGTGTGAAACAGCAGCAACACTGGGCAAAAAGACTTAATGAAAACTGGAAAAAGCTGTCTGTGACCCAAACCGGTCACAGTATCGACTGGGAAGTCAGTCATTGATGTGAGAGGCCATACAAGGATCAAAAAGTCCATTTACATCTGACACCAGGGACCATCTTTCCTGTTATCATGTGACTGATGACACCTGAGCCATTTGCTGAGGAAGACTGTGGATAGCTCTGAAAAGCTATAAGTTTATAGATAAAATAGATGAAACAAATGGTCAGAGGAGTTTTGGGTGAATTGGCCCTTTAGATAATCACTCTTGCACAACCAGAATTGGTTTAATTTTCTCCTGATGTAGGAAAGCACAGCCTCCTGCTTAGCTTGATGCAGCACCTACAGACCTCAGCCAGTAGGCAGGTAGCCACCCACCAGGTCCTGCTCCTCCATCCTCTGAGGCCACACTCTGGTCTGGACTCCCACACAGCTTTCCCAGCCTCAATGGTGGCTCCATCATTAGAGGAGCCGTCGGTGATGTGAGCATCTGTGACTCACAGAGAGCCTCTGTTACGCTGCTCCGCCACCACTTCCACCTCCACAACTAGAGGGGTTGGCAGATAGTCCACAACGCACACATTAAAACATTTCTATACCTGCAATTCAGCACCCAGGTACACACTCACAGTTCAATCACTTACGCACACATGATAATATAATAGCTTATAGAATAGGTCATCCGATGAGTAATTCTTTGCCCTCGTCAAACAAAATGTTTCTCTGCTGAAGAGACGAAACACGGCTCATCAAACCTTGACAGTGTCGTCACTCTATTATGTAGGTATCAGCTCAAAGCGCCTGCTGATGCATCTCTGCAGGACTGGAAAACCATGTGATCATGTGACAGCATACATAAACATGCCTGTGCAATTTACCTCGTCATTCACACCTTTTCTTCACATTACCTGAACCTTTTATTCAGAAACTGATTCTTCCAGAGGGTCAGCATCCTTTTAGTCTCTACTAAAAAGTATCTGCTCATGAATACAGAATCTGTAGCGAAGGCACGATATTTCGAGATATATCGGGAGCATTCTTTGTGTTTGCAGCCCGAGTAGTATTGACCAATCACGTTTGAGTGGTTTTTAGTTGCATGCAGGTCAGCAGTCTGTGTGGAGAGCAAAGGAGGTGGAACGGGTGAAATGCTATCTCACATCCCATCAGGCATCAGGTGCAAGGAAGAGGAAGTCCTGGTCCAGATATCCATTATCCGGATATCCCGCGGCTACACTGGCAGCCTAGAAACAAACTCGCCGTCAGACGATAGCTGATGGATTCCAAGACAGGCGTCATCCTAATTGATCAGAGGTCTAAAACACAGGAGAAAAGGCATCATTTTATTTGGACTGAGGGGTCAAAACTTCCCCGTTTTCACACAATGACCGTCTGAGCACTGTGTTACGAACTGTGACTGTGTAATTTAGTGTTAATCTCTGCTGTGGGATTATTTGACACCATCTATCGTTAGACCCTGTTACACCTCATTCTGTTGACCCGTCTGGTTCTTTGAGCTGATTCAGCATTAGATCCCTCGTGGTTAGGTTATGATAAGGTGTCTATGATTAGTTGACTAGATGGTGTTATGGATGCCTGTAGTTATGATATTATGAACACCCCCAGTCCCACCAACCCAACATAACTACTAAACTTCACTGCTTGGATTTTTAAATACATAAGCAGCAAGTAGGGGACGGTTCGGCGGTTGCTTGAACTAAACAAAAAGAAAAAAAAAAAAAAGCAAAGATGTCACCTTGTGTAACAGCTCTGGATTATTGAGAAACCCACGAGTAGACTCAGAGATGAGCAGTAGGATAAAAGGATAAACAGGTAGGCAGCAAAAACCAAGAAGGATCACAGCGGCAGTCTAAAAACTATCAGGAAGAAAAGCCTCCAGAAAGGGAGAAATCAAAGCTATCAGGAGGGTATGTATGACGACTGGCGTGTGGGAGAAGAATGACAGCAAAGGTTCATGCATAAACAGGATAAACAGGGTGATTGATTATTAATCAAATGCAGATAATCGTGGAGATCAGTCCCAGCACAACGCTTATTATTATTCTTATCATGATTTATTACTTCTGATGCTTTAATTGATATTCTAAGAGCTGAATCTTAATTGGTTAGATTTGAATGAAACTTGAGTTAAAGTTACTCTGAGTAAACCTGTTATTTCATCTGCTGTTTATGAGGCTGTTGGATTAGTTAGATAACTGTTTAACAACTTCAAAATACTGATAAAATGCATTTATAGGCAAACCTAAATTCTGCATCTGTATATAATCCATCAAAATCTTAAAATGCAACTGTTCACATCAAATAAATCTTAATTTTCAAACAGTCTTGGTTATTCTAAAAAAAAAGTGCAATAAATCTATATTTGAAGCTAATGAGAGACTCTGAGAGGCTGATGAATGGAAGCAGCGCAGAAACACAGTTGTTACTCTGGGACAACCGGCAATGAAAACAAGTGCAGCCCTGATAAAAATAGTATCATAATGGAATAACTCATTACAACGCATTTCACAAAAAGAAATGGACTCTTTATGAACACAGCTTTTCATTATTCTAAAATAAGTCGAGCCTCCATTTGGCAGCTATTCTTTCAACATGATTGATTGCGCAAAATTATCATAAACCCAAAAGGCTAATAGGTAATTTATCTCCCTGGCTGACAGCATGGGGCCACTTTTGGCTCCTCTCTGATACTGAAAGACTACATTTGGATAATAGCTTTGGCCCAGACTGATACATGCAGTTTTTTTTGGAGATGAACTCCTCAAATATTGCCAATCGATGTTGTTGTTAGTGTTACCGAAAGCCGAGATGCCATTAATCAATGGGCCCCTCCTCCACAGCTGGGGTTCATTAGATATTTATGAGCCAAATTATATCTGATCTGCCAATCCAAGTCAAATGACGCCAGTAACAGAGACACACGGTGCTGTAGAAAACAGTTTTACACTAATTATCTCAGCTGCACACAAGTCTGCATACTGATTACAATGATTTGAACTCAATGTCAATTACAGCCCCCGTGAACGAGACAGGAGGCTGTGAGTTTGCTGTGTCGGATGCGCAGCCACTCAGGTTCCCTCGCAGGAAAAAGGAGTTGGTTCTCCCCAAATGATGAATCCTCCCTGGCTGCAGTTCTCACCTCACATTGTTGTGATTAACTGCTGGAGCCTGAAGACACCTTCTCCAATTAGAGAGGCCTTCGTCTAGCTCCTGTCAGACAACACACAGACACACTCCAGCTGTGAAGTTGCAACACATCTTTAGAGTTTAGGCCTGTGTGTGTGTGTGTGTGTGTGTGTGTGTGCACGCGTGGATTTAGCTTGTGTTTTATGTGTCAGTATAAATATGCTGTATCTTACACTTTGTCATTTACTGGAAATGCTTTATTGGCTAACCTCCAGTCTCCACATAAATATAATATGAAAGCCTACATTTAAATCCACCGCTCATTAAAATACAGCGTCCATCAAGTGTCACAACATAAAACCTTCAGAGCATCATTTGTTTTTTTTTTGTCCTAATTGTTCTTTTTTATTATCACCATTATATTTTTGATCACTTCCTCTTAGTGACACATCTACATCCTCTACATATACACTCATACAAACACACACTTGCACACTAATACAAACGAAAATGTACAAATTATAAGTAAATAGTCAATTTATAGAATTAGAAATACTCAGATTTGTACTTTTTCCTGATTATATACATCCGCCTGTAACATTGTATTTTACAGTGCGTTCCTACGGCGGACGCTCGGCTTGCCCCCGCCCCCTAGCGACGCACGAACTGTCCACGTCCTGGCGTGATGACGTCACCAGACCCGTTCTGCGGACTTTGTGAGTGTTGTTCGCCAGCTCGAACCATCACATCCAGGTAAATCAAGTTAAAAACTACAAGTTCCTCTGCTCTCGTGCCTGCAGATCATTAGGTTTACTGGATTTATCTGTATTTAAGTAGTGTTTATTTTCAAAAATTTCAGTCCAGGTAACACATATAAACCTCAACCATCCGCTCAAAATGCAGCAACGTTAGTAAAAGTTTAAATCCACCTGCTTTACCTAAGTAAACAACTAATGCCACACTAAAACAAGTACAAGTGAAGTCTTGCATTGACAGATGTATGTAAGAAGCATGTGAGCATGCATGCATTCAGGTAAAAGCAGGATTTTGCTGTTGTAGTTAATTGAAGTGAATTTTGATCTATTTTGTACAGGATTGTGACTTATGATTCTTTTCATTGTGGATTAGTCTGCTTATTTTTCTCCATTCATCAATTCGTTTCAGCTGAACTTGTACAGACTGACAAAACAAATAAAAAACGTATTTTATGAGCTTTTGTTATGTAAATTTTAATATGTAAAAAATAACTCGTAAGTGAAAGCTGTCAGACAAATGTAGTGAAGTAAAAAGTGTCTATCGTAATGGTTTGCGCATTATCTTATTGGCTATTGCCTCTGCACACATGTACAGTGGGATGTACTGGAAAAAGAAACAAATTAAGAGTTATGTACTTTCTTTATTATTATGCTTTAACCTCTTTGACCTGACTCATCTCACAGTTTATGTTTTCATGCAGCTGTTTGACATTAATCCTCTCAAAGATGATGTTTGTTTTCTTTCTTTTTCAACAAAAAGTGTCAAAAGACGGACATTTCAAGCTGCACGTGAACTCACCGCCTGCTCCAGTTCAGCCTGGCAGTTGTAATCTGCAAAGAGAAAAGGTGTCAGTAAGGCTTGTCTCTGCAAATACTCGCTGTTATCACATTGTCGCCTGACTTTGGTTCCAGTTTTAAGTATGTGTTGTCATGAGGAGCCATCTGATTTCCACTGGCAGCAGAGACATGGAGGTGAAAAGCGAAAAGTCCTGCAGTGAGACGGGTGACTTGACGGTGGGGATGAAGACATCCAAACCCAAAATGTCAGTCGAGCTGTCTTTGTGCTTTTGTGAGGACAGTGAAGCCTGCATGTGAGTCGCATACAGAAATAAAAGTTGCTTGAAGAGCTACTTGAAATCGAGCACAGTGAATGAACCTGTTGTTGCAGGCCCGAGGATGAGGATGATTGTGACAATAATCACAGCCCCTGCACTGTTTACGCAAAAGTGGAGGCATCACAAAAGCACCTCCAGCATGGAAAGGACAAAGGCAGGTCCACTCATCTAATAATCCAATTTGTGTTGATTTTACACAAGGTGCAAAAATGGCCTCTTTGACTCACCATCATCACTCTGTCTTTCACCAGGGACTGCTGCAGCGCAAACACAGATGCTAAGCACAAAGCCCAAGGCCAGGACGCTGGTGAGTCACAGTCATGCCGGCATGTGTGAATGAAGGCTAAGTGAACGTTCATTCAGTCGAAAACGGGCTTTCATTTGACGTCATCGGTCCTGATCACTCAATTACAGCAATTTCCAGAAGGCAACTGTGCTTTATCTTCACCGTTTCTGCCCTCAGGTAGCGTGCAGGCAGCTGATTGATTGGAACGAGGCGGCCTCACTCAGGGACCAATGTGAGATCATTCACGCGCTGTTAGTCATTCACTCTCAGTCATTTGGGCTGGAAATGTCTGAATCACACTGTGCATTCATGATGTTTCACGATGCTCGAAAGATAACGTGAAGAAAGACAAGATGAAGCTTCGCTGCAAGCAAGGAGACAGTAAAACAAGTGTGATCTGAGCAGACGTGCACCATGTGGCCAAAAGTGTGTGGACAGCCCTGTCCAGCTTTTAAGCAGCCGCTCTCATTCCCACATCGTCATATACCAATGTCTTTGTCACGCTCATCTGCATCACATCACAAGATACCCTTCAGCATCTGTAGAAGACGCCTTTCTGCCAGCTAACACCTGGTTAACATTGTGCAGTTGTACAGTTTGGTGAGGTTTAGGAAGAAGATCGTGGTTTGGGTTAAAATCACAATCTTGCCTACGTAATGCAAGTTAAACACGTTATGTAAGTTCTTCCATCCATCCATCCAATCAGCCCTCCTCTTTAAATGGAGTTTTTTCGCTCTCTATGCTCCATCACCTGAATTGCTACGACCACTAGAGGCCGCCGCCTACCAATAAATGTAAATGTGGATCATGAAGGTCAAGTTCTTCCACACAAACAAAGTAAAACAGTTTCTTATTGATCTATTGATGTGTCATGTCAGACCGCTGTCATTCTCAGAACATCAGTGTTTTCTTGAACTAACCATATTTGGCTGTAGTGTTAGGGCGTCCACATACTTTTGGTCAGATCGTATACTTAAAAAAAAAGGCAATTTGTATCTCTCTACACGCAAGAAAATCCTGATGAGTTTAAAGACCTGTGAAATGGTTAGAAAAACGATCTCACCACAACGTCCATTTAGCACCTTCTTATGGTGCTTTTGATCACATCACATGATCTTCATCGGCAGACGGTGTTTGCCCAGTTGTCATGAAAGTGTAGACGTTTATTGCTAAATTTTTTATAGCATTTTTTTTTTTTTCTGAGGAAGATCACGTAATATGATCGAAAGCTGATTTCTTCCCCATATTGGATCTGGTGTGTGTTTAAACTGGAATAAAGACGACAGTAAATCCACATTCCAGACACAGTGAGTTGGTGATATGATCAGGCTGAGACACCTCCACGCTGTAATGACTGTGTTTAACCCTCCGACACACACACCTCCACTCATGGGCAGCCTGGGGGAAGTGCAATACGAGAAGTGCCTGAAAGGGAACGTGAGTCAGCCTCATAGTACAACTTAACGTGAGTGGGCTTCACTACGGTGGGTCTTTCAGCGGAGGAGACCGTCTGGGTTACAAAATAGATTCATTGATTTATTTTATAAGAGCCCCTGCTTACTGTGGGCAATGCTATTAAGCTTTGGAGTTTAAAATATATTTCCCCTAGAGGATTTTACATTTAGGCTGTTATCTGTTCAGAAAGGGCTTGAATTCAGTGATATCACCATATACCAAAAAGAGCAGATGAGAGAGAAAGAATCATGTAATAAAACACAATATTGGTGCATGGATCAAATATAATGCTGTAGATTGCGCTGGATCCCTGTATGGCTGAAATAATTGTTTTAATTCATCATTGAATTCATCTATAGATTATTTTTTGTCAATGAAACGTCAGAAGAAAGTGAAACACCTGTCACAGAGCCCACGATGAAAACTTCAGATGCTTGTTTTGTCTAACCGCCTGTCCAAAAATCAAAGAATATTCAGTTTACAAAGATTTAAGACAGGAAAAAGCAGCAAATTCTCACCTTTCAGAGGCCTTAACCAGAGAGTGTTCGGCATTTTTATTTACTAAAATACTTAAGTGATTGATTGTCAAAGATTTGACCTATTCATTTTCAATCCTCATTCATTTTCAGTCAGCTGATTGACGAATCATCTCAGCTCTAGATAGCATACTCTCAAAGATACAGGCGTGTACCACTTATTCTAAGTGATAGCCAATTTTTTATTTCAAACCAGAAACTTCTGGACACAGGGCATGAGAAAAAACATATGCTCTAATGTTTCATCTGCTGAATTACAGAAGGTACACAGGTCAACTTCAAACTTAAATCTGTTTTTTATAAATTCTGCAAACGGGTAGACTTTGTGGAGTATCTTAAAGTGGGTTTCTTTAATCTTTGGGGAGATGGGCCACTTCATGTACTTAGAGTGTGCTTTTTCCATCATAGGCACAGTCACCTTATCAGACACTTGAGCTGTAATTCCTCTGTTATAATCATAGAATATTGTAGATTTCAGAGCACCACTAATCACTTTGTTATTACATTTCACTTAAGTTGCAATCATGAATCATCAGTTTTGGGTGTACCAATTCCACATTTGAGTATAGTAGGACATTCTGTATTAATTGAATCAGCGGTAAGGGAATTGCTTTACATATTTTATTATATTCTCTCTGAGTACAATTTACATCATATTTTCCTAACCAAGCCCTGTAGTCCAGAAGTCTTCCATCAGAATCCATTACATCCTTTACAAACAAAATACCTTTCTCATACCAATCTCTTTTGAAAATCGATTTCCTATATATGGTGATCACTCTGTTATTCCATAGAATAGATCCATGATGGGAGAAATTATGAGTAAATACCATTTTCCAAAATTGTAGAATTTGCTTGTGGAAATTAGAAAGCTTAACAGGAACCTTGTGTACATCAAAATCACATTTTAAAAGGAATTCAAGCCCTCCCATTTTTTGAAACTAATTGTGATTGTTCAACAGTAGCTCCCCCTGGTGTTACACTAAGAAATGCAATACACTCAGGCAAAATGTGATTTCATGTGTTTCACATTGTGTACAGTGTGGAGGAAGCAAGACAGACAGTTTGATTCAGTGAAAAGTCAAAAAACTGACAAGTGTCAAATGAGCAGTCATCCAGAAAATAAAATATGAGCAGCAATCCAAGATGATGCTTGAGGTACAGTGGTGAACACCCAGAACATCTGCAGCAGCTGCTGAACACTAGAACACCTGCAGCAGCTGCTGAACACCAGAGCATCTGCAGCAGTTGGTGAATACTAGAACATCTGCAGCAGCTGCTGAACACCAGAGCATCTGCAGCGTGTGATGGTCAAATTGAAAAATACAGAGTGGCTTAGGTTATAGTTCTGTCGGGGGTTTGGGATGGATCCAGCCTCCTGAATTTAAGCTTCATCTCCACGATTCATCATCATCACCATCTTCGCCCGGATGGATCTGGATCTCCAGGCTGAGCTTCTCCCTCTCCAGCAGCAGGTTTCCTCTCTTCAGCTCCAGCAGATCCTCGTCCACAGCCACAAGCCGCCACAGGTCCAACTCATGCTGCTGCTCATCCAGACCTGCAGAGAAAAAACACAGAATCCACTGAGTCCTACAGAGCTACATCAGCACAGGTTAGCAAGGCTGGCTTTTAAAGGAACAGAGCAACATTTTGGGAAACACACTTATTCACGGTCATTTCTTCAGTTACATAAGAAAATCATTACCAGTCTCATGTCTATCTGTAAAATAAAAGACTACAAAGAGCAGGCAAATAGCTTAGCTTAGCAGAAAAACTGGACACAAGGAAACAGCTGGCCTGGGTCTGGGTCCAATGGGAACAAAATCAGAAGGCTTTTCTAAAGACATCTGACTGATCTCACTTTTGCTGAAACATGGTGCTTCAATACACTCAGAAAGGCTAAAAGCCCCAATAAACCAACTCCACTTGCCAGATGCTTTGGTAAAGAGATGACAGAGGGAGTATCTTTAGCAACCTACAGGAATGGTGACTTGCCTTCAATCTAATATTGAGTCCCTAAAACAGCCCTGTCATTAAAACCTAGAGAATCCCTGCTTAAATATCTCTGTTGACTATGGTGTGAACTATAGATAAACTCAATAGTCAATTGCAGCGCCTAACTTTTATCTTAACATCAATAAAGTGAACAGCAGATATAGCTCAACTCTGTTTCAAATCCACCTATTGCACGGCTGCAAAAATAAAGTCACTATTTCAACTGAATGTGCAACTGTAATTCTTGTTTCTGAGACAGCTCCCAGTAAGAACTATTCCAAGCTTTCTGATTTCTTTTCCCTTGATTTGCAGCCACATCTGTACATGCAGCTCAACGCAGTTTGGTGCGATAGTTTCCCATTTTGTTTGTGATGTTGGCGCAAATGGGAAAAAAGTTATTTCTGGGCAGGGTTCTTCAAAACTGCAAAGAGGACAATGGAATATCACAGAGATTTCATCAGCTCCACTCATCTGCCCATCATGTACTTCATGGGAGTGACTTCTTGTTAGATGCAATTTTAGGGCATTAAATGACTTAAATGAACGCAGACAATCTGTGTGGAGGCATGGGATTGGAGTAGTTCTACACCTTTAGTGTAGTAAAGTTAGAAAAGTCAATTCAAAGTTGGTCAAATATACTATATTGTTGAATATGATTGCAGACAAAAACTGCCTTCATTACAACTTTCCATAAATGGATTTTTATTGATTTATTCAGAAAAATGGTTGGCAGCTCATTCTCAGAACAGCAGCCTCAGATTTCTTCTTAGTCAGGATGATGATCCCCCACCGTACAGAGAAAGAACAATAAAGGGGAAAATGGGATGGGTACAAGCTTGTTGTTGAAGTTATTTGGCCTATTGACACACCAATTAGCGTTCGTTAACTGTTATCAAAATTAACAAAGTGAAATGGACTTAATAACAGGAGTGCATATAATTCTAGTCAGTCATTCTGGTGAGTATCAGCTGCGCTGGGTATTTAAATCAGCAAGGCGCTGTTCATTCAGCTGCGGTGCTGATCCGATGCCACTCGGGCCAAAAATCCGGACAAATGTCCCTTTGATCCAGGAGCGATCGATTCTGCATCAGTTGAGATCAGCTGATTTTGCAGCGTGTGCGCTGTGCACAGCGATTTTTTTATTGCGATGTTTGATGATCATTTTCAGCAGTTTAAAATATGGTAAACGTAGTGAATTTATGTTGTAAAGGCAAGCAGGCAGGCACAAGACAAGGGAGACGCAGAGGGTGGAGGGTAATCAGGAACAGGTGTAGACAACAGGTGATCGGGGCGGACACACAGGACACATGAGGAAGGGCAAGTGCTCTGAAACGTGAGGAGAATTAGACCTTCAAAATAAAACAGGAAATGACAAGACAAAACCCCAAGACGAGGCAGACCTCACCACGGTGTGACATCTACAGATCTTCCTAGCTATTTTGCTGGAGTGCAGTTTTTTTGAGGGACGAGCACTGATCCCAGACGGACCTCTTCAGTTCATGCATCCACCACTGTAAGTTTGATAGGAAATGCACCAAATTGCTGCCATTTCTCTTTCTCCCTTTTGTGAACAAATCCCTCGAAAAGCCAAAGTCACAATGTGTCAGTGTGTCGCTCGTAACGTCCTCCCCATTCAGTCTGCATCGCAGCCACAAACCCACCGGGTCAGACTGAAGAAGGAAGTCTTTATACACACGTCACAAATATATAATCATTTTCTAAGAAAGGGCAACACAGCTGGGGACAGAGGTTTTTAAATAAGATATATCAGGTGACAGAAGCAATACTTGTTGTCAGGATACATTCATTGCTGGTTTTGGGCTTTTATTTTTATTTGTAGTTAGTCAGTATAACCACTGGATGGAGGTGTTGCTCTATCAGTCATTTTAACCTTGTCCACAGCACCATATCAATGTCGACGCAAACAGTTTGTACTGAGAGTCCATTTCTTCCAGGCGAAACCTTCAGTATCAGATGCTCAACAGGAAAAAGCCCCAGGATTGAACAGGGAGCCGTGGGACATCACCAGAGTGTGAAAATGTTCCTAAGTCACTTTTATTTGATTGTTTTCTTTAGGAAGAGAAAAGACAGTATTGCAAAGAGCTTTGCCTGCAGGTGAAGGAGAGGAAACAACAGATAGAAAGGGAGATAAGTGGAAATACCCTTGATGAACAAAAGGTTAGATGCTTATAGTATTTTGTAATGCATGGAAAGAGAGGCCTTTGTTCTTTCATGATAAGACTGATGCTAGATTACTTATATATTAACTAATGGTGTCATGATCATCCCACCGTCTGCAGCACAATGAGACCATGCAGCACTCCATCTGGGGGATGCCAGGAAGTGGTGCCCCAAATGACCACCTGGGCACAATGAAAAGGACCAAAAGCCGGGATTTTACCCCAAGAGCAGGTAGACAATGCACCGTTTATTAACCGAGCATTGTTCCGTGCAACAAAAGCCTAGTGTACTCAGAAGGTCTCCTGATCGCACTGGCTTTGGCAGGAAAGAACTGAGTCTGCAGCCATACAAATCTGTCCTGCACTGTGACAACATAAAAACAGGGTAAAAACCTAACTTCACAAGTTTCTCTACTTTTGCTCAAAAAAAAAAAAACTCCCATTGAGCCACGAGCCTCCTGCAGAGCTTTGCTGCACCAAAAATGCTTTCGTAAGTAAAACTCCATTCTGACCTCCTTTCCACACACTGCATTCGTCGTGCAGCTGAAACTCAAACTTCTGCGTGTGATTATTAACAGTAGGAGCTGGTCAGACTCTAAACAAGTTGTGTTTGAGGTCATAACATGAGGCTGGGTCCTGGGCCAGCATGACATTACAGCCTGTTTCTTTGGCTGGCGCTTGTGAATGCTGTCTTTGTTCGCAGATCCGTGACAAAGGCTTCGTTGGGACCCCCTTCCACCGCCTGTGAAATGAAGACCATAACATCCCTGAGCTGAGACAGCTGAGAGCCAAGGGCTGCATGGGCTGTTACAGCAGCAGCTTCTGATCGTGGCATGTAAATAAACCCAAACGTGAAGACAATGAACTAAGCACAGAACAAGTGAGCCTTCTGTTTACAGCTGCATGTGTTGCTACATGAACAGGTGGTTTCCACTTTGCACACCAAGGATGGACTCATGGTGTACAGTGATTCTTCTCATAATAGAGGAGGAATCTGAGCTTTGAAATTGACTTAATTTCTTAACTGTTATATCAAGTAGAATCACATTTACTGACACTGATGGTGCAGGTGATGCAATACAACACCTGCTTATTAGGAGCAGTGTTGGGGTTCACTGTCTTTGCCTATACAGCCCAAAAACAGACACATAGGTCATCTTTGCTAACAGGTCACCACAACCCATATTTACATTTAATGCTAGGCAGTGTCCCCTAGTGGCCATAGTTATTATGACAGGAGCAAAGGATGAAGTCAGGTGACGTAGTATGAAACAATTAAAATCCCACAAATTTTTCACACAGGAGAGCGCTGTTTGTGTCCCGAGTGAAAACTGAAAATCAGCGTTGACTAATTTTACCTTATGTAACATACTTCAGTTACTTAATGTGCGTACCAGTAATGTTTTTAACAGTCAACCACGTGACAATGAAGTTCCCGTCAGTGGTACTGTCCAATGCTCATAGAGTTGTATTCAGTTGTTAAGGTCATATTGTTTTAGTCTCTAGTATGGCTCAAGATCCAAACACACTGTATCCTACAACTCCCATAATGCAACTCGTCATGCAACTCCTAAATTCCCACTTCTTTCAGAATTCATAATTAATAAATATTCAAGCTGCGTGATGATGCACGATCTGCACGAAGTTCTTAAATATTAGCTCATCCGCTGTTTTGCTGAGAGTTAGAAAAGAAGATTAATTCAATTCTCACATCTGTACAGTGAATGCAGCTTGACCCAGTGTCAGGTTAGCTTAGCTTAGCATAAAGACTGGAAACGGGGTAAAACAGCTGGCAGGTTGTGTCCAAATGTGACAAAATGTGCCTAAGCTAAGCTAACCTGCTGCTAGCTCCAGATAGATATATACCCTTACAGCTGTGAGAGTGCAATCTTCTCTTTTAAAACTTAAAAAGAAAGTGAATCAGCATGTTTCCCAACTATTCCTAGAAGTTTTCAGTTTTAGATTTAAGTCTGACTCAAGTCCAGGTCTGAAGTCTGCTGTTCGGAGGAGTCTGGAATCACATCAGACGCTGTTTGATTACAGGACAGGCTGTTCAACGACTGAGCTGCATGACTGAGAACTGCAGCTGAAATAAAAGTTTCAACAACCTGAAGGATGAACTGAACGTGCTGTTACTGTAAACGAGTCACATCTGGATAGAATATGCTGCTAATTGGCTCATTACGGACATTAAAAACAACTTCAGTGTTTGAATGACTAACTGAGATACTTTGAATTAGAAGTTTCCATGATTGATCTTCCAGGTAAGGTCTCGATAACCATATAGTGAAGCGAGGTGACTCATCCCTGCCTAATTGCATGCTTTTGTTAGCGTGACGTTAGCAGGCTCTTTATGCAGACATTGTGTTTGCATGTATCCAGTTAAGGCTAAGGGCCTTATTGTGGAGGGCAGCGGCAGCTTTCCTCCTCAGCCGGTGAGTAATTATGATGTAGGGACAGTGAAATACTGATGGTTAGAGCGGAGGCTGGCAAGGTTGGTAATTATACTGTGCAGCACTAAATTCAACAGGAAGGAAAGGACCTTTTGGTTCATAGTTGTCTCATGCAAAACATTGTAAACTACTCAACAAGTTAGAACTTATTCTACTTTTTCTGTGCTTTTAGAAGTTTCTAGATGAAGTTTGGTAAAAGAGGAGCATAACAACTCTATAATCAGTTTAAAAAGTATTTTCTTGTTTAGGATTTATTGAGGGCAGATTTTCTTGAGGGCTCCTAACAAGTAAAGTACAGGACTGAAGGATGCAGAAAAGTTCTGCTGATCCAGGGTCATCTGGCTGAAAAAGGACTCTGACCACTAATCATCATGCTGTTTACACACTGTAATGCTGATTACTAGGCTCCTATACTCAGTGGTGCTGAAGCCTCTTTCACACTGAATTATTGATCACTATAATATTCCAGATATACCCTGTGAGGATTAATATTTATCTTTAGCAGTAGGATCGGCTAACCTAAAACCATGTCTGCTCTTATAGATCGTGGTAACAGACGTATACAGATTCTTTACTGATCTAAAGGTAATTACACAACAATGTGAAAATACTCCATTACATGTAAAGTCCTGCATCAAAGATCATACTTAAGCAAAAGTATTAAAGGTAAAGCACTGCAGAGTGGACTATCTCATATATATATATATATATATATATATATATATATATATATATATATATATGCGTACTACACTGTATGCTATCTAGCTGTACTATAAATTAATTATTAAATTCAACTGTACTCTATTGTGTTAAGATGTATAATTATTAAACTATATGTATATATAATTGTAAACTTTAGCAGTGTACTCACTAAACTCTGGTGAGTACACTGTTACAGCAGATGGTATCATGTTACATATATCATACTTTGCTGACTCAGACAGTACTGCAGTATGAGTATAAGTACTGCTCACTGCTCAGCTTCTGTGTGTAGCCCTTTAATTCTGAGTTTAATTGTTCTTGTGTAAATTCGTATTTTTATTTGACATAAATGTATTTCTTTTCTTTTCTAATTTATTTCTCTGTCTATCTTCAACATCAAGCTTAATAACAGTGTAATAGTGTTTTGTTCCGCAGACTCGTGGGTTCAACAAGTGCACCATGGGAGACCTCAGGGACTGTAAATGGTTAACCCGACGGGGTAGCGGTCCGTCGTGACGTCACATACTGGTCTCTGCTGATCCGGGCCGCAGTTTGATCAGGAGGACTAACCGACCCCGAACCAGTCCACGACCCTCCACAGCAGATCACCCGCTGCCGCCGGACAAACATCCCGAAAATGGGCAACTGTCAAGTAGGTCCCGCTGTGTTTTACCGTTTTCAGGGAAATCTCGACCAGCAGCTGTTCGACGCGCGAGCTTCAGTTTCAGGCTGATGAAAGGGATCAATGTTTGGATCCAGCCGATCATCGCGATCAACGGTAGATTCAGGGATTCGTTTCCAAATCACGTGGATTTATCGCTCATCGTGGATCGAGCACTAACGCGTCTACTCGCCTTCAGTCCGCGCGCTCCGCCTATAAATCCTAACAAATCTCTGTTATTTTCATTGAAACTGAGAGTTGTGTTTATTTTTCGCTTTTATAATAGGCTATTCGGTGTGTCTTTAAATGAACGTAGGAAACGACACCGTGTGACAGACCACCGTGTCTGGGTTTACGCAGAGGAGGCGACCACTCCCCTGCGGAATTCATCACGGCTCCGTTAGATGTGTGTGTGTGTGTGTGTGTGTGTGGATGAATGAGCAGGTCTCTGTATGTTATCTGTTATGCAAGAGTCCGTTAGTGCAGCGGTGAGTGGGTGAGGGTGTCTGATTCACTCTGATTTCTGTCCTTTTGGTACCTTTGAGATTAATGTTTCACCTCATTGGCAACTTCCGCCGCACTGCCTGACAGTGAGGAAGCTTTTAATAACCAACAACACATTTATTTATACTGTTTCTAACACTGTAATTGCTAATAAGTAAGCTGCAAATATCATTATCTACTGCTGGTTCAGAAAATAAAGGAAGCTGGTGGTGCACAACAAAATAAAATGATGATGCAAAGAATTAAATGAATTCCAGATATTTTGATAATCAATTAATCTGTTTGCGTGTTGTTGTTTTTTTTAAGGAAGAAGGTCTAAATTCTCTGATTCCAGCTTCTTAAATGTGAATATTTTCTAGTTTCTTGACAGTAAACAGGATATTATTTTATTTGTGGACAAAACAAGACATTTGAGGACGTCATCTTGGGCTTTGGGAAACCTTTATTGATACTTTTGACTATTTTCTGACACAACTGATTGATTAATCAAGAAAATAACAGACAGATTAATCAGCAATGAAAATAATTGTCAGTTGCAGCCTTTTTCCTTCAGAAAACATGCAGGATTGTTGAAGTTTTGAGAAGTGACCGATTCTGTGTACATTTACGTCACATTCTCCTTGTTATGGGGCAGAAAAGTGGCGTTCAGCTTTTCTTTACTGCTGTTGATGATATATTCAAATAATAGTGACTGTTGGGAACTTCTCAGCCCCCGCTGGCCCCTGGACCGCCCTGTGGTTACTGCCAGTTATTCACGCGGCCCCCACCAAGTTTGTTTAAAGACCTCTGGCCCCGAGTTCCTCAAGCGTAGCATTGTGTCGTCGCCCTCCCCTCCCCCATCTGCCAGCTGCTCCTGCATCACTGCAAGAATCCCTCTGAACTTCATTCACCGAGACAGTGATCGGTTTGATATAAGCAGAAAGATGCTTTTAGCTTTAAAAGTCATCTACATAACAGTCTTCTTTTATTCTCCCAGCCCACAATCGTGCCATATGAGGATTTTGATGTCCTAGCCGACATCAAGGCCATCCGCAAAGCCTGCAAAGGCTTCGGTAAGTTGAAAATGAACAGCGTTTATTGTGTCTGCTGAAGTATTACATGCAAACTGCGTTGCTTATCACTGCACGGCATCTGTTTTGCGTCGTCTTCCCTTCAGGAACTGATGAGCAGGCCATCATCGACATCCTGGCAAACCGCAGTTCATTTCAGCGTCAGGAAATTAAACAGGCCTATTTTGATAAGTACGACGATGTGAGTGTCATTCAGTAATACGCAGAATAATATCTGCTCTGTCATTTTTACCACAACAACCGTTTCAGTTATCATTCTAATTTAAAATATGTCGGAAAGTCTGTGTTTCTACACTGTTTCTGCACCTTTCTCCCAATCACAATTAAAATCTGCCCCCTTGCGGCAGGAGCTGGTGGATGTGTTGAAGAGCGAGTTGTCGGGGAACTTTGAGAAAGCCATCCTCGCCATGCTGGACCCGCCCGTCATCTACGCCGTGAAGGAGCTGAGGAAGGCCATGAAGGGAGCGGGCACAGACGAAGACGTCCTAGTGGAGATCCTCTGCACCGCCACCAACGCTGTCAGTCACACACTAAAAGCATCAAATGAAGTCAACAGTTAATACACCAGCAGTCTGTGTGCCAGTGTGTTCACATTTATCACTGACATACAGATGATTAATGGTTTTTTGCTGCAGAATATTCAAACTTTTTATTCATTGTTTCTCACAGGACATTGCCATGTTCAAGGAATGCTACTTTCAAGGTAAGCCAAAGAGCGAATTAAGCCTTAGAATCAAGATTTGATTAGTTTTTATAAATTTTATTGTTCCATAATAATGATAATAATAAGATTTACATGCGCAGCACCTTGCTAAAAGGTACAATTTACATGGTTGAACCAGGATTAAAACATTTCAATGTCAAAGCCATTACTCATTTTCCATCTATCCACCCCATGTGACATAAAAATCACATTTTGCAGTTAAACCTCTCATCCGCTAAGTCGACACTATGTCACCGTTTCCCTTCCTTGTAAGTATCATGAACCCTGGAGGAAATGTCTACGGGTGACTCATAGACCTACACCACGTACAGTATTATTTCTGGCCCTTTAGTAATGTAACGTACAGTCATGCTTTGTTTAGTCAAGGCCCATCCTGCTGTGACTTCCTGTTCACTGTGGTAGCGCTGGTAGCTGATTATATTTACCAACATCTTCTCATTCGGTCTTTAAATTGCTCATGTGTTGAAGGAGTGGTGTAATTCTTACAGTATACCTGACACTGTCCAGTAAAGCCGCTCTGTATTCAGTCGGTGTGTGTTGTTTGCCAGGATGAGGTGTGTGAGGGGGCTTGGCTGCCAATCAGGCCGCAGCCTGCTTGCAACATGCTAGCTAGCTTATCGAGTTGTTAGCTGGTTGTGGTTAGCTAATATGTTAGTAGCCTTGCTGCTTGTTGGGGCGAGGTCTTTGGTTAGCTAGCACGTTGTTAGCTGATGGTATTAGCCGCTCTTTGCTCAGGTGACCTGTAGAGGTTGGTTGTGTCAATTGAACATTGTGTTGCTATAGCTACTTAGCCACTACTGGCAAAGTTCTTACAGTTGTCTGTAAACTGTCACTGTATCGTCCACCATTTTGTCAGTGTGACCAATCAAATATTGACAATATTTCATTAATATTGTCTTTATTTTGTTGCCAAAATGTCCTTGCTGAAGCACGATCTGTTGGTATGCTTTTTATTATTTTTTTTTTGTGATTGTTGGTTTGTGACTGAGTAGAATATAGTTTTTTTCTCACTAGCTTAAGGCTTCCTAAGCTAGCTACTATACTAGCTGCCTAGAGGTAGCTAATATGTTGCTAGTGCCATGTTCAGTCGCTAACTGTTAAATTGCTGTTTGTTTATTTGACGCTTTTTACTGTTACTCTTACAGACTTAATGTGTTAATTTACTGTGACTGTGACTTAATGCTGACCTTTCATCCGTGATACTTTGTTTTCCCTGACATCACAGTGTAGCTAACTCATTTGATGCTATGGCTGTGTCAGAAATCACTCCCTGTTTACTGTATAGTGTACTACTGTCCGCCATTTTTATTCAAATCCAATTTCAGAATGTGTAAATGTATCCAGTATCTATATATAGTGGCCTCAAAAATCTCACATTGCTCAACAAAGGAGTGGCTGTGGCATGTTTAGTTATGCTGCCTTAGTAAGCGTCTGAAATCTCAATTAACTGCTCGCTGTTGCGTAAATTATTGAGTGTGAGTAGTGAATGAGTGTATAAGGGAGTGATTTGGGACACGGCCCTAGTTTCGTCTGTTGTGAGTCCATTTTCCTTGTTACTGTATTAACTAATTTTTACCTTTGGTCTTAGTGATTTGTAGTCACTATTGAATTTGTTGTCCACACATGCTTCCTGTAAGAACTTGAATGCATGAACCTTTAATAGAAGTGTGTTTAGCTTGCTGCATAGTTGTGCACCTACACGCAAAGTGAGAGTAGAAGAAGAACACTTGGATTTGGTTGCAGCTGAAAGATGCTTTCTCGTCTCAGAGCTCTTAGTCATGCAGGCAGGAATCCATTGACGAGCTTATGATGCCTACTCGTAGCCTCATTAACCTAAAACCCACTGCAGTTTGTTTTGAGAAGGAAAATGGGTCAGACTTGAACATGTAGGGTAATTATAAACGTTAATGATGAAAAAGCAGGTTGAGGGAGAGTGGGTGCCTTCATTACAAATTAAAAACAGAATGCACACATGAATGTATCTGATGGTATCTAGTGATGGACTTCCCCTTTAAATACTCAGACATAAATAAACAGCGTGACTTGTCTTTTTACTTAACCCTTCTTTGGTCTCTTTGTGTCACTCTCTTAGTGCATGAACGGGATCTTGAAGCCGATATCGAGGGCGATACGAGCGGGGACGTAAGAAACCTGCTCATGGCTCTTCTGCAGGTTGGTGTTCTTGTGTGTCTGTTGCAGCTGAGTAACTTAACTCCTCCCATCTGCTGTGGGACTGAAATCAAGCTCACTCTCCCTGTACCCAGTCATGCCCTATAAGTACACACACACACACACACACACACACACACACGCTGGCCACTGTCCAGACACCCTCTCATTAGTAAAACGGAGGCCAGATATAGTTGCAGACAGAAAGTCCTCTCCACACAGCAGAAGTCATCTTACTCTTCCTCTTCCAGGGCAACAGAGATGAGAGTTACGAGGTGGATGAGGATCTGGCTGAGCAGGACGCTACCTCCCTGTTTGAGGTGCTGTTTCACTCTTGAATACATTTTCATAATACCCTCAAAGCAGATTCATTCATCCTGAAGCATATTTGTGTTTGTGGCAGGCTGGCGAGGGTCGTTTCGGAACAGATGAGTCCACTTTCAGCTACATCTTGGCCTCCAGAAATTACCTGCAGCTCCAGGCCACCTTTAAGATATATGAGCAGGTGAGATTTGGTGTCATACTGTCTGCAGCTGCAGCCATGTTTCATATTATTTTACACGACCTGACGCGTGTCAGTCAGCCTGTCAGGGTTAGTTTCTCATAATAACACGTGAGAGGCGTTGTTGGCTCTCATGCAGGTGCAAACAGACTTTCATCTCTAGAACTCCACTTTGAAACTCCTTTAATTATACGTCCTTAAAACATAAATCACCAGTCACAGTATCAGATCCTTCTGGAGAGATTAGGAGGAAATTACGGCGCTGGAAAATGAAGCGCTCCCACTTTGAAGCGTTGTCAGCGCTTAGACTCAACCACTCGTTTTCTCTCCACAGCTCTCTGGAACTGAAATCCTGGACGCCATCGAGGCTGAGACCTCAGGGACGCTGAAGAAATGCTACATTGCTCTCGGTTAGCATGAAACACGCAGCATACACAGAGTTTGACCTGAATGAAAGAACACTTTTACAATTATATTAATTTAAAAAAACACCAAAAAATCATAAGGTTAGGGTATAAAATGTCATGTTTGAGCTGTGTGTATCTCACTGTGGAGTAGCACTGCTTGACGATGCCAGAAGTTAAAGTAGTGTTGATTAAACAGACTGTATGAAACGTAATTTACCTTTATTAGGGGAAGGGAGCTGAAAAGTCTGTCTTTCTTCTCCTCAGTGAGGGTTGCTAAGAACCCTCAGCTCTACTTCGCCAGACGTCTGAACAAAGCGATGAAAGGGGCGGGCACTGACGACGACACCCTCATTCGCATCATCGTGTGTCGCTCAGAGGTAACTGCACTAAATACTCACGGTTGTTTTTCCTCAATGAGGTAAAAGCTCAAAACCACTGAGGCAACCGATCCTTTATTCCACGCTGAATTTGAGTTTTGGAGGCTTTGATGTCTTGTTACAGACGAGGGCTCATTTTTATCAATAATTTATTTATTAGCTACCAGGATGCTGCGAGAAATCAGGTTATGCAGCAAACCAGACGATGCGTTTACTTGCACTGTCGTAACCTGGTTACTTTTTAAAAATTAAAACAAGATGGTGCCTCCTGGTCTTTTTTATTTTTTTTTTTTTGTATTCAGCATTAATGTGTCTGAATTTTACAAAAACCATCTATTTAAATCTGGCTTTCTGACTTTCAATACAAGAATGCACCACTGTGTGAGATGCTCTTTCTCTTCACTGTCCCAGCAGTATTGTCTTTGTCTGAAGTCTTACATAAACATGTCCCAGAAATCGCCTTCCTCCAGCAGGAGTTTATCTAATCTGCTGCCCAGATTTCCTAAATCTGTGTTTCTCATATTGTACAATGCTATTTTTTCACAGTTGCAGCTCTCCAAAACTTCTGTTTGCCTCCATAAACCAACTCACATTATTTGCATAACACTAGTGGATGTAAACTTGCATGAATTTGCATTTTCTTCTGCCGATTTTCTCACAATTTGGTTCAAATTTGTGCAACATTTAGAAGTAAAGCTGCCTGTTGACACATTACTTTTAAGAAGTCAGATTACCGCAGAATGCCGGCTGTAGCAGGGTTACATGAGTGGGTGTAAACACTCGGTTTGACATTTGATTGCTTTTTCTATGCATGAAAATTCACCTAGTTGACCCTTGGTGCTTTTTTCTTGGTAACAGTTTGATTTAGAGACCATCAAAGACATGTATCTGGAGAAGTATGACGTGTCTCTGAAGGACGCTCTGAAGGACGAGTGCAGCGGCGACTACAAACGCCTCCTCTTGGCCATCTGCCACTGAAAGCTGGAGAGTGAAGCAGAGACAGCGGGGCTCGTTTTTACTGAGGCCGCTGCTGGTTTCTGTCTAACAAACTAACATTATGTGGGGAGCAGGAGGGTGGAAGTGATAATTCATTGGCTCTTTTGTCTTTTTTAACTCTTTCCACAGACATAAACTAGGAAATTTGCTTTGTTCTTCTGTCTGTGAGGCTTCTGTCAGCTACTGCCCATTTCTTAGTCAATTTGTAGCTCCGATTCGTCGCACCTTTACCAGCATTTCCACAGTGGTGGGTGAGTTCCAGTCACTGCAAACAAGCACCAAGATTTATACATTTCTCGGGGCCAACTCTTGTCATACCAATGCAGTTTGATCAGGTTTTGAGCCCCGGTTAGAATAATCACAATAAACATGAGACATGTTTGTACAATGGGAAAAAGTCAGCTGCAGCCTCTGCTGCTGCATTAACAGTTAGTATAACACTGTTTTAGATGAAGATTTTTTAAATTATCTTTCACCCTCCATGCCCCAAACTCAATTACTGTTCTACTTCACTGCTGTTCAACTAATGCAATCACTCCATGTGGCTTGAATTTGTCCTTTTAAATGAAGAAATGTGAAAGATCTTAATGAAGGAATCTTCGTCTGTATCACGAGGAACATGCAATGATATGAATTTTCCTCACAACTGATTTGCAGAAGAGAATATATATTTTATCAGTTGCTTATTGAAAGAAACTATATGTTGATTTACAGTATGTTGCATTTTTATCCTTTACTACAACCAGAAAAACTTGACAAATCCAAATTGCACCTCACCTTGTTATACGTTTTTTGTATTTTATGACTAACACGGTAGAGTGTTTAATATATAACATAAGTAAGTTTACTGTTGTAGGTAGGCCTGAGGGTATATGAGAAGAAGCATGTGGACAGTCTGATGTCTCTGTTTGTTTGTCTCTATAAGGCAGCTGAAATGTGTTAACATGACCACTATCGTAAACATTTGGCAACAGGCTGAGTAGATTCAGGACATGAGATAGCTACAACATCAACCAGGACATCAGGTGGGCCGTGGGACTAGTGTTGCCTCTCTATAGCCAAAGAATTGTAGTCTAACTGCAAATAAAGTTCCCTGTAACATCATCATGTCTGACTTTCTTTGATACTCTGATATAGAAGTTCACATAAAAACTTATTATCAGTATAACTAGACCGTGGAACTGGAAGTGACAGAAAGTACATGTTCTGCTTACATGGACACTAGTATCCTGGTTTTTGAAGTATTTTAAGAATACTAAGAATACTGTTGCATACATATATGCATTAAATACTGTTGCATGTAAATGCCTCATCCAGGTTGCAGAAACATCTTTGTTGTTGCAGAATATGAAAATCACAGCTGCACACTGATGATCAGAAACCTGCATGGTGTTGGAGTCATGGGTACAGGGATATGAACAACCAGGTTTTCCATGTAAACGTCGCAGCCTGATCAAACCCAGGATACTCGTGCACATGTAAACACATGCATTGCTGTGCTTGACATGGCCTCCAGGGGATTCAGATTCAGAAAAACTTTATTGATCTCTGCAGGGAAATTACTTTATTGCAGTACAACACATAACTAGAAAGAAGAATAAAATAATTAAAAAGGTTTAAAAAAAGCAGGTAAAAAGGATATTGAGCTATAAAGATAGCATAGTCATAATACTACTACCAATAATAGTAAAAATGCAAATGGTGAAACAATGTAGGAGTAAAGATAAAAAAAATGCTTGATTGAAAAATGATTTTAGACATTTGAGCTGAAAAAACAAAATAAAATAAATGAAGAACTGCAAGCAATTGTCAGCAATTGATCAATCTTGAAAATATCAAACTGTCCTGAAAAAACCTGCTTTCAGCGGTGTACGCTCCAATCAACCACCGGAGACTGTGAAGGAATGGGAATGACCTTTCTATCGCCTCAGGACACGCCCCCTTCTGCTGCATTCATGTTCTACCGGAAATACTACCTAAAGTGTAAGGTGCACGTATACCCACACAGTGTGAAAGAATAATAATAATTCTTTAATTAGCAGTAGCTTTGTTCCCGCTTTTGTTTATAATAGTGGTAATATCCCAGAAACCAAACTGGAATGATTAGGATCGAGGTGGTTTTCTACAGACATGCAAAAATACAACACACAAATATCAATCAAAAAATTACATAATAGAACAGTAAACCACAGCAGAATGAGTACTTTTACCTTTGAACGTCTACTTTAAGTAAATTTTGCTGATAGCAGTTGAATAAGATTTTGCATACAGTTATTTTATTTGCAGTGAAGTATTCTCAAGGTGTGGCGTCACTACTTTCTCTCAAGTAATCGTTTTTCCACCACTGCCGGGTGCAGCGATGTAGAACACGATTTATTTTATTTATTTTACCATACACCTGAGACTTTCCGAGGCGCCCCTGAATGCGGCGTAACGCTGGGCATCAGGGCTCAGCGCCGCCTCTCTCTCTGTCAGACGTGCGTGTTGTTGTCTCGCATTTCTTCACTCGTCTCTGTTTGTATTTGTGGAAAAAGGAGCATTTTACACTCAGTGATATTTCAGCGTGCAACAACACAAACACAGGAACATTTCCAGCACCAGTTTCAACCGCTGGACTCTCCTGAAGGTACGTTTCCTGTGTGTTTCTCCGGCTTTGTTGCTCCCTTTTCTCCCTTTTTGCTGGTAATTACAGTCATTAGCATCCATCTTGGTAGGAGATAATTAAAACCACTGCAGGGAGAAATGGTTGGCCCTTTAGCCTCCTTAACACTGTACCCTTGTATGTTTTAGGAGGTTTATAACTTGTGTCATGACAAATGCATCTTACCAATTAAAGCACTGTCATGTTCCTGTAAGACAATAAATCAATAGGGATAAAGATAATAGGATTCTCATTCTGTCCTTGCTTTATCGCAGTCTATTGATAATTGTACCCCATGTGTTAGCTCTGAAACATGTCACATTTGTTCTTAGTTCATTCCCGAGAGAGTAATTGGCATGTGAACACACTGTGTCAGGTGTTGGAGTCAGATTAATCACTGCAGCACTCATTCCTCACTCGTGTTTATGTGCTGCAGCTTGCACATGTGAAGGAGTCCATCTTCATCTCCATGGAAACATGGAGCAAAGCAGTGATATCCACTTCCTGCAACAAACACAAGTAGACAAACTGTTGTAGTTTAATCTATTCTGCCATTTGGAATATTCCAAGTATCAAGCACCTGAGTGCACCACCTATGTACTGTATAGATACTCTGCAGCCAGTAACCATATTAGGTAACACCTTAACAAATGCATGACTCATGATGATTTAGTGCATCATTATTGTGTCATGAATTCCTGTGGCTCATCATTAAGAAATGAAACAGTCACTGTGAGTTTTCCTCATTAGTTTAAGGTGTCTTCCACCTATTTTGCACATGGATTTCTTAAAGGTCCAGTGCGTTGGATTTAAAGGGATCTACTGTCAGAAATGTATGAGATTCATAGTCATGTCTTCATTAGTGTATAATCACCTAAAAATAAGAACAGTGATGTTTTTTGTTACTTTAGAGTGAGCTCTTGTATCTACAGAGGGAGCGGGTCCTCTGCCATGGCGTCCACCACGTTTCTACAGTAGCCCAGAATGGACAAATCAATTACTAGCTCTAGAGCAGGCATGTCAAACTCATTCCATAAAGGGCCGTGTGGCTGCAGGTTTTTGTTCCAACCAAGGAGGAGCACACCAGGCCAACCAATCAACATCAAGGGATCACTTAGTTATCAGCTGAAGACTGAGATCAGCTGATTAATTGATTCCAGCCAGGTGTGCTCCTCCTTGGTTGGAATGAAAACCTGCAGCCACACGGCCCTTTATGGAATGAGTTTGACATGCCTGCTCTAGAGGGTCTTTCATGTTTGTAGGAGAGGGCGAGGGGAGGTATTCACTTGGTTGCAATCTGCAACATCACCACTAGATGCCACTAAATCCTACAGACTAGTCCTTTAAATAACCCAGATGACATCATAAGAGTAATTTCAGTTTTTCAGCTTGAGACTCAATGTCTTTAACAGTGGCCTCCATTGTGGTTTGAAAGAAATGAGTACTTTAAAGACCTAAAAGGAACCAGTGTGCTCAGCTAAAGGTACAGCTAGCTACCAGCATCACAAGTCTAAAAGAACTATGCACTTTATGTGTGTGTGTTGGGGAGTGGTCCCAGTGGAAACAATTGAACTGAAATTGAATTGAATTGAAAAACATGTCTGTCCACTCTCCCTTGACTGGCATCCAGTACCCACTAGATGTTTTTGGTCTATTACTACACTCCACTTCTGTCAGAAAAATGCAAATTAATTATAGAATAGAATAAAGAAAAAATCATGCTGCACCCCCTAGCATGACCTTTGATTCATTCAGCAACAAGTAGATTCATAGTTTGGCAAAATAGCTTCGATTTTCTTTGAGTTATTGTTCTGCTATGAATCACTGCATGAAGTCATTAACTGATGATCAGCTAATCACATAAACCCACACTGACTTATCATTTCTCATTATTCATCCTGTATTAACTCATTAACTTGTGCATTACCGAAGCATCTCATTAGCAACCTTATCGTGAAGTTGTGCCCTTTTCATAATCTTCCACTGATTCTCAGAGTTTCTCATGTTTCAGTGCAAATTTTTGTAGATTACAGGGCTCGAGTCTCCACATGCTGCAGCCTCTGATGTTTGAGCTGCGCTAGAAGTTGTCGGCCGTGTTCACCTGCAGAGACAGCTGTTTGGTTATGTGGTTGATCTTGTGAGGATATGAAGCATCTTAAAGATATTTACATTTTAAGGTGAAGGAGACACACAACACGCAAACACTTGTCTGTTGATGTGAAATAACTCGAGTCTCCTTAAAATTACATACATACAAACACATCTGTGTGGCTGTGTATTATGTTTTAGCTTAAATTGAGCATTAGTCTGGACCAGTGGTACTTATGGAAGAAGTGAGTGCAGTTTTCGCACCTTTAAGTCCATTGAGTGAGATTTTTTGGGGAAGCTTTTCCGAGGCAAGTTTGACTTGACTTTGACTGAAGAGAAAAAGACAGAACGAGAGCTTATATGTGTGTAACAAAAAGCAAAATATACGAAACACTGAAAACAGCATTTCCCTGTTCACACCATCAAGCGAAATTCTGAAGCCTGCTTCTAAAGTAAAATAAGGACATAACCACAAAAACCATGGTGCCCCGCTCATTCCTAATTAATGCTTAACTAATGCATGATTTATCATGTCCTAATGAATGTATTAATGCGTCATATATCATGGCGCTCAGGATCAATAAATGATGAGGTCGCGATCAGTTTTGTGTCCCGTTGTTAAGTTATTTAGAACAAAGGTAAAAGCATTGCATGCTGCAGAAGTACCGTCACATGGATGCAGCAGCCATGAGCGAACTGTTCACCACTTGAAGTGAAGAGCCGCAGACATGATAATGTCATGGAAAGCTAACGCTCAGCACAGTTAATGAGGATTGCAATACTCAACAGATGTGTTCGTTTAATTGCAGGAGCACACGATCATGCTGAATATCAATTCTGTTTTTATAGTGAAGACAACACCTCAGTGCTCGCATTGACTACGTTTACACACTAATTATCTACTATTATTCCAAATGTGACGATAGTCAGAGTGCTATACAGGCGAATTAGGCTTTATTCTGTATGTAACATTTTGTGATTAAGATGTGAGACCTGCTGGTTTTATCCAGGTTTAAGTAGCCAGAATATGTGTCACAGTTAGAGTCTTTACTGCAGTTTGCAACTATTTTTGTACCATGCAGAAATTCATGCATGAACTCCTGCCAAGTAATGTCCCCTAAAAGCTTAAACCAGAGCCTTTATTGCATTAAGAATCACTATGTACTGTACATTGCAGCCTTTTTTTATGAGTGTTATTTTTGCAGATAAACATTTTACTGCAAATTCTGATTGGCTGTTACTGTGTATGTACGACAAAACACATCTTTTAACATAATTCTCAGGAGAAAAAATTGGTGAAGCATTATGAACGCTTTATAATTACCACGCTATAGATGTGGTCTTCACAGAAAGTGTGACCGAAATAACTTCTTGGACCAGTGCATCTCAAACTCAGCAGAACCACAGTTTCTATTAAAGAATCAGCTATAAGGAGGATTACTATGTGTCTAAAGCTCGCTGCAGCTGTTCTTTGTTCATATAGCATGTTAAAAACCGTTGCTGTGAAATAGTTATTTTATTGTTTTATCATGTTCATACCCAGCCACAGCAGTTCATGTAACATGATGCATTAAATCATGATGCATTCAAGCATTAAACAGATTCCTCCCTTACTCATGCATTAAGGCACGATGAGTCACATTTCAGTTTCCCATCATGTATCTGTGGCTCATGATTTTGATGCAGCGCCGTATGATCACAAGAACCATATTTCATGAAAGATTTCATAATTACAAGATCTGTATCTTGTTGCTATGGAAACAGCTTGGATCGAAGTTTACTTGCTGCCAACTGTTGACAGCAGACATTGCATCTGACATCTATATGAGGTTAATGCCTCCCTCTGAAACACAGGCTATAGGAAGTGGGACTGGCGGGCAGGTGAGTCACATGACCCGTAAAACCTGCCTCTGGTCCTCTCTCAGGTTTGAAGAGATGTCTTCCGTGTGGGAGCCGTCAGGTTATTCCCCCTGCATAGAGATCGACTCCAGCTCCGTGCGGTGCAAAGACAGACTCGCCTCTCCGGCCTGGCTGAAGCAGGAACAAGACGAACTCCGCATCATCAAGTGGGAGAACTTTCAGACGGGAGGCTCAGCTGATGCCGTTCAGGACAACACGCCCAGCAGCGCCATGTCAGGTAAGAGTGTTTTTACGCCATACCTGCTGCTCTTCTGGGATTACTTTTACTGGCATCAGTTTAAACCATCAATATGCCACTGTTACATTCATTTTTACAACTTGGTGCAATGAAAGTCTCAGTGTTTAGGCCCTATACGAGATTATTCTGGTTATTTATTTGTTGATCTTTCACTTCAATCAACAGCTCCTAACTTCAAAAACTCTTTGAACTACAACAAAAGTGGCCACTTCCTCTGTTGTGTCATTAAACAATTGCCTTGCTTCCCTTTGGCACACAATGTAAAATGCTGTGTTGTGGCCTAAAGCTCTCTTTGCACTGTAATATCACCAAGGAACCTGGTGTGATTTAGAAATTCACACTTGCACTTGCAAGTCTGCGCTTTACTCGAACTTACTGACATTATCCCTCAGATTTGATATCAAGGCTCTGAGTGACATCTGCCTCCTGAATGTCAAGAGCAATGATTCTCCTGAATTTGCACCCAAAGTGCAGAATTTTTATTTCACAAATGATGGACATGACAGATTTGCACAGGATTAAGCTCACAGATGACCTCCACAATCATTAGAAATGACTAAAGGTCCACAGGTGATACCAGTCTCATGTTGCAGTGGTCTTTTTTTTTTATGATTTTACTCATGTCTCATAGTTAAAATTCTAATGATGATTGATGTTGTTGTTCAGTTCATTTTTGAAACAAAAATACTTGGGCATAATGTAACTTTAATGCTCTCCACCCGGCTGTCTCGTCTTCCTGTAGCCGGCTCACATGTAGAAAGTCTGCCCCCGCGGGTGCTGCTGACCATCACCAAGCTGCAGTGCATGCTGGAGAGCAAACAGGAGCGCATCGCTGCGCTGGAGAGACAGGTGGAGGACCTGATGCAGGACCGCAAGTTCCTGCGGAGCCAGATAGAAAATCTCACGAGTAACCGCTCCATGGCGACTTTTGCATCACCCAGTCCGCTGAGTGAAGGTTTGTGTCTGTGACGCCGCGTTTGACTCGTGTTATTAACACTAATCTGATGCTCGTATTCATGCCGTTCGTGTCGTTTGCACACAGCTCCCAAACCCAGCAAAGTGCAGCACTCAGAAAACAAGTCTCGGAAGAGAGAACGAGCTTCCTGTAGCTCCTCTGACAGCAGCGACAGCGGCTCTGAAGAGTCAGACACTTCTGAAGTTTCAGCGGCCTCGAGTGAACACAGAAGGAAGAAACACCACAAGGACAAGAAAAGATCAAAGAAAGGGAAGGACTACAGCAGGAAGAGAGGTAATAACACTTTACAGTCCGGTTCATAAGGTCTCAGGTGGCTACTAACATGAATGAGGAATAAATCAGGAATTAGACAACAAGGACTGAACTGGCATCTAGTGATTAGCTCATGGATGTCTGTGAATCAACATAATGGTAACTTACTTAATGCATCCTTCCTGATTAACTCTGAATAAGCAGCTAAGTGGCACTTAATCAATAACAAATCACTACTTCCTTATTGCCCCCACGTCCGTTGCTAATTGTGTCCTCTCAAGCAGTGTATCATCTCGAGTGGCCAATCATCGCTTCAGCATTATCTTTCTCTTAGTTAACTTTTTTTTCTTTTGGTGGCTCCTTCACTTTTCCCATCTGACAAAAAAAGGAGAACAGCTGTAGATCATATAATTAAATTGCCCTAAGGATAAAAATGAGTGAAGTTTTAGATTGTTCTGCATGTTATTCCACACAACTAAAAAAACAGGATTTTCCAAGTTCAGTAAAAGCAGCCAGCACCTGCAACGTAATCTTTTCGTTAAGAGCCCACAACAAAGACAACAAAGAAGTACTAAAAGGGGGTAAAAAAACCCCTCGTAAATAAATGAAACCCAGTGTCTGTCGTAGCTTACAGAGAGAAGGCTGCCCAGCCTGAGATACATACAGCTCACAATGATGAGTATTACAATGACTAACGATAATAAGTCCTGTCAGCACACAGAAAAAACAGGCAAAATCTCCATGAGTAATACGTTTAACTATTAAAACACAGCAAACAAAGAAAAATTCTACCAGAATTTCATTAGATACATAGGCACTATATGTAAACTGTATATGCAGTTTACATATTTGTCGTCATATTCATGTAAGAGATTCTTCCCTTTGGAGAAATGGTCTTTTTGGCCCTTGTGGCGTCTCGTCGCCTGCAGCTCCACAGTTGGCTTGATGGGATTGCAGGACAGTTGTTCTTGAGGACCTGTGGGTGAAAACAAAAAAAGCAACCTGCACCACGCTGACGTTCTCAACGACGATGCCAAAGTTACAATAGTCTGTAAGTACTTTGTTAGTTGTTTTATTTTTTAATGTTAACATCCTTACTTGTCAGTATTAGCTAGATAATGTTAACAACTTTTTGGCTAACATTAGCTACATTATCTGGAACCTGTGCTAACGGTAACACTCCACTTTACAGTATTACAGTATTAAGTAAAGGCCAGTGGCCTAAGTGTACGTGCTTAAGTGCTTAAAGTTTGCATCCCTGTTAATTGTAGATTCGCCCACTGCTTTTGCAGTACAATGGAAGTTCAGGTTGGAAGATAAATCTGGAAACAGCGAAAGAAAAGAGAAAAGATCAGAAAAACATCAGTGTGTTCTCCATGCCAATACCGTGAGACATGATCTGTGGATGGGACGCTACCTTCAGCTGGCTGTTTTGCTCAGACATTATAGTGCATATAGTTATTGTAGATATTTGATGTGCAGCTTTATCCAGCTAGTTTGCGTTGCACCTCGTTTTCATTTGTTTTTATTAGGAGTTCAGTGTAGAAGTCTTTGCTTTGTCCAAAAATCAAGACCCATCCCGAATTCTCAAAATAAAACATATGTATAACATTCAGCAACATTTTTAATTTCTAAACAAATAAAAGGACATTAAAAACAGAGACTTTGTTGCCAGTTCATTTATTCCCGCCTTTTACCCACTTTTTATTATTATTTATCTGTTTAACTAGTTTGATGTTCCAGTAGCTCACTGAAGCTTGTACAAAAGATCAGAGAATCCAACCAATCAACATGCTTACTTTTAAAGGTCATCTTTTATACCAGTGTCAGTGGTTATGGAACTGGTTAAACAATCTGGCTATAATTATTTGTTGAAAGCCTCTTTTTAAGTTTGTTGATGCACAATGAGTTGCTGGAGATCATAATAATGGAGGCCGTTGTTGATATTGAGGTGAAGGCATACACGACCCTGTCACAAGTGTGACTTCACTTTCCTCTGCTGCGTCCGTAAGAAGCAGAACTAAGACTGTTCAGATTGTCGCCACGATGTTTTTGACCACCAGATGGTGCCAAAAGCAGAGAGGCGAAAACAAACCTGCTGCCTGTTGTCTGTGAAGATTCTCGGCCATCCAGGTCGTGGTTGGATGATTTAATCAAGGGCAACTGGACTTAGTTAAACATTTCATCTCTCATCTATGGGGCTTCTTCAGTTCTAACTGGCTGATGAGTCCCAGATATTTAACCTCTGTGGGTGCATTATCAAGGTCATTGATACCACCTGGTTTGTTTGGTGCTCCTGGCTGTGTAATGGCAGTCTTTAGAGTCGTGACATTGTAAATTCTATAACCCAGACTCAATTCAGCTGCTGTCTGGTACACAAAGACATGTTTTGAAACAAGTGGACGTTATTAGTTCTGCATTCGTACCTGCAGATCAGTTGAGTTCACCCCTGTTTATGACGTTATCTTGGAGATGGAAAACAAGGAGTTATCTGTGGCGTATATTCCAGCAGTTTTTGATTAGGAGGTACTTAGAGCTGATTATACAAAGTTAAGGGAAGGGCTTGAGAGCTGTCTGTGCATTTTTGGCGCCAGTTCTTCCTAGCTTCGTTATTATTTATTGTCCCAGCACTACTACCACTGGTGGGAAGGAGTGGAGAAGGTTGTGAATCAGAGGTTGTTACGGCCGTAATGCCGTGGGCTTCCTCTTGTTGAATTTTGTGAGCGTGACTGCAGTCAGTGATTGAGCATGGCTGCCTCCGCTTGCTCATTAAGGTTGGAGTACAGAGAGTAGGAGGGGAGGTGCATGTGGTGCCAGTGGGCCATTTGGCAGCTTTGGCCTTGTTCAGACTGCCATCCCAAATCTGTCTCAGGCACATTCAGATTGTATCAGATTGATTTTGGAAACTCTGGACAGCAAAAAAAAAAAAAATGCATGAAATGGGATTTTTGCAGATTGGATCCAAGCCACATTTGGAGGTGGTATGAAATGCGATTCTAATCGGATTTCTACAGATGCTTCTCAGTCTGGACGATCTGGCTGCTTAAATCAGATTTCAGTTTTTTTGTCACATCGTCGCATCCAGGGTGATGGAAGAATCCATGCTGGTGCAATGGAGGGGTTCAGCGCCATGACTCAACAGTGCGATTGTTTGGAGGGTGAGATGATGGAGCCCCATTTCTCATGTTTCCATGTTGAAAAGCTGTGTCACCGATGTGTGTCGTTACCAAGCAACCCATGCAGATGGTGATGTCTGGATGCACAAATCTGATCTGATCACTTGCAAATAGCAGTGCGGATCGTCTGTCTTAAAGATCTGATTTGAGAAACAAATTCTCCTGCAGTCTGAAAGATGCCCCCTGGTCTGCGTGTGTTGCTAACTTGAGGTGTATTGTACCCAGAGCGGTAGTCTTACTCCCTTTTTGGAGGGTATTTAGTGTTAGTTCTTGATTAGCACTTAACTTTTGTTGTTCAGTTTCAGTGTATAGGAAGCTAGTTTTGTGTTACTGTTTTTTTTTTGTGGAAGTACCTTTCTTTAGTTTCATGTTGTTAATAAATTTCTTCTTTTTCGCGGGGTCACTTTCAATTGCTACTCCCCTCATTCCCTCTTGGGGAACATAACACAAGTATTTGGGCAATTACATTAACTCAGAAGTTCAGTTTGAGGTCGAGTATGAGGCAGTGTGCAGTAGAGGTTGTGGTTATGTTGATAAAACCCTGATGGAGTCGTTTCACCAAGCCTTTATTGAAAGAATTTTATTCTTAACAACCCTATTTATTTATTCTCAGTAGCCAAAGGTGATCTTAACTTTTTTTGAACTGTCTACACAGTATTGTTTCTAGTACGATATGTAAATTGTCTGCACTGTTTTTCTTCTTGTTTTTATTGTTTTGTATGTGTCCCTTTGCAGCACAAATTCTCTTTTTAGGGACAGTAAATAAAGCTTCCTGTTTTTCATGAGAGGTCGAAGCAATGTTGGACTGTTTTCAAGGCAACAACGAAATTGTCGCAGAACATAACAACCATGATAACATATTGGCTATTTTGTTTCAGTCTTGACCCCAGAGGAGGCCATGGGAAGGTATCAGGGGGTACTGTGGGTGGTGAAGGAAGGCAACACCAAGTCTGCTGCCTATGATCTGGTGGGCGTAGACAGAAAAACTGTAGTGGACACATCCCCAGTTTCAGAGCTAAATGCTGTAAACGCTGCTGCGTATTGTTGTGCAAGATCACAGTATAAAGCGGTACGGGCCACAATGGGGAGAGGGGAGACCCTGTCCACCTTCTCCTTCGTATTGTGCAGGATGGCTTGGAGGGGAAGGTGGAGGAGATGAAGATGGCCGGGACGTTATTAGAAATATACAGCAGGGCCAGATTTTGTTTGTTTTGTTTTGTTTTCTTCTATAATAACGGTGCACTAATAGTTTCTATTTTTTATTTGAATTTTTGGTTAGAACTGTATTATCTTTCAGTTTATGTGCTGATGATGCAGGATCCCTCCTCTGCTATAAAATCTATTATATCTTTCTCCTGTTGTGCTTTTTTGTTGCTCTTGGTTTTTTAATTTTCCAGTTTTTCCTTAATGATTAGTAGAAAGCACATAAGACACATAATTATAAGTGCATAAGAAAGCACTTATAATTATGCACAATTATGCATACTAATGAGGGTAAGGGTGGTATAGGTTACTTTACTTAAGGGGAAACAAAAAGGGTAACTAATGGTAAAATAATCATCAAGCAAGCATTATGCATCACCAGTAATAAGTGATAATAAATAATAAATTCTATGCATGTAGCACTTTTAAATCAGATGTTAAAGTGCTTCACGAAACAATAAACGTGGTACTAAAACAATAAAATAGCTAATTCAAACTGAGCAGCACAAAAATGATCATATGGTAGTAAAGTAGTAAAAGAAGCAGATAAAAACAAATAGACATAAAGGCACGTACACGTATACATGCGTACACACAAACAGGCATGTACATGTGCACACAAACATTGTACACACGCGTCACCACAGATGTGCACATAACACATCCTAAAAATGTTCTTTTTGATGTTTTTAAAAGAAGAAACAGATGTTGAGGATCCAGTCGCTACAGGAAGTGGATCCCAGAGTTTGGGGGCCCCTGACAGAAAAACTCCCACTGGTCATAAAACTGGAGCAGCTGATTAGACGATCAAAGATCTGTTAGTTGTTGAGGTTGATGGCTGACTGTAGTTGATGGGACGCGAATATATCGTAACTAATGGTAAGATTATCATGAAGTAATGATGCATCCACTCGTGATGATACACTACTTGAGGGGCCAGAATTAGCATGGAACATGGAGATAATCAGCAAGTAATGATTTGTTATTGATTAAGTGCCACTTAGCAGCTTATTCAGAGTTTATCAGGAATGATGCATTAAGTAAGTTAACATGCAGATTCAGAGACATCCAGGAGTTAATCCTTAGATACTACTTCATTACATGAGTTTTAACCACCTGTTCATGGTAGCTTATCATTATCTGCTGTAGTGAACTTAACTCAGTCATTCAGGATCCCCTTGTCATCTGTTTAGTAACTAAGCGTTAATTCCTTATTTGTATCTTATTAACTGCTTACGATTTTATGTAAGGGTAAAAAACTTGTTTAATTTGAAATACTAGCAAATGTATATGCATTAAACTTTTATATAATTCAAGTCATTTTTTTCATGGCAAAAAATAGTAAAAAACCTCCTTACAATGTGCAAGAAATACAAATAAAATGCTCCCTCAGTTAACCACAGTGAACATCATTAATTGCTCATGCCTTGTCACTCATTCCTCCAGCCACCGGTGTGCAGTACGTCATCCACCGCTACAAACAAGTCCTGTCCGCCTTCATCAAGAAGAAGAGCATGAGTGAAGCCTTCCGGCATCTGGGAATCGACCGGAACACCATCGCCAACACGGCGTCGATAGCTGAGCTCCACCTGGCTGGCAAAGACATGGTCCCCTTGGTGGGCATGTTTCGCCAAGGAGAAGAGACTCTGGTCAGCTACGCCCATCGGTGCACCTTGGCCATCGACAGCGACGCTGACCTGTCCAGGAGAATAGACCAGATGAAAGCCAACGGCGAGCTGCTGCCCATCTCAGGGAAAAGGCCCAGGGTGCTGCATTCTCACCTGCAGCCGCTGGGGGGCGCTGCAGAGAGCATTTTAATAGGTTGATGATTATTTTATTGCATGGAGAAGGGGTGAAAAATAATGCCTTCTCAGAATGACCTTCTGTTTGTTTTTCCCTCAATCTGAACTGCTGGATTTAATTGTTTTATGTAGCATTTTTTGCATTTCTTAAAGTTGATTCATGTCTCAAGGAGGATGTTAATTATTTTTGTGTCCACATCTTCACGTTTAGGATGTGTGTATATTTTGTACTTGATAGCCATAAAAAATATTCACAGCTGCTTTCACTGATGGAAATAATGGATTTTTTTTATTGTTATTTAAGAACAGAAGTGTGTGTATTGCTAGAAACATCCACAAGATGGCAGTGCTCACTTATTAGATTTACATTTAACTCTTTGTCATTTTCTCCAAAATGGTGGATATGGTCAATTTCCATTTTCCAGCTCCTAGTTTTGGTTGGAGGTGTAGCTTCATGTTCATGGACTCAATGGAAAGAACTTTGTTGCGATTATCCTGTGATTCATTATGCTGTAACTGAACTGAGCAACTTATAAACTGCATTTGATGCAAAGTGTGTTCATGTGTCTGAACATGTGGAAATGAAAGCACCGTTTGACCATGAAGAGATTTCACAGAGTTACGTTTCCTCTGTTTTTATCCTGGGATGTTTTTAACTGTCCTGAATCAAGACGCTGTCAAGTCATAGTACCGTGCACGACCTTTGATAGAGCTTTTGAATCTGTAAACTTTCAGACAGAGAGTGAAAATCACTTGATCCCAGGATGTTAAAGGAGTAAAACATCAGTGCAAAACTTCGATCTTCTGTAACTGTGCCTGGTTTTAAACATGGCCCCGCTCCCAGAGGCACATTCTTCCTGTGTCTCTTGACCAGAGGAATGGGCAGCAGCAGCAGTTTTGTAGACAGATGGGAAAGCTCGGTAAGACATCCTTGGGCGATGCTAAGTGTCAGTGCAAAGTGTTGCCATTGCCTTCCCTGCTGTTTGCTTTTTACATGGAGTGACAAATTACTCGTGCAAAGCCATTAAAGGGGCTGCGCCCAGGCTGTTTATCTTTGCATGGGGCTCTGTCACTGTCACTCCCATTCACACGCCGGCTATCTGCTTATCTTTCACATCCCAATCTGTCTGTCCCCTCCCTCTAACCCTCCTCTGTTATGAACTCATTCAGTCGTTTGTCACTTCTCCATCTTTGTCCTTCCTTTTCTGTCCGTCTCACCCAAAACGAAAAGCTGGTGGAGCTTTTGTCGGATGCTGCAGGAACGTTTCGTGCCAGCGGAGGCAGAAGTTCATCTCAGCCTGCTCACAGCCAGAGGGGACAGGTGCATGCTGGCCTGCTCAGCAGCGTGAGGTAGGAAAGGGTGGGTGTATCTCATCTCTTCCCACCTCCTGAGGCATGCAAATGTCACTTCTGCTCCCCCCGTCGCCAGCACGAGACGCAAAGACAGGTTTTCTGCAAATCCTGAAAAAAAAGGTCACTTGAGTGGAAGGTACAGGATGTTCCTGACGTGTATGGCTATTTCATTTGATGTTGGTCAGCATGTCCCTAAAAAAGGCGACGAAATGCAGCCCCCACCTGCTAATACTCCAGAGTGGCAGCTGTGAATTTGATGCTAATGACTCGGGGTGATGGAGCTTGGAGCCGAAGATGGAGATAGGATGTGGGCCTAATCGAGCCTGAAGCATTCTCTCCTCCTCCCCCGGCCTTTTGACTCACACTGGTTCGAGGCCAGCTGGGACTCCATTTTGTGTCCTTCCTGGTTGCAAGTGCCACGTCATTGCAGGGGGGGGGGGCTCCAAGTGCCTGATGGGTACAAAATCACCCCTCCTCCTCCTCCTAAGCCTCCCTGTACAGCTTTGATCCTGACCTTGACAAAAAGAGCATCTGGACGTTCTCACAGAGAGCAGCTTGTAATAACCACCAATCACCCTCTTAATGGTGCAAGTAAAATGTGTTTGAACTGGTGAGTTCAAATGGGGGGGTTATGTTTTGTTGTTGCACTGCCTGCGTGTGCCAGACCTGCTGAGTAATAAATGCCTCAGACATATTATATAAAGGATCACAAGGCTTGTAACGGAGCAAAAGAGCTCAGACTTGAGCAACTGATTTTATGCTCTCAGGGGAAAATAATTATTGGTTTGAAAGATTTTAGTTTAATGTCACTTTTTCAGATTATTGCACGGTATAAAGTAACCAGTTGTTCTTGGGCTTATTATTTGTCCAGAAGATTTTCAATGGCTTGGCACAACATTATGGCATTTGAAAGGAACAGTTTGAAAAGAATAGTTGTGTTTGTGTACACGTAGCCATATTAGATGTGAAAGCAGTTTTCCTTTCTTGTTAAATTGCTGCCATATTAAGTATGGACCTACCTGCCTGTTTTCCATTCATGGCTGTCGTTATATTTGTCCAATTCTATTTTAAATACAGTCTTGTTTTGAAGAAATAATTTGTATTGGAAAAACAGCAAGGCATGCTGGGTGCAGGAACTTCCTGGAGTCATCTTAAGTTAACAAGACGAATCCAGGAAATAGTCTGGCACACAGACTCTGTAAAATGTAATTTTTACACTTTTTGTACAGATTAAATAAACTAGATACAACATGCTAATTAGTGCACTTTAGAGGTGCTGGTAGGTGGGTTTGTAGACTGAAATTAAAATCATATTTTGATATATGCACCTATGTTATGTTTAGTCCTGCTAGCAACCTGACTTAGCTTAGCATAAAAAATGTATGCAAGGGAAAAAAAAATGTAGCCTGGCTCTGTCCAGATGTAAGAAAACCTTGTCTTTAGTATTTTTGAATGGATCTTCAGACAGAGCCAGGCTAGCAGTTTACCCCTGTGTCCACTCTTTGTGCTAAGCTAATCAGCTGCAGGCTCTAGCTTCTTTACTAGACATGGGTGTAGCATCAATCACCTCATCTCTTATCTTAGATTATTATTATTTCTTATAATTTCTTTCTTATTATTAATAATAATAATAATAATAATAATAATAATAATAATAATAATAGCAACCTGTTTCGGGAACAAGTCAAATACAGTCTAGTTTTAAAGATTAGCAGCTCTGCTCTCCTAATTGGAGATCCCAGCTGATCGCGACTGTTTATCTTGCTTTATATCATCAGCGTGTCTGCAGGGTGCGTTTGGTGTTGGTGAACAGTAGTAGCGACAGGATCAAGCTTTAAACTCAGTGATACATCCCCCCTGAGCAAAAATGACATCTTCATAACTAGAGGACTTGACAACACACCAGCAGTCATCAGAGTTGCTCGTGTTTCGTCCTACATTTGGAAGCACTGTGGCGGGCAGGCTGCACAGAAACAGGATAGGTGGCCTCAAACTGATTTGAATTCCTGAAAATGCACATTTGACACTTGGTCTGAGTGTGTGTCTGAGCCTCTTCACCTCTCCTTTGCCCTTGGTCTCCTCGCTAATGAAATCTTAAAATAACCTGCCGGCTGCTGAAGAAGTGGGTCAGAGCACCAATGCGAAGCCGATTCAATACAAACGCATCAAGTAGTGCATTATGGGTATTTCCGCCTGTGGTGGAATTGAGGTGGGGCCGGAGTCTGCGTACTGGCGGATGCCTGTTCTTGTCCTTTTTCTGCCATGGCATCAGATGGCTGGTGGAGCTGTCAACAACAGTTTTTGTTCACGCACAATCATGGTTTCTTCCTCAGATGTTTCCTGGGAGTGAAAACACACGGACGTGGACATTTTTTCTCCCCGCACTGGGGTCAAATCGCCATGCTTATTTACTGCATGACACCACTGGATGACAGCAGGGCTGCTTCAGCGTAACACACCACCGAGCTGCTGGTGGTGAGAGGCGCTAGAGGACAGTGTTGAATCCAGTTCTCTCTTGTCATGCTCTATTGTTTGTGGCCAGACACATCATGCAGACACTCCTCAATGCACAGTTTGCCCCACTGCAGCTGATTAGATTTGGTCTGACAGTCATAAGCTTCCACTGCAATCTTTTAATCTGTCTTTAAATATGCATATTAAGCCAAAGACATAGAGAGGTAAATGCTTAAACAAACCTTCTCAGACAACAGTGTTTGCAATGTCAATTTTTCCTCCTTGCTGTTCTTTTAAAGCCTCTGGGCTGTCCACACTAGCAAATAAATCCAGCCCATGTTATAATAGACATTAATGAGACTTCTCTTGGCAATTATAAAACGGAGAAAAAAGCAAAGATGCTAATCTGAAACCACAGAACCCCTCTGCAATGACAGCCGCCCTGCCAGCGCTGCTCGATCAACAAGTCTTGAGGTATTGCTGGTCTCCATCTGGCTGCCACTGATAAGAACTTACTGGGGGCTGCTGGATAATAGTCTCGCAAGCTTAAAAGCAGGAGGGGGTGGGGGGTGGGGGGTGGCATAATGTATTCTGGGGGAATCCAGCAAACAGGACCCTATAAACCAAACCGCGTCTCCCCCCCTGTGAGCACATTCGGTCAAAGACAGCCCCTTCGATGTAGCTGGCAGGGGTGGAGCAGTGGGGTGGGTGGCGACATCATGCTGCCACAGATTTGCCCTGAGCGTGATTTCATTCCTGGAAAAAACAAGATGGCTGCGCTCAGCATATGAGGTGCACCCATGAGCGCTACTGTGGCACAGCGCAAGGATCAGCCGAAGCTGTACGGCTGCGCTTCTACACTAAATTTGATGTCTTTCCTCTGCATAGGGCCTGGTCTCTGTGCACCGAGGGGAATATGGAAAGCTGGTATGACCTCTATTTTCAGGGTCAGAGGCAGTGACTGTTTTTTTGGGTTTGTACCCCCCCCCAGGTGTCCTCAGACTGACAGGGGAGCCTCCCGGGAAATGAAATAGCAAAAAATGATAAATGGTTGTAGGCTCAAAAAGGCTGTTTGTGATATCTGACCAGCTGTACGTTGCATATTTATTCTTTCCTGACACGTGACAAAAAGTAAGCCATAAAAAAGTTTAAAAACTATACAAGCTGCAAAGGCATCCAAATGTTTTTCTCTCCTCCCTAGAAACTGGCAAACTGGGACTCATGTGACAGCTACGTCCACGAATGCAGCATGTGGACACGGAGGAGATGATGGTATGTGACGTAGAAGAATACGCAAGACGACAACGTGAAGGAACCCCGACCCCGCCCTCAAATCCTGTTGGTTGCTCGTCCGGTGACGCAGAATGAGCCAAACATATTTGGCAGAAAAAAAAGGAAAAACCATTTGGAGGGGGCTGGCTGCAGGCAGACACACAAGCCTCGCAATATGCTTCAGAATATTTGCTGATAACCAGGCGTGATTTGGACTTTATCTGCCATGTATGTATATGAGTAGGCACCATCCCAGCGGAGGTGCCTATTTCCTGAAGCGTTTCAGCATGGGACGGTTTTGTCAGTCGGATGACTCAGTCACAGTTCTCTAGCGGGGTTAATGATAGAAAGTGAAAGTAGAGAAAGAAAGGGAAAGTGGAGGAGTGAAATGACTAAAATGCCAGTGGCATTAACCGCCAATCAGAGCTGTCATATTATCTGGAAACACAGATAGATGGCAGGTTTGGCTGTAGGGCAAATGCTTTGACTGTCTGCCATGATGATAGTCTTGTATTGCCCACTAGAAGTCTTGGTGACACAGATATGCTTTGGGAATGAAAGCGATGGCATGCCACACACAGTCTCCGCAAAATGATCTGATAGCGCACGTCTCATCTGGTCGCATTTTTATTTTTTTTTCCACTTCATGAAGGAGGGATTCTGTTGGATTAGGGGAAGCTGGGCTTTTCTATGTATTCTCTTCTGTTTGACCTTTATTATGATAACAGATGCTAATTACACAGTGGTGGTTTTCCCAGTGAATCTGTCTGTTGTTTTCGCAAATTACAGGCCCCCCCTGCACCTCCTGTCCCTTTTTCCAGACTCACAGAACATGCATTGAGATTCAGTGCACATTTTTTCAGCAAAATACACGTTGTTTGTGCACTCTGTGGCGTTACGGCTGTTTTTTGTGGAGTGGGTGTATTTTCTTGTGGCTGTGAATCGCAGCTGAACTTGGCAACGCGGCTGAACACGGAAAAGCATGTCTGCAGCCATATGGAGCAAAAGCTGATTCAGTTTAATCAGTGCGTTCAATATGTTTGCTCCATCAGGGAATTCCAGCACTGCACGATAAGCTGAGGAAAGGAAAACTCAAAGTAAAACTCAAGAGGATCCACTAAAAGTCCAACCTGTTAAATCTATCGCTAAGCTTGCAGCAACTTATTTGCAAACAGAAGAAGAAAAAAAGTGAGCATTAAATGTCATGACCTGCAGACTTGATTAACAAAAAATCTGATGAAAACATGATCTGTTGGAGCCAAAACACAGCAAATATTACTAGTAACTGCACTAGGGTTGGTCTAATTACTGAAATGGAACTTCAATGTCATAAAATAAGAATTGGGGCAAACAAATCTGTTGGATGAGACTTTGTCGCCATCAAGAAGGAGCCTGAGCAGTTACAAAAAATGAGAACTCTCTGGACTTTAACCTAAAATATGTGGCCTGCTTCCATTCATACCATATTGAAAAATGACTGAATGAATGACATGGTGGATTAAGTGGTGCACAAGCCGATGCAATGCTTCTTTTTGGCTGTAAACCCAATTTTAACCCCCTGAAAACACCGAAGGTAGTTTTGTTTGGATGCCGTCACCCTTGATAAGTCAGTAAACTTTCACTAGGACTTCCAGGGATGCGAAGATGAAAACACACGGACACGCAGGCATCTGTGCTCATAAAATCTGGGAAGAGAAATGAATGCTGGAGAGCAGCAGAGGGCATTTGCATCAGATAGTTATACAACTCTTCTCCGCTGGGGAAGAGGACAAAGTGTTTTGATGATGAGTCACTGTTTGGACTAGTCAGCATCGTGTCATGAACCCTGATGACTGCGTTCATGTGGGAGTGGGCAGCAAAAGCAGCTTGTTGTTCACATTATAGTTTGTGTGTTTAATGCACTTAGTTACTGAATGATTTATCTCTTCAAGAGGATTTCTTTGGCTCTGAGGATGGTTGTGTTGGTCGGCTGTCTGTCCACCACTTTGGTCCAGACTGAAATATCACAAAAACTATTGGATGAATTACCATGAAAGTTTCTAGACATTCATGGTCCCCAGTTCATTTTGATGGTCCCCTGACTTTTCCTGTAGCGCCGCCATAAGGTTGAAATGTCTCTTTGAAAATTTCATAGCAAAGCAAAGGTCAAAATTTGAATTTAAGCGTTGTTTTATGAGTAAATACCTGCAAAACTAATGATATTTCCATTAGCTCGACTTTGAGTTGGCAAACGATAACACATTAAATGAACACAGTCAAGATTATACCTTCAAACAACATTGTCACTGTGAGCACGTTTGCATGCTGATGGTAACATTTAGCTCAAAGCACCGGTGTGCCTCGCTTTTATTTTATTGGAAAAAAAAATCTTTCAGGTTTCTATATTCATTAAAGTCTGTATTTGGATTTGACATCCCTTCAATGTAAACACACAACATTTATAGAACACAAATAGATTGCCATAAATTGAATGTTGCATCCCTTGACCAGGTCAAAGTAACATCTGCAGAACTGCAGAGGGTGCTAAAACAAACACATGTCTCAAAGAAGGCCTCTGTTAAGATCTGCAATTATGGACATGAGAATGAGAATTCAGTTTTGTATATCAAAGGCTGCTATAAATACACTGTCACTCACGTGACGCACATCACACAAACTGCAACAAATTCATTAACGCAGGCACAAGGCTCAGAAGCTACTTTCCACAGTCAGATTAGCTATGTGTCGAGCTTGTTTTCCTCACCGTTGCATTAAATTGAACAAATTAATGCAAACAGTCCCCCCCCCCCCCAATTTCACCTCGAGGCACTTTTGTCTTCACACAGCTTAAATGAATCAGGGTACAAGGGGAAATGCTTTAGACTGCATTGTCCTCTGCACAAATGAGAGAGAAACAGAAAATTCATGAGAATACAAATGATGAACTCTCAGGTTCCCAAAATGCTCCTATAAACACTGCAATGAGCAGAGTTGTCAGGTCAACTGAAAGAAAGGTTGCAGAAAATGGAGCCTCATGCATGTATATGGTTGCACCAATAATATCCTAATGATCTTTCTATCAACTGCACAATCCCAATACTCATTTAAGTGGCTCATGATATGCTATATACCACAGCTGGGGAAGTCACGGCCCAGTGGTCTGCCACAATGGCAGCCAGTCATTGATGGCAGCCACACGCCTGTCAGGCATTCACACCACGTATCTACGGCCACAATAGCCTCATCAGTAGCCGCATTCAATCAGTCTTCACAGACGGAGTCGACTCGGGTGCTGCAGACCCTGCCAGCCGTCCACTGATCTGCATCACAGAAGAATCAACAATCAGAGCGTCCCTCCTTAAATCTCCTTGACGTGATCTCTGATTTCGCTTGATTGTGTCCGACACTGTGCCATTATTCCACTTGGCGCTTTCGAGTATGAGCATGTGATTAGTACGGGGGGTGGAAGGGACGATGGCATGCTGCTGTACTGTTTGTTTGAATTGTTTTAGCGTACAAACAAGCGGTTAAGGAAAGACTTTTGAATCAAGGGTTTTGAGTTACAGCTCATGTAGGTCGGTCTGAATGCATGAGGAATATGTGATATTTACATGCAAACCTCAAAACTGATGACTGCAGGACATGAAAAGGAAAGAAGTCAAACACAAATTCAACCTCAGTGAAGTCATTCAGGCTAGAATTAACCTTTCAATGGCAGCACAGGACAGCGCAGGGTCCGGGTTGTTGGGGTTCGATGATGCCAGAAGCGAGGCGAGGCTGATATTGACTCCCACATGTGCACACACACAAAGAGTGTGTGACTGTGTTCATCAATATCTTCATCGATCAATCAATCAACCCTGATGAACTACTGCTTGTCCTTTAAACCAGAGTGTCACCACTGTGGCAAAACTGCAGCGACCCGCTCTGGCCTGAGGGGCTGCGGGAGGCTACTAATCCAATCAGGATAAGTTTTCATTTGGAGAACATTTATCTTTCTTTTTCTGTGCAGCGTGAATGTGAAGTCAAAGTCAGTCTCGCTTAGAAAATTGATTTCACTTTGTTGCATTGTAGTATTGATCCCATTGTAATTGGCTCTGCCCTGTGTAACACAGTTATATAACCCAAGTTTAGCTTTGCTTTCATGTAAAATGTTTATCATCTCTGTCCAAAGCCAAGAAAAATCGTTTAGTTCATGACACAACGCAGAGATAGTCATAATAACTGTGCAGTCAGAGTTCAGTGAGTGGGCTAGAAATGACAAAGCTGAGTGACTTGCTTGTCATTCCAGTGCCACTTAGTTTTCAACAACATAATTGTTCTCAACCCCTAACACTGCTCTGAATCCCAACACATTTCTCACTTTACCTGTCAGCAGAGTAGGTCTGAAAACATGGCTGAAAACAGCTACTTTAATTTCAGGTAAGCTCATTAAATCTTTCTAACTTTACATTTACAGTAAGTAGAAATTAGGTTCAGTGTCTTCAGGTACCTTTGGGCTTGCATCTGTGTTTTTTTACATGATTTTTAAATGGAAAAAGAAATACAGCAGCCATGCAGCTCTGATGCAAAAAGCGATGTGAGCAGCTTCTGTGCTCCCAGGCAGATTATACGTGTTTGTGTGTGTGTGTTTAAGATACCAAAGCCTGTTGACAAATATTAGCATTTCTGCTGGATGGCTAAAATGAATTCTTTATTTCTATAATGTATGCAATTAAAAATGTCTAGCTACAAATGTACTGAATAATCTTAATTTTCCAAAAATTCTATTAATCTTTTTCTGACTTTGTAAAAACATGCAGAGCACAGAGACGACTGAAATAAGCACATGAGCTAAATCAAACTAGGACGTACTGTTCCATTAAGTATGTGAGAAGGATTATTTAATCACGCAGCCATCGTATGTGTTTCGTAAGATGAGATATCTCATGGCTGCAGTGTCAGTCAGGGAGGATGATTCTTCACGGTGTTGAGAGCAGCGGCTGATCAGTGGGTGAGTAGCTGGGTGTGCAGCAGAGCAGTATGTAGGTTACCTGTCAGGAAATTAAGCCTATTAGCTGCTTATGCAACACGTCACACATTTGGCTGTGTGTCACATGTGGGTTCTCATCCAAAATTTCATACAGTATGAGGCATAAGGCAAAGACAGGCAGACCACATGCTCACGAGGAAGTTCTTGCACAACCTTGATATTAAGTTTGTAGCAGTGTCTGTTTCTGTGTTGGAAAGAGTGGTTTTAGTAAAGACTGATATTTTCAACATAATTAATTAAACAGAAATAAATAAAAGAAAAATGAAAATATATACAGGAAGTGATTATATTTATGCTTCTCTCAGTTGCACGGGTGGCTTGTGAACAGGACTATGCTAGTGGAAATGCTTTAAGCTAATTGGTAAGGTAAGTATGCTAATTAGGTATGCTACAAAGGAATTGTTAATGTGCTTACATGCTAACATACTGATGTTGAATTTTGAGCTGGTGATAGCATAGTCAGGTGATAACGATGTTGATAAAATGTCACAATAGATGTTGTGACATTTTACTCAAAACCACAAATGTCAACTTCTTGGTCACACAAGAGATAAAGTCAGGGGATCATGAGAAAACATCATCTGGAAACCATGAATGTTTGTATGAAATTTTGAGACAACCCATCTTCTTACAGGATAAGAGGGAAAATTTGACCTGCTGATGGCGCTGGAGGAAAAGTCATGTGATCGCCAAAGTCAGTGGGGTTCATCCTCTGGGCACCAGGAATACTGGCACCATTTTTTTTTAATGGCAATGCTCTCAGCAGTTGTACCAGAGATGTTTCCCTAAAAACCACAAACCTCATGTGGTGCTAGAGGAAAAGTCAGGGGATCACAAAAAGTCTTAAGAATCAGCCTCTGGGAACCATGAATATCCATAAAGCCACTAATAGCGTAGCATAAAAAGGCATAAAAACAACTGACACTTGAATTTCAGAAAATCTGATTAGATAATCTAAAATATGAGGAAAATAAAATCACAATACTGGACTGATCATTTGATCACATTACGCAAATGATCATTTACAGCCATCTTCCATCATTTCTATTATTCTGTTCTCAAAGTGGTCACATAGTGAGGCAGGCGGCAGGAAGCTGTGCCCAGTCTGCACACTGAGCTGGACCTTTGCCCGCTCTAATCATACAGCTATTATGGCCATCAGTGCATCTCCATTCGTTCTCAGTTCAGCTTCCAGGAGCCATTTGTAAAGCAGCGGAGCAGGAAATGAGGTTGGTTTGCCGCTGTCTCACAAGCCTGGAGGATGTGCTTGAGGGAGCCACATTTAAGTCGGCAAGTTGATCGCGGCGGGTCCCTCCCAGACGGAGAGCGAGGGGGGGGTCATCAGTGGGAGGTGGGGTGAAGACAGAGCTGAGATTTAGCAGTGCGTTTGTAATGGACAGAGACATCACTGGCCTCCAGATTTATTTATTTTATGGCTCCAAAGCCAATGAATTGATGAGGTTTTACGGCACGGTCAAGGAACTGGACCTATTGTACTTCCTCTTTTAAAAATGACAAATTAGATCCTCTCCTCAGCACTTTGATAGGGAGTTTTTGTAGGGTGTCTTTTTCTAACTCTTCTCCTCCATTTAAACCTCCTTCTTCTTCTAAATTTCTTTCTTCTTTCCTGCACAAAGTCTTCCTCAAGGCATCAGAAACATCTCATTACAGTGTGACCATCAAGTGAAATAGCAATTTGCCTTATTGACTGCCATGTCAATACCTACCTCATTATGTTAAACATTCTGATGATTTTGAGCCATATGTCTGTATCTGGCAAGATCACAAACTCACTCCTAAAAAAAATACAATGAAATAATTGCCTGCTAGCCCTCCAGTCACAATCCAGGGCTAAAAAGCAAAAAGCACAGCAAAAGCAACCATTTATTTGTTATTCTGACCTGATAACTGAGCACCTGCCATCAATATTTCAGCTTTACGAGGCTTCAATATGAGTTGCGCATTCTATCACATGCTGTCTTGCAAACTGGGATCACATTCCACCGTAAAGAGACAGCATGAGCATGAAAGGTGAGTTCAATAGACCGAGTGGACCTTGTAGTGACAGGATTGGTTTTCAGTAGAAGGGTCTTGCTCTCCTGACTCCCAACAAAGCATAAAATCTTATTTAGTTCAACACACGAGAGAATTCAAAAACTACAGAGCATTCATGATGTTAAACAGAAGGAAGGCTGCACCTTTATTGTAGTTAATGACAGCCAAAAATAATAGAAATGGCAAAATGTGCCTTTTTTTATTCACTTTTCTAAAGGGTCATATAAAGTCCACTCAGTACCTTAAGTTTTGTTAAAGCTGAGCATGGCTAGATTTGAATTTGAAATGTTACTAAGTTTGGGCAATTAGGTGAATCCACCGATCTAATTGTTTTTGCTGATTTGTTAAATAACAAAAGATTGTTCAGTCAGAGTTTCTCGCTCTCTGGTGGATACATGCCTCTAAGTGTTTAGGGGAAAACAATCACTGTGCCATCTGTTAGCCTGTATGATAAATTAACAGCTTCACTGCTCAAGCAATTAGTTTCTGACAGTTTGAGCAGAATCAATAATTTGCAGAGAAAGTCATAGCTGCATGAAATCTCACTTTTTCCTCCACATGAAAACATTGTTAGAGGATGTAATTGGGGGAAGTTTTAAAGTGTCATCCTTGCTGTTATATTAATGTAAAAAAAAAGAAGAAGCACAATTGCAAGACAAAGAGTGACTTAGTTCATGGATAATTAACATTGCTAGTGGCAAAGTTTCTCAAAATTAAGGTAACATTCCCTCTAAACATGCCTAACAGAGGAGGGCAAACACACTGTCAAAGATTGTTTTCATTGACCTTTCACTGGACCCCTGACTGGCCTTTATGATACTAAGTTCCTAAGAAAGGTCACGAGATCCTTAGCTAACAAGCCACAAAGTCTGCAGCTACATGTTAGTAGCTCATAAGGATAATGGATCTAATTCTCTAGGAAGACATCGGTTTTATAGTAATAATGTTCAAGTCCCATCAGGATGTGGTATCTTGCTGACAGATACTTAAACATGCAGGCTGCAGGGTGGGGAGGCAGGAACTGAACCCACAACCTTCTGATTTGTGAACAACTACTCTACCACCTGAGCCACAGCCACAAAGTCAAGTGTGAAGACATGTTAGCTGTTAGCAGTCTAAACAGGTGTTTAGATTGTAGCAGTTCAGCTTACTAGCAGCTTGTGTGTTACCAAGCTAAACAGGTGGGATGATAATGCTAGTGGTTTAGCGGGTGTTTAGCTTGCTAACAGCTTGTGTGTAGCATTAGCTACACAGGTGTAGAAAGGCTGTTAAGCAGGCTAAACAAGTGAAGCTTAATAGATTTGGAAATAACACTAGGTTTTCTTATGGCTCCTCTACCTAAACAGGTGAGGAAATATTGGCTTAGTTTGCTAATAGCTTAGCAAACCAAACAGGTGTGGAAATGTTGTATAGCTACACACAATTTGTGTGTAGCTATACAAGTGTGGAAATACTGTTTTGACTGAAGTCTAAACAAGCATCTGTTATGTTATGGCTAAACAGCTAAAGGAAAAGCTGCTAGGTAGCAAGCTAAACAAGTGAAGCTAAGCAGGTTTGGAAATGATACTTGGTTTTCTTGCAGTTTGTGTGTAGCTAAACAGATGTGGAAATATTGATTTGTTTGCTAACAGCTTAGCAAGCCAATTAGGTGTAGAAGTAGTGTGTTCATGGCTAATAGCTTGTGTGCTAGCAAGCCACGCAGGTGTGGAAATTATGGTTGTGGCTAACACATGAGCTGTTAGCCAGCTAAATATGTTCGGAAATAATGCTAGTGGTTTAGTGAGATTTTAGCAATTGTTTAGCTTGCCAACAGCTTGCATACAGATAAGCAGGTGAGAAATGGGCGTTCAGGAGTTTGTTTAGATAAGCAGCTAAGGGAAATGTGGCTAGCTAGCAAGCTAAGCAAGTGCAGCAAACAAAGCTACAAGGGTCTTACAGGCTCTTTTTTGAGTGGTATTGATTGATGATGTATTGATTTAAAAATGCTACTTCTAACAAACTGGACTAGTTTGAACCAAGCCTTAGACATCATCAGACTCTAAACTGAACTCTCAGGCCAGCTCCGGCTCAGACCCTCAGCGGCTCTTCCCCCAGCAGTGCCTTTGTAATGGGACACTGCTAAACGATGCTGAGAGCGCTCCAGTGCGGTCACGGCCTGTTACACCTGACTTGCTCGTCGCTGCCGTCCATGCACTCGCCTGTTGTTAGCCTGTCTTCTCCGGGCTAATTTATGACACTATCAGACCCATCGGCTGCTGGCTACTGGACGCTCTCATGCTAAAACTAATTACTTAAACTAATTACTACAAGCCTAATAACTTTGGTATGCTCTGCAATATTGTGTTCCTTAGTCTTGATGTATAATACATAGCAGAGGAGGCTGGGGCACACAGGAACTACACCCTGCTCTTGCTTGATAATGCCATCATCCACAACTGACACTCAAGCATGTAAATGCACTTAAACAAGAGTAAGTATGATGTTGCCTTTTAGCTTTTTATATCACTAAATATGCTGCTAATGCTAAAAACTTTTGTGTGCATTCTTACTTGCTTCTTTGGTTAAACAATGTAAGCATGGCTGGCTCATTTGGATTTTGCATTTGCAAGCTTCGGGAGTGGCTCAGCACGTTGCAGCTGTGTGTGTGTGTGTGTGTGTGTGTGTGTGTGAGACAGTATGTATGTATATATGTGTGCATGTTTGCATGTGTCTAAATCTTTGCTTTACCTTTCCCATCCATGTGTCTATGTCCGCTTTGTTCCCTCTCGCCATCAGCCATCAAAGGTCAGTAAACATGAATATTGAAGTAGTATTGAAGTAATCATTGCTGTGATTTGCCAACATTTGGATCTATAACAACCGGCTTCAGTGTGTGATGAGGTTATGTGACTATGAGGAGATTTGTTGTCGTCTTTTTAGATTATTTTATCTGAAACTTGTCATAGTGTTTCTACTTTTAGCAGTCGTATGTTATCAAAACATGCTGTGTTAGTACTTGTATTACTGTTTGTGTGTTGGCAAGCAGCACAAACCAAACAATCGACAGGGGATTTTTCTGTGTGCTGAAGCATCAGGCTCTTTATCTGCACGCTTCCATTACCAACCACTTGCATCTGAGCATTACTTGACAAAACTCATGCAGCCTAAGTGAAAGTATCGGGCTTATTGACTTTGATGGATCCACCGAGCCAGATTATCTTGGCTTGTAAACCAGCAGTCTTTTTGTGCCAAGGTTAAGCCGAAACTTTAACCCACTCATCAGCGTCACAGATTAGTCAAGGCTGGTGTCGCCTTTTGCCAAATGGATCTTCTGTTTCCTCGAAGAGCTTCAAGTGACCAAACTTCTACATCAAAAAGTACACTTCCACTTAACGACTCTATGACTGTAATATATCTTTGATTTTTATCGCAGTGTCATTCATAAAAACTGTGATTACTTACTTCAAAACCATAGTGTTCATACAGTAAATACATGCTCAGTTATACATACGCTTCATTATTTGTGCACTAGTACACAAACTGTGCTTAATGCCACATCCCTAAACAACTAACTAAAAGTGACAGCTAGCCAGTGCTGCAGGGCATACAAGGTTGGATAACCCCATGCAAACAGACACATACACAGACACACAAACACGGTCTCCTCTAAGGGGTTATTTCCTTGCAGCCTGTCCTCCTGTTGGAGGTGTCCAGTGTGAGTCCTTTGGTTTCGCTCCCCTGTCTCATGTGTCACAGTGTGTTGCCACATATAGAGGCAGTGATGTATTATTGAGGATGTCTGCAGGTTACTTAGGCACTGTACATTAGGCTAACATGAGTGCAATTACCTACATGTGGGTGCATGTATGGGAGTCTAATTGCTCTGCATAGGCAATGACTGATATTATCTCTGCAAAACAACGTGTGTGCCAGGTTTTATCTTGCTCTGGAGTGATTTATTCACAGCAACTCAGTCAAACTGATTTAAATCATAATGATCATAACTAATGCAGATAAGATAACTGCTGGGAAATGAATATAAGACAGCATGCGTGAGTAAAGTGACCACTAATAATAAAAACAGTGGTGGCCCTCTGCAGCACTGTGCGCTTAGGGCCTCTAACCAGCTTTCCTTTGTGTATGAATGGGCGTCTATATGGGGAAAGGCTCACGCTGCAACAGTGGCTAATTCCTGCTAATCCCACCATATCTTCCACCACTTAGAGATGGTTTCCAATGGCAGCCCTGGAGCAGGGGAATTGCTGGTGAGATTAGCTTACGTTAGCTCCTCCTCTGTGGTTTTCACTCGCAGCCAGGCCAGGCTGGCCTACCACCGCTTCCACGCTAACCTTTTGCACAGAAATGGATTAATTGCTTTTCGAAAATGTTCCAAGTCTCATTTAGAGAACAATGTAAGTTTGTTTAAACTTATTCTGCTTTTATTATGGTTTTAGTTTTGTGTGGATTTAGTTTTGAATGTGAGGGCAGAAGCAGGCACCTTGTTTGTGAAAGGTATGTGAGGTGCAGTGTTTTCTTTTACAATTTGGCTATCTGACTAACTTTCCTTTGCACATTTCCACGCAAAGATACAATCCTGTTTTTCCTCTCTTGCATTTAAAGTCCTTGTCTTCATAGTTTTAGGCTGTGACTTTTGACATGGTGTGCTAAATGTCCAAATGCACAAAGAAAAACAACACAAACTGATTAGAGTGGAGTAGAAACACAAACCCCTTTGAGAGTTTAGCGACAAGAAGCAAATGACTGACATCAAGAGGTGTGTGAATGGAAAAACTCTTCGTTCTGCAGCTGTCAGTTATCAGATAATGTTTTTGAAAAGTTATTGCAGAATAGAGTTTGAATTATGGCAAAATCTTCATATTTTTATGGTGTAAATGATAAGTTGTATATGAAATTAGAGAAAGCCACTGCTAACTGGATAAAATGATTATTAGATTAATTTGTTGCAGCTACTGAATGACGGCTCTACATTTAATATCAATATCCACAAGCATATGTATGCATCGGTATTTATTATGTTTTTTTTAATAATCTCTCAATAATAAGAGCCTCTGATTTCACCATGAGTCAGCCCTGCTCCAAAAAGGAAAATGTCATCCAGCATTGTAAGAGTGTAATCCTAAAGTATCATTTATCTGCATCCAGCACACACAGCCTGTTCAATGCAACATGACTGGAAGTAACATCAGTCCCAGAAATAACTGCATACGCAGTCCTCTGAGATACGGATGAGTCCTTTCAGATAAAGACGGTGCTGAGAGTTGGTCGTCTTTTTTGTCTTGCACAGGAATACAGCGTAATGCAACACTCTGTGTCAGGAATTTGTCACAGTTACAGCTCAAACCAGCCTTTGAAATGTGTTCACAAGTCTGTTCCCACCAACTGACTATCCAGCTAGCTACAAGGCTGCAGGGGGTAAAGGAGGGTGAACACATGTTTACTGCCTGCATTCTCTGATAGGCTATACATATGTGTGTTATTTTAACACTAAAGCATCATGCAGCTCCATGGAGCAGTGCTACTGTGGTGTTAAAACCCTCCATATTAACCCCCAGCTACCCAGCTACCACCAGATTATCCTCTAGTTAAACACCTGATGTGCTTTTAGTTTAATTCCCAAACAAACCAGCATGACAGCGCTTTGAGCAGTCATCTGGTTACACTTCTGTATAGTGTAGCCATCAGTTGGTAGTTGACACCACTTCTTTTCTGTGTTCCTGTATATGTATTTGTGTACTGGGCTGTAACTTCTCACATGGATTAATATCAGAATGAGCACATCAGCCTGTGCATACTGCAGTTTGTTTTGTTCTCTCGCAGCTGCCACTTTCGTCTTTTCTGACAGGGACCCATGTTCTTTCCTTTCACAGGAGATCTCTCCTGAAGATGTTTCCACAATCAGGGAAATCGATTGTCTTTGACAACTTTCCAGATCCCACGGACACGTGGGAAATCATCGAGACAATCGGGAAAGGCACATATGGAAAAGTCTACAAGGTGCTCAACAAAATCGATGGAAGTAAAGCAGCTGTGAAGATACTGGATCCCATCCATGTAAGTTCTTATCTGGAATGTCCCAACAGGAGTGTGTTCCAGTTTAAATGACTTGAAATGAGCGTGACCCAGGCAGAAGGCTGCATGCTGCTCATTTAATTTAGGCCCAAATCACATGTTATGCTGCTTCTATTAGTGCAGTCTAAAGTTGGATAATGTCCTCGCACCATGGCATGCACGTGTTGTAGTCAGTGCTTGATGAAGGAGCTGTAAGCTTTTAGTGTGTTCACGTTTGTAGGAGCTATATTTTAGAGGTTTAGACACCAACACAGCTTAGATCTAATCAACCATCGTTTCTGTTTGAGTCTATCTTGCTTGGTTTGCTTTCAGTTGTTTGGTCATTATATTTCTACCAATTCTCCTTTAATTCCAGGATAAACTGTATGATTTATGTGTTCTTAGGTTTAGGTTAGTGTTTGGGAGTTTTTCATCACTACAGTCCACAACCCCCACAACAACACATGCCAATAATATGTCCTGTCTTTTCCAATCACAAACATTTGTATTACATTATATTTAGCTAACATTTGACCTGAAAAAATAATCCAGTAGTGAACAGTGAGAGGGCCAGACCTATAAGACCCAACATTCCTGCAACCTAACAATAGAAAGACCCTCAAGAAACGATGCAACCCTTGCACAGTGAGGAATGTAACAGGTGAAAAAGGTGTAAAAAGTTCTGAAAGTATGTTGACAGATCTCTGGTAGATCTGATGCAACATCAGCATAGTGACTGACTGATTAGCTCGGCTCTGCACGATAAGCATCATGCTGCCCCGCTTTACTCTCTGCACAGGACGTTTAGAAAAGGAGTGCTCTTCCTTCTACAACCATCAGCAGCTGTCTCAGCAAATTGCTTCTGATGAATTTTTCATCATCAGTGTGATGTAGCATGGCGCCTCTCTGATAATTCTGGGCTCCCTTGCTTGTGCAGGGTTTTAGCATTGAGCCAAAATACATTTGGCGCCTTTGCAGATGTGTGTGACGCAGATCTGGCCTGAAGCAAGAACATTTTGACATCGAGCAGAGATACATGATGTTACTTCTGGCAGTGAGGGACTGATCCATTCAATAAAGCAGAGATTTTTTTTTTCTCCACAGTGACAGTACTTACAAATTACAGAACATTACTGGGCAAGAGGTTCTACTCAATTCATTTTCATCATCACATCAGCACTACTCACCATTTCTGAAGAAGAGTTATAGAGAGCAGTCATCATTGACCTCATGTTATGGTGTCATTGTGTCCTGCATGGACTGATCTGTCTATATTGAAGGTGTATGGCTTATTTAGCAGCTCTACTGAGCAGCTATTTTCGTCTATTAAATTCAGCCTTCTTGCTAATAAAACTCTCATTAGTCTTTTGTGAATTTGTTACAGTTTCTCATTATTGAGAAATGATCGTCTACAGACCACTAATCTGTGGGGACCGTCATTACCATCGTTTTAATCACTGGGTTGGTTATTTCAAGTACAAACCCTATGCATATTTTACGACTATATTAAAAAGTCGCATCATAATCTATGGTGCGTTTGGTTTCCTATGACGCTGCTATTTTTGGCGTAGCACAGAGTTGTATAAGTAAATATACAGAGCAGTGGTTCCCAACATGGGGTCTGGACCCTATGAAACCGTTAACTTGAAGGGTCATGAGAGACAATCAAAACGTTTCTTTTGCACAATTTCTTAAATACTTAGTTTTAGCATTTCTGTTCTTTGAAAGTTGCTCCAACAAAACAGTGTTGTTTGAACTGCTTATGACAGACCTGTGATGAAGGGTCACAAACGGACATTGCTTTGCTTTAAGGGGACGCAATGCAAAAACAAGGTTGGGAATCCGCTGCAGGAGTGTACTGTGCATACTGCCACTGCAGATGTGTCTGTTGTTTCATGTTATTTTCACTTGACCCTTACAAATAAGTTCACTTCTGGACGTCTATAATAATGTTATATCATGCTACATTCATGATAACAGTCCTTGAGAAAGTCTAGAGAAGTAAAATCATTGCTGGATGTGATTGTAGCTGTACAGACAAAACACTGAATGATTTATTTCTGTGGTGAGCATGGCTGTGTATGGCTTTAACAGTAAATGTACCAGCAAGATTTTTATGGAAAATACCTCTGTCTTGTTAGCTTTTATCACACAGTAGAACTGCAAAATACAGTGTCCAATAATTGCTAATTAACATGCCCTGAATTTTTCACCCATGTTAAATTCCAGAGGCAGAGAGACTTCATAAATTGTCCTAAAGAGCAGCAATTTAAGATTGATACCTCTGTTAAATATGAAGCTGGATCCAGGGGATGGTTAGCTTAGCTTAGCATAAAGACCTCAACCAGGGCTGTACAGCCTGAATCTGTCCAAAAGTAACAAATTCTTGTCAATTTTGCATTGATTTTATAAACCAAATGTCAAACCAAAACCTATGCCAGGCTAGCTGTTTCCCCATGTTTTCAGTTTTTCTGCTATGCTAAGCTAACTGGCTCCTGGGTCCACAGGCCTGAATTAATTAATCTTCTCATCAAACCCTCGCCAAGATATAATCTAAAACTACTTCTTTGATCTGGAAATATGGTGTGATCACTGTTAGATTCTACGCAGCTCTCGTTCTTTTGATATCTTTTGCAAAAGGTTGGTTGAGAAACATGAGCACAACATGACTTTGCATGTCCTTGTTTTTCAGGATATTGATGAGGAGATCGAAGCAGAATACAACATCCTCAAAGCTCTTTCTGACCACGCCAATGTTGTCAAATTCTATGGGATGTATTACAAGAAGGACGTGAAATGTGGAGATCAGCTGTGGCTCGTGCTGGAGGTAGGAACATTATATTTGTATAGAAAAACCACAAGCCTTATAATTGACTGTTGCATTTGCCTGTATACTGCGGCTGTACGTGCAGACAAAGAGCCTAATGGTGCAGATTAAAGGTTCAATTGTACTTCACACAGCATGTCTCGCCAGGTATATACCGCAGTGACCAAATATGGTCAGGGATTATGCAACAGTTTAAGCCACCACGGGCAGTCTAAGAGTTTACCTATAGGCCACCTGGGGGATTTGTTTGCAGGCCAACAACATGGCTGTGTTGGGGGTTGAGGTTAGCTCGCGTGACGTGGGCACCCTGCTGAGAGTAGCAGAGCAGGGATTTCTGTTTACAGGGGCTGTCTCAGTGCATTAGTTTAGACATAGCATGTTGGAACACAGGCATAAATGTATCTTGTAGCTGATTTCTGTTGTTTAGATTTTGGGTGGAATACATTAAAATGGAGGGAAGGATAGTGTATTTTTTGAGGTTGTCGTTGCACTTAGATTTTTATATTAAAACTGCTTGAGCGAGGTTCTGTGCTAAATCAACATCTGAATATAAAATGGCCTGATTTTGATCAAAAACATCACTGCATTTGACTTTGAGACTGCTTTCTTGCACCTGCTGACATACAAGAATGGCTAGATGCAGGCATGAATTTGTGATTTTGTGAGTTTATGCAAAAGTTCAAGGGGACCTTGCTGCTGCAGCTGCTTCCTGTACATCTAAAAAAGCCTTGCCTCCAGCTCCCCAGTTCTCCGTCTTTCATATTTCATCGCTCGCTGTAGCCCTTTTCAAATGTCAAGCTCCAGACGAACATGTAATGGAGGTCAACCTCAGAGAGGAGAAGTGTTTATGGGGTCCAACAAGGTGGCGAATGTGGGTTTTCTTTGCCTTTTGACTTCCCGACCATGTAATTTATGTTCCCGCTTTGATAGCGAGCAGTACAAACCTGGAGACGTCTGGTTAACATGGTGAGCAAACTTGAGGAGGATTGATAAGAAAAAATGGTGGCAAAGTTGTCACAGCTGTGGACACACTCATAAAGGTCTTTGAAGGAGAGCTAACGCAGCATTTTTTTGTCATGCTCTCTGGAGGACAATGTTGGTCAGTCAGTTGGTCCACCACTGGGGTCAAGAATGAAATATCTCAACGTCCAATAGTCCATCCATCCATTATCTATACACCGCTGAATCCTTTGCAGGGTCACGGGGGGGCTGGAGCCTATCCCAGCCATCTCTTGGGCGAAGGCAGGGGACACCCTGGGCAGGTCGCCAGTCTACCACAGGGCTACATATACAGACATACAGACAAACCACCATGCACACACTCATTCACACCTACGGACAATTTAGAATTACCAATTAACCTGAGCATGTTTTTGGACTGTGGGAGGAAGCCGGAGAACCCGGTGAAAACCCACGCTGCACAGAGAGAACATGCAAACTCCACACATAAAGATCCCAGGCGGGATCGAACCAGGGACCTTCTAGCTGTGAGGCGACGCTGCTAACCACCGAGCCACCGTGCAGCCCACGTCCAATAGTCCAACAGCTATTTCCATGAAATGTTGTACATTTATTTATGGTCGCCAGAGGATGAATCTAATAACTGGTCTGACAGATTGCTAATCTAATTTTACAAACGTCTCAAAGTTAGCATTTTTGGATTTAATTGAAATGTCTGAACAACTACTGCCATCAAATCTGGCTCAGATAGGATGCTGCATCCATGATGCCCCAGAGGATCAGTCCTACAGACTCTGACGCCCCCCTGACTTTTCATGTCACACCACCAGCAGGTGGCTATTTTGGCTCAAAGGAAAATGTTTTGATAACTATTGGACTATTGACAGAGGATTTGTTGCAGAAATTCAAGTTTCACAAAGGACACATTAAGGCCTTCTGTGAGTTGCCTTCTCATCCATCATCATTAGGTCAAAAGTTAATTTAACTACTTTAGTTTATGACCATATAATATCTGCCAAACTATGTCAGTTCAGCCTCAGCTGTTCGTAGTGTTTAGTGCTACTGATAAATTAGCTGCTAGACATTAGCAAGTTACCATTGTCATTGTAAGCAAGTTAGTGTGCTGATGTTAGCATTTAGCCATAAGCAATGCTGTGCCAAAGTATTGAATTTGAATTTGCACCATTGTTATGTTTACTGTAAATATTTTATCTTGTTATGAAGTACTTACAAAATAGTGCCAACAAAAAATAATAACATTGCATGAGCTGATTTAAAAAAAAAATGTTTCCAGCCGATGCACAGCCCAGATACTCTTTTAAATCCAATCTCTATACATTTGAAGCATGGAAAAGAACACATCGAATATGCAGGAGAAAATGAAAAAAGAACAAATAATAAGTAATCTAAAGGGCACAAAAAGGGTGATTTTCATTTTGGGCATTTTACAATTCCAGTACACCATTTAATTGTAATATGAAAAGTTTTAACCCTCAGTGGATTGTAAATCCATGGATTTGCTTTGGTCTTCACCAAAAAATTTTCTGACTGCACCATTGGAAAAAAGAAGCCCATCTCCACCAACCGTGTTCCACATTGTGTCGTTCCTTTTTCCATTATCAGGTGCAGCCGTGCTAGAACACAGTGTCCATATTTCTGTAATCCAAGCTCAATGGGCTTTGCATCAACAGCAGCAGTGTTATGCTAACCCAGTAGATAGTTTTCACCTCTCCAGCTTGTGTTTCTTTCCCTTTTCATCGCTCTCCTTCCTCCTGACCTTTGTAGAGGACCCTGCAATTACTTTGCTCAGAGATCTGGTACAATCTAAGACACTGAATAACCAGAGCACACACTGCATTAAAGGAAAACAAAGACCTCTATCTGATAGGATACCTCTTATTTTGCACTGTACCAATTGCTACTTTTGTATCATGTAATTTATTGAGTGAAAATACGAATCTGGTGTTTCACTCGGCTTTGCTTTTTCTTTGCACTTCCTGTCTCTTCTGCGGTTTGCATATCCATTTCCAACATTTCCCTTGCAAAACACTGCAGCCAGCAGTCCAAATCTGGTGGCTAATCCTGTGGCTGAAATCACTGCCTGACAGTTTAGCAAGTGGTTGTGTGTTCGTGTGCGTGTGCACGCTCTGAAGTAGATGCACAAGGGGTTTTAGCACTAAAGAGACAGGAAGGCAGGTGGTGAGGTGGTCATTCACCATGGTAACTGTCCCTCCTTTCTAAACTGTAATTTTCCATCCTTTAGCTCTGCTGAGATGAGCCTTTCTCTGCGCTGCACTGACAGCATACCACTCATTATGAACAGATTTCATACAAATTGCATCCTCTACTTTGTTAGCCCCTCATTGGGGTCTGCAAGCTTTTGGCTTTGCCTCTGTAGTGTGCTCCTTTATGATAGCGGATGTGGGCTGAGATGAGCAAGCTTTCATGTATGACTGCCGAATTCTGCTCCCAGAGAGTTTAAAAATACTTCAAAGATAGCGACGATGGAGCGACTTTTATTCCCTAATTGGAAATAAAAACCTGATTTGGATGTGCATTCATTTGCGAGCTCCCATGTTTCATCCAGAGACCCTGTTAAATGAAGGCCAATGATTAGTCCAACCTTTGAAAGCTCATCTAAAAAATGCATCCTCCATTATGCAAAAATTGAAAATGCATTGCTCTGTGCATATATTGCACTTTGATTTCAAAATTAAAAATGGTTGTTAAAAGAATTTAACTGCTAGTTCTTATACTACGGCTTTGTTGTTCCTATCGTTGACAATAATGCTAGTAATAGCTGTAATTAGAGAGTAATTCTTCATGGAACAGCGGGTGTTTATAAAAGCTTCGCAGGACACAAAGCACATCTCTTTCAGTATGTTGTCACACCTCCAACATCATCGCCATTCTTTAACAGCTCCTTTGTAAATATATCACCATTAAAAGACAGAAACACCTCATTTATGTGTTCATTCATAGAGTCTCATAGTTTCACAACTTCAGTCCTGCATTGGGATGTTGTGGAGGGGTTTAGAGCTGATGGAGAGAGCATGTGAACTGTGATTTATCAGCTTTGGCTGTTTGTGTTTTCTCCTTTATGTTTCTGCAACACATCCTCAAAGCCAGCTCGTCACATACAGAAACTTGGCCCCCTTGATGTCAGTTTTAAGCCATTGGCTACCTGTTAAATAGATCATACGTATTTTGGAAAGGTTTGACAATTCACATAGAATTATATACAGGCAAGTATTTAAAAATGAATGGCCTCTGTCATTAGGAAATGGAAGAAGTAACTGGCCGTGAAGAACCTTTATCAGAGCCAAAACTGCACTGGCATCTTTAAGAGTTTCAGTTTCTCTGCAGAGATATGAGAACTTGTCAAACTGTCTCTGTAACACTACATTAAACATGCCTTGATGGCAGCATGGCTGAAAATAATAATTCCTGGATAAAAAGCCATGTGACAGGCCAACCAGAGTTAGAAGAAGAAAAAATTGATGGCAGTGGTGGAAGAAGTTCTCAGATATCAGTAAATACTACATTATAAGTGGGTGGGAACCATTGGTTTATCATCTATTGTTTTTGTCTAAAACACCTTAATCTGATAGGTAATTAGTGCTACAGCTGTCAGATAAATGTAGTGCAGTAAAAAGTACAATATTTCCCTCTGAAACAAAGCGGCCTATAGATGTATAAAGTAGCATAAAACTGCAAGAACCTCAGAAGATGACAAATCTACCTATGGGTATCAAAAAAGTTACCTTGAACCTTGACAACAGAAGCTTTGTGATTTGGCGACTGATCAAGACTGAATAAAGCAAAAATTCACAGAGGTTTCTCAGAAAGTAAACCCACATGCAAGCTTGTGGACAGATTTACCTTTCAGCATGACAGCGACTGAAGCGCAAAGCCAAGATAACACTGGACAAGGGCCTGAATGTCCTGAGTGGTTCAGCCAACAGGCGGACTTGGATCCACCACAGCTCCCTGTCTGATAGAGCTTCCAGATCTTTGAAAGGAGAAATGGAAAAACCCAAGTATGCAAAGCTGATAGAGGCAAACCAAGGGAGACTTCAAGATATTAGAATTATATTACAATAACTAGGAAATCAGAGCTGAAATAATTTTCTATTTGCATAGCAAGAATTCAGAAAATATCCGTCTAAACCACAGACATTGTTTTTTGACCCTTTTGTTCATCCTCTCTCTTTGCATCACATTTATTTTCAGTCGGACACCTTCTGAAAGTCAAACATAAACCAACACACCCTGCATTTACCCTCGTTAGTCTGCCTCGTCCTCGCCCTCATACCCCAACCTCTACGGTCATTAATTGACAATGAGGTTTAAAATGGTATTCGTTGTTTGGGCTTTTAAATGAATGGTGCCAGAAAGTGGACACCTCTGTTTTTATTCCCTGTGTAAATGATAAGGCCACAGTAACAATAGGAGTGTTTTTCTCTGGAGACCATCCAGCGTGTCACGCACACACACGCTTATTCGGTGTCGCAGACGTGACGCAACTCCATACATCCAGTAATGTGACGGTAAATTAAAAACGTAGATTTATGTTTGCAGGCACATCAAAGATAGTCGAGTAAGAAGTCAGCACCTGCGTGTTTTAACGGCCGCTGTGGTTTCCCCTCACCGAGTCGTGGGGCAGCCCTGTTTGTTTCATCTTCACGTGTGTTTCATCCACTTCTTTTACACGTCTTTGATCGACTACTTTCATTTGCATGACTAAACAAGCACCTGACCTCATTTGTTATGGAGAACATCTCGCTCAGTATTCAACGTATTCTGTCATTTCTTTGAAAATTGACAGTTCTGTACAAAACTCACGTGACATTCAAGATGAAGATGTGAGACTTGGATCTGAACAGACCTTTTGCATCACTCGTTTTTCTTCCAATCTTAAGAAAATGTGTGATGAAAAATGCAAATTAGGCAGCCCTGTTAATAATTTTTAGCAATGACAGAGTTCTAGTTAATAGAGTTATTAGTCTAATTGTTGCAGTGTGACAATTTCCAACAATGTTGCAGCCTTTATTTGGGATAATGCATAATAATATGGCAATAGGAACCACTGGAATTGGTGCTCACTGTCCTCTTGAGACCTTGTATTCCTTCATGGTGATGCAGCTGGCAGTAAAACCAAATCGTGTAGGAAATCAGTAGTATTGTGCTATAATAAATGGGACATTTTTACCTTATTAAATCAATTAAGCTATGATCTAAACAACGCCTCCACAACATCCTGATGCAGCTCCCTTTACAATCATAGTTTAATGGTGTCATTTATTTAATGGGAGTTAGTTGTGTGTTTCAGAAAATAACCCAAAACTATTGGTGTTTAAATATCTGTACCCTACTCCACAGAAAGGTTAGGAAATCTGGCTTAATCTGTACAAGATTTAAATCAAACCAGGTCTGAAGTTTCATATATCCTTTCCACTCTGCAGAGGTTCAAGTCTTCACCACATCTCAAATAATTAATGTTCATGTCAAGCATCGCTTTCTGGAAGTGGCCACTGTGGCTAAGGTGAGAGCGCTAACATTTAGCTATGCTAAATCTAGGGTACCGGACCTCTCATTAATATGGATTTGTCTGTCTGCCCCGTGTAATTTAATGATGACAGGTGATATGGCAGCAGCGATGTGGACTGACGTCAGGCGCGGCTCATTGTCAGAGTGCTGTGCTGTCTGTTAAAGCCTCAGTGGTATTCTCTGCTTAGCTGCAGCTTGTCTGCACGTCTGATAGCGGAGAGAAGGAGTGATTAAGCTCCCCATGTGGCAGCTGAGATACATGCCATCCATCCTGCAACAGCTCCCTGGGCTCCTGATGGATAGGTAGATTGATAGACAGATAGAAAACAGACACAAGACATGCCATTGAAAACTTATGCCACTGCTTTGTCAAGGTCGGAGACTTGCTACGCTCTCAGCATGGAGAGAATAGGAGGATTATTGAATGGGCCCCAAGTGGTCATGGGGCCCCTAGGCCAGAGACAGAACAACCAAAAAGAGACACAAAACTACAAGAAAGACAAACAAAACAATGCTACAGAGTGAAACAAAGACATGAAAAATGACCACAAAGACACGTAAAACATCACAAAGAGATGCAAAACAATCACAGAGATGCAAAACGATCCAAAAGGGACACGAAACAACAGCAATTAGACTCAAAACTACGAAGACTTGCAAAATTTCCACAAAGAGATGCAAAACATCAGAAAGACACAAAACAATTAAATGGTTTGTTATGCAAAACCATCTGGGAAGTCGTCCTGTGAAACTGCTTGGAAAAGGGCAGGCCCTTTCAGAAAGTGCTTGGCAGGTGATTGGATGAGCCATCTGTCTATCACAGTCTATTGCTGGCTACCTTTAACCAATCAGAGTAAAAAACGATAACAAGAACATGTAAAATAACAACAAAGAGACACAAAATGTTTGTGTCCAGGGGCCCGTCCTCTTATAATCTGCCCATGATCTAGAGTTAAACATGTCAGCATTTACTTTAAGTTTCATAATATCTTCTTCCAATAAAGAAAAAGGAGGCCATGATGCATCCTAATGCCTTTTAAAATCAACCAGAGCTGAAACAATTAACAGAAAATTAACTATTGATATCATGCAGTCACATCACAACATTTGTAGATTCCAGCTATTTTCCGATGGCGTGTGAACCAAACAATTAATTGGAAAATGAATCAATAGAATAATCCAAAATTACAATAATATGTGTTTGCATCTGTAAAATCAACAAAATGTGTGTTGTGTGTTTTGTTTTAACAAGTGTTCACTGTTAGTTGTAAGTGGAAAAAGCAATTTAGCTTCCTGTGGTTAGCTCAGTTAGCTCCAGTAAGTGGCACAGAATCTCTTTGGCACAACATGTGCAAAGGCAATCAAGCCCTGTGGGTGGAATTATAATGAAATGACAAAATGGGTCCTTATTTGGAGGTTTGGGCACACAGCTGCAAACATTGTGTCTGTGTTATGATGCTACTATTATGCCAGTCAGCACTTTTTTTTGTTAGGATTGCAGTGGAAGATATTCAAAGAGTAATAATACAAAATTATACCATCATTTTTCTAAAATCATACAAGTTCTGTAGTTAACATCCTGCTTCCATAAACATTTTAGGAAAATAAAATGTGAACTGAAAAACTTTTTTTTTGTTTTTGTTAAAGCTCTATTATATAAGTTATTTATTAGTAACCTTTATTGATTTGTGCTGCACAATCTCTTTAGTGCGATCGCTTCAGGGGACTTACCCTCAGTAACCACACACCACTGCATGTCTATTGCCTAATTAAGCTTTCAGTTTACAAGAGCGGGAAATTAGTGTAATTATACAAGAACAAGTGTTTAATACGTGAGAAGATATGATGGAAATTTCCTGTCTTGCACAAAAATGTTTTCAGAAACCATGACAAACTTGAAAAAGTGGGATGTGTTTGTATGTTTAATGCCTATGTAGATGATATATTTTACCACACAGAGTGACAAGGTCTGTGTTTACAAACAGCGTTCATATGCAGAATCTGCTATTTATCTTCACTGGCAGCCCCCCCCTCCACACGCACACACACACACACAGACAGATACACACACACACACACACTACCACCCACCACTGTGATTGACATCTTAGCGCTTTTTATTTTTCGTACACCTCTGGTTTCTTCCAAAGAAAGGCCCAAATTAAGGGTTATTATTGTTGCCAAGGCAACCTACAGGGTAATTTTCTGTAATTTTCCAGGAGGGATTGCTATTGACAGTGGAGGCTGTATCCTCTAGATGCGGTACACCACAAGAAAACACGTAGAAATACACAAAATCAAAGGTTTGTTTTCGTTGAGAAGGAGAGAGAAAAAAAGGTGAAATTGTCTCGGCTGATTTTTTTCTTGGTTCGTTCTGTTTCCAGTATGAAATGTTGTCCCCATAAATAGTGCGTAATTTCTAATATAAACCTCGCCGTTGTATTAAAACATAATAGGATGTACTTCATTTGAAGATGATTTGTGCATGTTTAATATTATCCCGCGTAGTCATCACAGCGTAGATTAAACCCTGAGCGCAACATGTTCGTTCTCCCCATCGGCACGATTTCCACCTCTCACTAAGCTGCCTCGGAAAGATAAGCTGCCAAAGATTGACAGAACTACTTTCAGCATCTCTTTTCTCGCTGTGAAATCTTATGATCAAAACATTTTCATCCTCCGCCTTTCCTCCACGTGAAGTTCTGCCTCAGATTTCAGCGTATTGTATAAATTCAGCCATAAATGCTGACTCACGTTGAGCCTCTTCTCATTATTCTCCTTCCTTTGTGTTTTTTTCTATTGCAGCTCTGCAATGGCGGCTCTGTGACGGATCTGGCTAAAGGCATGCTGAAGAGAGGAGACAGAATGGATGAAGCCATTATTGCCTACATCTTGCACGAGGCCCTGATGGTAAGTCTGGCCTTTTGAATGTGCAGGAGGGGAAACAATGCTGTAAAGCAGAGCTCAGTCGAACAACCTCCCGCTGAATACACTGCTTCAATCAAAAAGGGGTTTGAACGGGATAATTTTGCAGGCAGGTGTCAGAAAAAGCTCTTAACCTCTTTTCCTTCACAGGGCCTCCAGCATCTGCACATCAACAAGACCATCCACCGTGACGTCAAAGGCAATAACATCCTGTTGACGACGCACGGAGGGATCAAACTGGTGGATTTCGGTACGCTTTTTGCAAAAGACAAGCTTTAACGCGGTGTCTCTTTTTGTACTATCCTCCTCTAATCAGTGAAAATCATGTTATGGCTCTATTTAACAGAAGAGGGTCAAATCCATTACCTTCAGCCACTCGCCAAACAAATTGTCCCGCTAATTAGTTTCCTCGAGAGGCTGGAATACGTTTACACAACCTGACAAGGTGGCAGACAATTAGACTTTTCCATTACACCCTATCTTTTACATTCTCCCGCAGACGGCAGCAGACATTGTCGCTATTCACCCTGTGTTCGTACTGATTTGCTTTTAGGTTTTCTTAACCAAATGAGGCGCTCGGAGCAGCACGGCCATAGTTCTTACTGAAGGCTCACGATAGGCAGAGTGATTGTGAGCATTTCCAGGGAGATGACTCACCCCTGTTTTCTTCAGGGGCCTGAAAAACCAGACGCCTGTTTTCATTACAAATAAAATCCCCACTCAACATGTGTGTAGGTTTGCATTTAGTCCGCTAATTGCGGACTTCTCTTAAAAGCCTTTTTCGAACCACGAAGCACAAAGTGCACAGCTCTTACATAAGGAGGAGGAGGAGGGGTATTAATGGAATCACTTGATATGTGAATGTGAAGTATAGCTAATATGGAGCGGGGCTTCTTCTTCAGACATTCTCAACAACTGTTAACCAGTTTTGAAGAAGGAAAGCCTCGAGGATTTAATTTAAACAGTCAGTTTCAAAACATTTCATAAATATTTGGTAACGTCTACACCTGGTAATAAGAGCTTCATCCTGGGGTCTGATATTCCTTTAATTTTGTTTAGCAGTTGGTGTTTTAATGGTCGGTGGATCAAATATCTACAGTAAATTTGCTTACTAAGCTTTTATTCAACAGCACATTAAAGATTCCTCTCTCTATCTCTAAAGATACAACTGTCTTTTGTAAATAAGAGATGTATGTAATAATAATAATCTCTAATAATCACACAAAACTAAACCGCCTCACGCGAACCAAACCCTGGCTCTGTTTTATTACATTTAACATCTTATTGCAGTTTTCACAGTTTTGCCTCAACACAGTGACTCAGAGACAACACTAATTTCTAATTTACGGGCTTCAAATTGTAAAAGCAGAGCGGCTCGTGATCAGTGAATACTACATATTTCTATTTAATGTGTACAGTGACTGGAAGTTGAGATCCCCTGATTGTTTGCACGAGTTGCTGAAGTTTGATAAGACTCAAATTAGTCAATGTTCTTTTTGCTAAGTGCTGGAAAATTGTCATCTCGTTTGTTGTTTCAGTTTCAGAAGTCATTCAAAGTACAGCAGTTAGTTGTTCGTTGTACAACTTTACTCATAAATGGAATGCATTTGACATAGTCATCTGCTCCTTTGAAATCAATAAACACCAAGAAACAGTTATTTCTCGAATTGGATGGCTGTGACTTATCTTCAGTATATGAAATAGAAAATATCACACATGAGGAAAGACTGCCACAAAGCTGCCACATCAAAGGTTTGATCTGCACAAATCTGCAGCAGTAGTAGTGCCACTGTTTTTTAGGGTTAGATAATCAAGAAGCGAAGCATGAAAATGTGAAGAATTTCAGCGAATTATGTGTAAGATTTCATGTCTTTTGTTCCAAAGTTAAGCACAGTCTCTGAGCAAATGCAGTATATTGCTTTTCAGGCCAAGAAGGTTTTACATACAGTGCACACATGATACAATTCTGGCCTTGTATAGCATAGCTGCGCACAAACACGCCACACAAATCTGAATAATTGGACATATTATGTAACTAATGGTCATTGAACCAATGGACAGTGAACACACCAGCAATGTGGAGAACAAGAGCTCAGCCCTCACACGTCTAATGTAGCTCAAACGTTAGCCTGTCAGTTTGTCAGCAAATTTAGTTTAAACATTTTGAAACAGTATTCAGTAATGCAAAATATTATGAGTATGTATCCATAAATAATTCATCTATGCATAAATGTAAAGCCACACAAAACATGATCTACCTGCAGAATGAATACAAACGTTCACTGTTAGTACAGTTTCCCCGCAGTAGATATTGCACATATGAGACTATTTATTTGAAGCTGTTATAATCGAGGCATCACAAACAAGATCTCACCATTTTTGTTGTGATGTGGAGATCTTGTCTGCTTTAGAACTCTTATCATGTGTTCCTCTGGCCAAACTTATAATGAACCTCTCAGATAGGAAGGGCGCATTATCTGCTGAGGTTTGCCTGAGAAGTACTTTATTGCACAAAAGCAACACTTTTCAACCCTCACTTCACCATATTGTTCAGTGAGAAGCTCCTGAAAGCCAGATAGGAAGTGATTGCATTTAAAGTTGTGGCATTATCACCAGTTATTAATTTTGAGACCTGAAAGTCATTGCTGCAACACGACTGGACCATCGACCAGTTTAGGCATCCGTGTTAGCTTGTCTTCTCAGACTCTTATCTGCTCTTATACATCTGCTTAATATTCAAAACAAAGGCATGTAGGTAGAGAGAGCAAAATAAGAAACAGGTAGAATTAAAGGCACAACTTTTAGGTGAGAAAATGGTGCACATAACAGCGTCAGCATCACCTTTTTGTAGCCTGTGTCACTGTGAAGCTGTAGAGCATGACGCCAATGTTAATCTGCTCATTGGTCTGTTGGTCCATCACAGACTGAAATATCTCAACAACTGTCAGATCGATTGCCATAAACTTTGGAACAGACATTCATGGTGCCCACAGGATGAGTCATAATGGCTTTTCCTCTTGCACCATCATGAGGTGTTTGATGCTAATTTGCAAATGGTAGAATGATGACACATTTAATTTAAACAGGGAATGAAGTCAACATTATAGCAGCTAAACATCAGCATGTTAACATTGCCATTTTGACACCTTAACACTGATTGTCGCGAATTCGCATCATACTACTTTAATCCACATTGCAGCCGAATCGCTCATGCATTCCTCTAATGCCGGTTTGTGCATATTCAACACACACCTAGGAACCTTTTGCAAGCACTGGTTTCTCATCGGACCGGTCAAAGTGAAAACTGCATCTGTTGTGTTGTTGCTACAATGTAATGGTTGTAAGCCAATTTTGTGGCCTTTATGATGCACATTTATGTTAATGCTTAAATGCAAGCATTAACGGCTGTTGTATGTGCTACAGAAAAATTAACTCCTCTTAATTTAGGATCAATTTGAAAGCAAAAACACAAAGAATTAATTTTTTAATATCATTCTAAATAAATTCAGGTATCAAGGGGCTAACATGCTGGTGTTAGCATTTAGCTCACAGCACCACTGTGCTTGACTAACATGTTTATGGATTCTTAGTCTTGTTTCAAATTTAGTTTCAACCGCATGGAGCTGTGGTAGAAACACATGCAACACAGACTGTGACTTGCATTTCAATGCAAAAATCTGAATTTCTCGCCTTAAAGTAAATGTCATGCCATCCACCTGAGACGAAAGGTGGCAGCAAACCGGGCAGATAAGACGTGCTGATCATCTGCCAGTTGAGTCCTTTGGTCTCCTGGGCTGTCTATGCAGGAGAAATGATCTGGAAATTGGTGCTATATGACCAGAGAAGGCAGAGAAAAAGGTAGAAAACTAACAACGACCACAATGCCCTGCGCCACAATCAACGCTCCGGATGGTGGGTGATGTACTGCGAGTTGGGTGGTGCTTGGTTTTAGTTCATCTGGTTTCAAGCAATGGCAGCCTGGTCACAAACTTCCTGGTATTATAGCGAAACAGTACACTTAAATATGTGGCTTTTAGAGATTCAGTAACAGAATCTTGGTTCTTACTTGATCAGCAGTGCCTAGTTTCATATCATGAGCCACCCCTGTCTCATCCCTGGCTCTTCCTCTTGTCCTGACCTCTATACTATTTGTGTCTGTGACAATGGGCGTCCAAAAATGTGGACATATAGTCCGTTGTTCAAACAACAGCCCCAATAACTGGCACAAGTCCATCATCCAGCCGACTATGTTCAGCAAATGAGCAGGGAGCTCTGGGTGCAGGCAACATGGAGGGAAGTTTAGCACTGTTCATTTGCATCTGCTGTCCACATTAAAATAATAAAAAGCTAGTTGAAAATCTGCAAATTTTCTCTTAAAATAATAATAAAATAAAGGTCCATAGCTGAATCTGTCCCAGCCTGTATTCAGAGCAGGAGAACCAAAGGCACAAAATGACTATAACATCTTTTGTACGTCTAGTCCGCAAGTCTTCAAAAACACTGACAGTCGAAATCAAATCAGATATCGGTTATGACGTCAGCGGACGTAGCAGCAGTTTAAAAATAAGCCCGGCGTGTGCAGAAATTTGCAGAGTGACGATAAACGGCGAGTAAAAACGGCCCCGCTCGTGCTCGCCTCGGTGCTACACGCAGGCACTGCGTCACGCTGGGATTAACGTTTTTTTTATGTGGAGGGGTGCATGCTACACTAAGCAACTGAAGAGATAAAGCCCCCGCAGTGACTCATCACCCGCAGAGAAACAAAATAGCAAAGAGCTGGACCCAAAAAGAGCAGAGGAAGAGCGAGCGGAGCTGCTCGTTCATGGGTCTCTCATGAATATTCTAATTGACAGCGTTATCTCTGTGATGATTATTAAGTGTGGCCCACCAGGCTCCACTCTGGGCTAATGTAGCAGAAAGTGAGGGGCTGTGAGAGCATTAATAGGGGGCTCTTTGTGTCCCTGTATCCTCACACACTCATATACCTTGTGTATATTGTAGTAGACGTGTGTGAGTGTGTGAGTGTATATCCATAAGGCTTACTGAGGTTTGTCTGTGCTCCTGACAGCATGTTGCTGTGTGTGTTTCAGCCTCATGCATATATCCCCTCCTGCACAGTGTTTGCCACACAATTGTTTTCCTCTGCATTGCTCATCTCCACCCCTGGCTTTAACCCACCAGCACCAGCCGAGCATCAGCGTATCACTGCACCGTTCTGACAATAATGAAGTCGTCAAAAAACAGGCGCAAAGAAGATTTTATGGGATGTTAGAAATACATGTATGTTGTGTGAACTGTGTCTCATGTTTTGGAAAACATTCTGCAGAAAAGCATCCTTAAATTTGAAACTGCGTGATTCAGATTCAAATAATGTAACGCACGACTAGACAGAGATTTTGGTCTGCAACTGCATGTCGTGCATCAGTAGATCACCTTTTGTTTGTTGGAAGCCGCCTTTGTCTCGAGGCTCAGCTTTTGTCCTGGTTGCTGCTTCAGCAGAGCCGGCCCTGGGACACATCGCTGTGTGGCGTAACACTGATTTATCTGGACTGGACTGAAGTCACGATTGTGGGTCAGCATGTTCTTTGTCAGGCTTTTTACCCCACATTAACACACACACACATAAGGACACACGTCCCCTCGCTTTCTTCCGCTTTTGCTGAATTTATCCATCTCTGGCTTGATGGCTGCAATATGACTTTGTCCTCTTTTTATACAGGCAGATAAAGCGAAACATAAGCTAATAAATCACCTCCATGCAAAACATCTTGTCTTGAGGGAGGGTGAAATGTTGTCTGTTTACAGTTGAATTGCATTCAAATGTTGTTCTTGAAATGCCTGGAAAAATCACCTGCAGTCACACAAGAATTTGTAATTCAAAGTAATCTATCATTTAAAGGGAGAAACAACTCGACGGCTTCGTGTGCATGTGAGCGCGCACGTGTGTGCGTTTTGTTTCTCCTCCTTGTCACAATAGCGACGGCTTTATCAGAGAAAGCTCTGAGATCCATTCGGCCTCATATCAGCCGAGCAGCACCCCGCTGTTTACTGTTCGCTGTTTCCCTTTTCACACATCATCGCTTTTACCAGCCAGTCTGATCTTTGTGAGAGGAAAAAACACATGTCAAGGGAGAGCGAGGGTAAACTGTCTAAAGCGTGTATGCTCTTCCCTGCAGGTGTCTCAGCCCAGCTGACGAATACCCGCCTGAGGAGGAACACCTCTGTGGGAACTCCCTTCTGGATGGCTCCTGAGGTACAGTAGAACTGGCCTATTAACGCTCCCGCAGCCTCGTCTCTTTCCAGTACATTAGCCTGGAGCTGATCCCAGTGGCCCACAGTTAATAATCATCGAAGAGATAACACTGTCAAATACAATGTGCATGGAAAAAATGGAATGGACGGCCACCATCATTCGTTCCCTGCCTAATCATAGCTTTAGTGCACTAACTGTTCACATACCGCCTGTGCAGAAGTGGTTTCATCAAGAACTGTTCATTTTATACCACTCACATCACCTCGTCCTTTACTTTTTATGGATGGTTAACTTTCTCCTGTGTTGTCTCTTAGCTTGAGGTTTCATTCATCTGTTGAGTGTTATCAGACAAGAGGGAAGCAGTTGACTAGGAATTACATAGCTGAAGCCATTGATGTGCAGGTTTGAATCTGAAGCCACTGTTTATTGCCAGTGCAGGAAGTAGAGTACCCTTTATGAAGCAATTTGTAAAGTAAGAGTTTGGAGGTGGTGGGTGGTGAGAATGAAATTTGCATCTCATCTTGGAGCTATTTTACACATGAGAGTCTGTTTATAGGTCTTGGGGAGTGCTGCAGCACAGGTAAATTGTTGTATGATTATATATATGATTTTGCAGCTCCAGAGAGAGCTGCAAGTTTGATAAATAAGGTTGTGGAGTTTACCAGAGCTCTGTAGCCTGCTCCTCGTCTCTGCTTAAGGCTAGTGGCTACTTTGTCTTCTAATAGCATAACTGAATTGCCTACCAAGTGCATTGTGGGTAATGTAGGCACCAGGTTTTGACGAGAAAACAAAATTGTCGAATTAAAAAAACACAACCTTGAACCATAGTGTAAAATTTATAAAACATTGATGTTGAACGTAAGCTGTTTTTTGTAAAGTCTTTCAAATGTCTGCAGGTAAAGCAATGTTTAAAAAAAGATTTCATGAACTCGAATGAAAGTAACGCACTAAAACAGAGCCATTTGCCGCATAATCAGTGGTAAACAAGTTTGATAGGTGCAAAAAATTTAAAAAAGGAGCACACCAACGAAACGAACAAAGACAACAACGTCTTGACAGAGGGGTACCTTTCATTTATATTTCATTGAAGTGAACACCTACAGTATGTAGTGGCATCCCATAACCACCCACCTGCACTCTTACCCTGAACGCTGCTCAGGAGCAGATCAGATGAATCGTTTGCAAGATGAACTTTGAACTTTGCTAAGCTTTGTAGCCACTGTACCTCCACCACATCTTAAATGTGTTTCCTAGACGGGACCTTGCATATCACACCTGTCTAATCGAAATGGACATTTTTACATGAGGTTTGCATGTCGTGCAAATTGTCAGATAATTAGAATATACGCTGCATGACGTGTCCTGTCAGGACTCAAGGATTTTAATCTCATTTGTGTAAGATGTTCATCAACAAAGAACATAGCTTGGATGGATTGGGCGAGACAGTGTTTAGATGACAGCAGTAAGATTTGTAAACGAGGGTCTACAGGATCATTTCTGGGGAATTTTGGTGCCTTTTTTGAGCTTTTCTCCATAAACGGCAGCATTATATCCAGTGTACAGATACAGAATATGCAGCGTTGTTTTTATACACTGGCATTCTGACTGACCTACTTTCCAAAGGAGATCCTGTTTAGTAACTTTGAGTTGTGGGGTAAGTTGTGTCAGTTAATTTAAACACAAGATACTTGTGCTCAAAAAGAGTATTCATTCTCAGTGAACAATGAGTAGTAGTCTATATTTTGGATGAGTGTAATTTTTATTGACTTCATTGACTGAAGATTTATGCTGTTATATTTATCTCTTTTGTCATTTTGATGAAGATTTACATGTTTTTGGTTTTTGCAGAACAGCCTTCATTATATCACATAGATGATAGTTATGAAGAGTTATAACAGAGTAGTGAGGGACTCGTGTTTTCTATGAAGGAGTGTGTGTGTGTGTGTGTGTGTGTGTGTGTGTGTGTGTACACTTGTTCTTCAGGATGTCTTATTGGTGATCTGATAATGATTTTTCTGCTTGTCTTGTCTGTGTACATAAGATAATGCCTTTTGAGAGTTGGGAATACAAAATATATTGATTTCAGACATTTGACAACAATAGTGAATGTGTGTTTCTGTGTGTGCATGTTTGTGTGTGTGTGTGTGTGTGTGTGTGTGTGTGTGTGTGTGTGTGCGTGTGTGTATTACATGCCTCCCACTCAGAGATGATTCATTTTGTTGATTGGTACCATGTTGCCCTAAGGACATTGATGATAGACTGTGAGTCCATGCACTTGTATGTGTGTGTGTGAGTGTGTGTGCGTGTGTGTGTGTGTGTGTGTGTGTGTGTGTGTGTGTACTATATTGCCCACAGCAGATGATGCTGAGACTGTAGCTTTGCCTGAGCTCTGCTACAGCTGATATTCGGTTCTTTTGATATTTTGATTTACATTTTGCTCTGCTACATGTTTTGTGTGTATGTGTGTGTGTGTGTGTGTGTGTGTTAGGCCTCACAAATAAGAAAACCCAACAGCAGTATATGAATAATAACTCCTCCCTAGTAAGGACACAAACCCAAACTTTACACCTTGCATGCATGTGGTGATGATAAATGGTGAATCCATTGAGGGCAAAGGTATTAGACTTGTTCTCAAAATTCAAATCGGCTCTAATATGAGGCTGTTTTTATAATTCTGTTTCAGTATTTTGGTGTTTTCACTGCCATCTGTCTGCCGCAGGTGATAGCATGTGAGCAACAGCTGGACTCCACCTACGATGCTCGTTGTGATGTCTGGTCACTCGGCATCACCGCCATAGAGCTGGGAGATGGAGACCCGCCCCTGTCTGACCTCCACCCAATGAGAGCCCTTTTCAAAATACCCAGGTGAGCCGCCATTACACCCACACAGCAACCTGCCATCATTGTCAAGGGGCCCTGCCACTGTTAATTTACCTCTTAAGGGGTTCTAGCTTTAATGTGACAGTGCTAACCAGTTAGCCACTGAGCTGCTATAAATGTCTTTAAATCACATTAAAATTCTGTAGTTGCTCATATTCTGCCTTCATGAAACTTTTGAACTTCAAGGTTTCGCCCCAACTAAAAGCTGAATGCTGAAATAATTTTCATTCACAAATAACTTAAGACTTATGTCTCACTGAATGTTGGCATTATGGCAAAATTGCACATAATTGTATATTTGGAGACACTGACAGCCCTGTTTACATTTATCACTCGCAATATGCATTTCCGATCGCCCTTATTTTGATACTAAATGATTAATGACTGTGTCAAAGTAAAGAAACAACGTTTTTATCCTCTTGGCATCCTGCATGTTTCTCACTCTGATGCACTTAAACATGGTAACTTCTTAATTACCACTTATGAACTGAGAAATCAGAGCCCCCTTGGAGATTTTGAAGGCAAGCATATACTGTTTTATCCTCCGATCTGGCTGAGCTTGCATTAACATGAATATGTCTTTGATCGTTACCTCAACAGACATTACATGTCAGCATGTAGCTGGACCCTACACAAAGCTGAGGGAATGACTTTTGCTTCAGTAAGAGGACATTTCTCATCCTTGTGCTAACTGCACAGGGCAAAGCTATAATTTACTGTACCATTTTGCATGCAGTGAACCTCCGAGTTGTTGCAAATTATACGAAATTATGAAACAAAACCAACCATTTTCATGACGATAACTTCAGAAAATTGTCCTCTTGTACACAATTTTTTAATATTTTGAACTTTCTTGAGCTTTCAGTCACGCCACACATATTCACAAAGCTAGAACAACTGAGATGTTTGGCATGTTTACTTCATAAATGACTTAAAGATTAATATATTATCTGTGTTTTTGTTGATACTTTTTCTGTCAATGGACAGCAGCTGATGCTGTTTTATGAAGCCCTGCAAAAAGACACCACCTACACAATCGTTTTTTTCAACAGCAGAGCTACAACAAGCTGTTTTTTTCATTCACTTCTGTCAGAAGGGTAATGCACAGGAGTTTGCAGTCCTGCAATCCCGAAAAGCCATCTCCTGCTCCCCGACGCTGTAATTTGCTTCTCTATACTGACTGTCACCAGACAAAGTACAGTGTTGTCATTTCAAATAGCTTTTTTTTCTGCTCACAGGGGCTTATCCATAAACCCCTCCCCTCCTGGCACTGATCCCATTCATCCTGTGGGGGAGGCCGAGAACACAAAACCTTTTCTCCTCTCTGTGCATTTTGGGCTGAAGGTGAAAAGTAATTGTTTATCGTCTCCTGATTCCTGATTGAGAGCTGCATAAGCACTTACCGTCACTGTCACCTTAGCGACACAGCACTTTGTCCATCACTGTCCTGAAACGTCGTGATCCTGCACTCACACTCACACACACACACACACAGACACATCAGACACACACTCCTGTGTCATAGCTGTCCTGTGTGTTTGCTCCGGGGGTCGTGCTCCACAGGAGCCATCACGCAGCTTTCTCAGAATCTATGTGACTGCTGCAGCCAGAGCTTCAGGCTGTCTGTTCACACTCCTCTCCTCCCTCCTCTCACTACTCTGTGTCCGTCCATCAAGCAGTCTCAGAAAAAGCTACGCTCAGGGCACCGATTCAACCACACCACATCCTGCTTAATTCAGGCTGACTTAAATGCGACCGAATAGAAACAGAAGATCATCAAGGACATTCATTTCTATGTGTTTTCCACAATGCTTGAATTTATTTGTGATCCCTTTACAGCTTTCACTTTGACTTTTATCATCGTGTACAAGGACTAAACACAGTTCAACATGCATACACCAGTGCAGTTTAATACAATCCCAGGCAGTGTTCCTGCAGAAAATAATGCTGTTCAGACGGTCAAGACTCGATACTAATTACTGTAGTAGTAGGTACCAGTACCAGGTGTAGCTCCTCACGTTCCCCTGACTGTATACATACAGAAGGCAAATTATTAAGTTTAAAAATACAGCACTTGCCATTAAAGCTTTTTTTTTTAAGTATTTTTGTACCTTTGGAAACTGGGTCTCTGCTTTTCTCAGCGTGTTCTTGTGGGTTTAAATAACACAGTTTGAGATTGTTGTAAATCGAGCTCAGTGCCGCTCTGTTAAAAATTAAAGTTGTAGTTTGCTCTTATTTTGTGTTGGATTGCATGATACTATAAGATGTTTATGTTACTTTGTCCACCAGCTTGCCTTAACAACAGCAGACGCTTTAGTCATCTAACGCAAGTCACCACAAAAACACAAGCTTGAGCTAATTCGCCACCCTACTGACGCAAAGTAAAACCGATAAAAATGACCTTTCTGAGCTGAATAAACATAAGCATTATTTTGCGTTGCTGTTGTTGCTGATGTGCAGTAGGGTAGGTTTGTTGAACATAAATCACATAAAAATAATCAGGAGCCGCAGAACAAGTCATTAGCCTGCCAAAGGCTAGGCTATCCCGTCCTTTAGGAGAAGCTTTGCCTACAAATAATCTTACTGTCTCTTTATTTCTTTTACATTCATGTTGATGCATAAAAAGCACAAATTGGTGCTTTTAAGATGCACCAGAATGCAGGAAATCAAGTGTATGGCACTGATGGAGGACCCCCAGACCCTTGCTTAATAATTTGTGCCCCCCAGCCATGGGGTCACTGGAAAGGTGTCCCTAATGCTGCGTTCACATGGACTCAGGCAGACTGCAGGCGGCTAACCAGATATAATTATAGTGGACAAGAGCAGGACAGTGAAAGAGAGAGCGACAAAGTACCAGTAACAGTAGACGTCATTGCCATCCAAATATAAAATATATTGAACTTTATGTCGTCCATGGTGGAAATGAATGAATGGCCTGTATATCATGCATCTTTCAACACATCTTCTGGTAACATATATTGAAAACAGCGACATTATATCCACCTTCAAGGTTTCACATTATGTTTATGTCCATTGTTTATTGACAAAGGCTGCAAAAAATAGTAGCCTACAAGAGTATTCTCTTTTGACCATTAAAAACATAAACATAAACCCTAAAAGCATGGCAAAAAGTTAAAAAATATTAAATTAAATTAACATACACAAGCAGATTTTCTCTGTGCCTCTTTTCCGTTTACCCTGTGTTTAAATCAAAGATGGAAAGACAGCGAGGGAGTGGGATGACAGCTTAAAGCATCACACTCTGGAGCAGGTGAAAGATTAAAAGTGCTCTCCTAATTATGCACAAGTGGAAGGATTTAAGCTTTTATCCTTCATTATGTGCAAAGGAGAAGATTTTAGCTGGAATCTATTGCAGAACAAGGCAAATACAAAATTAACTTTTGTATCGGAAACTGGGTTATATTAAAATTTAAATACACCCTGATATTTGTTTTCCAGGAAATTAAAAAGTCAAAATAGTTGTGTAATTTAAGCAGCCTCCACAAGACCCTGTTTGTCTTCAAGATTAAAAAAAAAAACACTTTAATAGACACAGCATTAGCAGGACCGACTCCAAATAAACGTCTGATGCATTTGCTGTCTAGATGGGGTGTGTTGTGTGATAAACAGGAGATGTATGCCCTCTCATTAGACCAATTTATTGCTGTCAGAGCCAACGTGTAGAAGGCATTAGCAGACTTCCCCAGCACTTGCCAGGAACCCTCTTGTAAAAAGGTACTTAAAGCAGGACGAGGAATTACAGCAAATTAGCTCAGTTGTTCGCCGGCTGTGAGGCCTTATTACGCTTGACCCTTTAACAGTGTTTGTCTGTCTAAAGAGGCTTTTTTAACGGGAGAAACCTTAAGCTTTTGAGATCTGGTTACATAGTTGATATCTAATGCTAGTGACTATTGCTTTTCTGTCATAAACTCAGCTGTATCACCACCACCCAGCCACAGAGGTGGAGCATCATTTGTCATCGCCTCGTGCCGCCGCTGAAACACCTCCGGACGTCTTCAATGACGAATAGTTAAGATTTGGCTCCATCGTTCCACTCTGCGCCATCGGCCTTTTGTTCTCCAGCCCCGCCTGCGAAAATCCCATCTAATCTTATCTTTCCATTTATCTTTTCCATTCCCTCCTTCAACAGGAACCCTCCGCCTACTCTCCACCAGCCGGAGCTCTGGTCAGACAACTTTAATGACTTCATCTGCAAGTGAGTGTGGCTGCTACTGTGTTCATGAAGCCTCTGTGAATAATAAATATTTACACAGATAGTACATAACCAGACGCACTTTAAATGGAAATTCTTTGCACTCCTCCTCCTCCTCGTCCACCTTTTCCTCCTCATCCCCACAGATGTCTGATTAAGGATTTTGAGCTGAGACCAAATGTGCTCGACCTGCTCCAGCATGTTTTCATCAAACAGATTGTTGGCAGAGAGAAAATTCTGCAGAAACAATTGATTGAGCTCATTGATCTCAACCAACAAATAGGAGTCATTGAAAAAACAAGGTACTGTCTCAACCCCATTTGCATGCATGTTTAATCTCCAAAGTCTCGCATTTACATACATAATACATACGTGCATTTGTCACATGTAAGAAGTCGTGCTAAACCATGAAAAACTTAAAGTGTGCAAGCCCTCCTGTCAGTGGGTTTTATATGTTAGGCTGCAGCTTAACGTTTGCAGACAGTATAATCCAAATTACCCTCCTTGCTGGATGTTTTACAAGCCCTGTCACCCTCACATAAACAACAGCTCCATCCTGCTGCAGCTGCACTCGAGGGCCAGGCTGCACAGCGTGTGTCGCATGAGTCAAAATGTTGGCTCCAGGAAGTGTGTGTTGCCCGTACGGTCATGAAATGTTAATCATATTTCTGTCGTTCAAGCCATCATGGAAAGACAGACAGAAGCACAGACAGTAACGACAGGTAACGAATGCCTATATGACCTTTATGCCACAGTAGGAGTAGATGATAACTGGCTTTTTTTTAGTTCGGTCAGAGCTCTTGTTGTAGTTGTGATCGCGCATGTATTTGCAATCAACTACATGAGCTGATTGTTCACATGCTGCCACCCTCAACATAAACATTGTAGTCTGTCGTGTGGTCATGCTTTTTTTTTCTACCTTTTCTGTTTGTCATTTGATGCTGTAGTTTAACTGAGGTTATGACCTTCGCTGTAAAAGTCACTACAGCAGCTGATGAGCTCCAAACCTCGCCAGCGTTCGTCAATAACTTTCCGATAAATTTAGCAGAGATTAATTGCAATCACAACGGGAAATGAGCCACCGTCATCAACTAAAACTAAACACTGATGCATTTTTTTGGATGTGACTGGTACTCGGATGTAATCAAACTTATTCTAAACCAGTCAAGCTAAAATCTGAATTTTGCAGATTTCTTTTAGGAAGTATTTTAAATGATTCAGATATAAGACATAAAGCTCAGAAGTCATGTCTGTTGGAGTGATGGAAGCCTCCTGTTGTGATTTCCATGGAGTTTGTAGAAGTAAACAAGGTTGCTGTCACGAATGATCCGGCCTGTTTGTGTACTGGCGAGCAGAAAATAAAGATGCTCGCAGCAACGAGTTGGCCAGCAAAAATAGGACTTTTTCCTGGAGGCAGATTTAACATTTATTAAGATGAAGATGCGCTTTAAGTTTATGTCAGTCAGTTTCTGGCTTCCTACACCTGTTGGAACCACCTTTTAGCTGCGTCTCAGGAGTCTGGCAGGAGAAATGACATACTGATGGACTTTTTCTGGCATTCCCTCCTTCAAAAGCTGAAAAAAACGCTTGGGGACTTGAAAAAAGGAGCCGAATTTGAACAAATTTTAGTGGAAGGCGGGTCAGCACGATGGCATCATATTCATTCGACTTAGTTTGGCTCCATATTTTTCCCCTGATTAACCACACCCCCCTACAGTGGCTCTATGGCCCCTGAGAGGGCCCTAGCCCCCACTTTGAGAACCACTGCTGTCGAAAAGATTATATTTACATTTAGATCTTTATCTAGTTGAAGCTTTGATTATATTTTCGTTGTGTGAAGTGAAGAGATGCATTACTTTACCTCAGAGAATCCCAGTGGCAGCGTCGGGCACTGCTACAGTATGTGCTCATGAAGAATTTGGATTCATGTGTTGTACATTACACACGGCGCTCAGTGAGAGACGTGGTGTGCTCTGTGGGTTGTAGGCATGAACGCATCCACACTAAAAGAGGAAGCCACATGAAGACGCAGACTGACCCAGAGGAGGTGGACGACCTCGCCACCCTAGAAGTTCTAGACGAAGTAAGAACGTTGACAGTCTGGTCATTGATATAAATACATGTCTCAATAACAAAACAACGATACTTGGCTGTAATCATGAGGACAGATTACAACCATCCTCACAGTCGACGTGATAAGGAAAACATGATGTAAACAGATTGTAATTGTTAGATACAGTAGAACTCTAGCATGACCTATGTCTTTTTTAGGATGACCTATGTCTTTTTTTAGACTGCACATTATTTTAATTAATTTATTTTTCATTCTGAGTCACTCTTGGAAACAGGAGTTAGAAAACAATCTCACCTCTTCATCCATTTTGCAGCTTTTCTGGAGCTTTTGTTTGTATTGCTCATCTTCCTCAGCAGATGGAGTTTCAAAGCTGAGGTTCAAAGTTCATTCTTGACCACTGCTACACATTTAACTTAACTCAATGTTTAAGCGGACAAGAAAAATGAAAATTTGAACGTCTGCATGTCCATGACGACTGCACATGCTGAGGAAGACCGCAAGATACAGTGAAAAGCTTCAGAACAGCTACTAAATGGACTTAGTGGGATTGTTTAGGCAACCTGCTATTTGCTTTTAACATTTACCATCTGAAAAAGACCTGTGGAAGACTACAAAAACTGATGTTATTATATATACCGTGTTGATTGCAGCCAGTGCTATTTGTCCACATTGTTATTTGCTTTTTTCATGCAGCATCACTTTTCCCCGATCAGCCACGTCGGGCAGTTGAACAAACACAGTGAGAAATGCACTGCGGCATCTTTTGCACAAGTAACATTTAGGGCAATTTATCAAATCTGAATGCTGCGCTGGCGTATTGAATGATAGAATCAGTCTCAGTTGCCAGCGGATATTTCCACCCATCCTTCAACATGAGGAGCTCTGCTGGTTTGAGGGAGGCGGTGCTGTTGTTGATGTACCTGTCCCGGCAGCGAGAAGACAGGAGAATTAATCACTGTGTATCACATGAGGGTGATACATTGACGTAACAGGCGTCACGGGCCTCGACTTGAGGCGGAACACAAGCTAATGTGCAGCTTGTTGCAGCTCAAAATATGATTCTGACAATGATATAGGTGTTTATTTGTTCAGGAAGTATTCCGTGCCGGTTGTGTGAATCACGCCTGTCGCTTTCTTTTTTCAGAACACGGTCACAGAGCAGCTTCAGAGTCGCTATGGAAGAGATCAAATTTACACGTATGTGGGAGACATCCTCATCGCAGTCAATCCTTTCCATAAGATGGAGATATACACTCCTCAGGTCTGTGCACGTCGGCCTTAGCGTGTGTTCTTTCACGCACCTGTGCTCAAACATGTGGTCGATAATGCACTGACTGCAGCCCGGCGTGTCTCATTAGTGCCTCTGCAGTTCTTCAGTGGGCTGCATCCCATTTACCCTCACCTCTACACACATATTCACACACACTGCCCCTGTCTCCCTACCTCCTTCACACCTCACCGACTGTATTTTCCTCCCAATGATCATGTTTTTCTTTGCCTCAAGTTTGTACCTATTTTTCACTCCTCTCCTTTTTCAGAACAAAAATATAGTGTATTACATGGACAGTCAGTATCGAGGGAATATTTCAACTGGCGCGCAGTGCCAAGTAGCAAAGTTACTTCATGATAACATGTCATTTTCGTCTACGTTTTATTCATGAACATGTTTGGTTTATATTTTTATCTCAACCCTCTTCTCTCCACAGTACACTAAGATGTACATAGGAGCTAAGCGTACAGCTAACCCGCCACACATCTTCGCTGTGGCTGATGTCGCCTACCAGTCCATGGTGTCATACAACACAGACCAGGTAATGTGCTACTGATGTTGCACATGTGTATTTACGTACATTTGCTAGCGTCACTTTTTACTAGCTTTGCAGTAATCTCTGTCTGTGTTCAGTGTGTTGTGATCAGTGGGGAAAGTGGAGCTGGGAAAACAGAGAGTGCTCATCTGTTGGTGCAGCAGCTGACAGTTCTTGGAAAGGTGAGTCATAACCAATAGATGATATGAGGGGGGATGCCATCCTCCTAGTTAGCAAAATAGCCAAAATGCATCCCCCTTGTTAACCTGCCATCCCCCCTCTCCATCCTCTAGTAGCAGAGAGAGTTCAGGGGCAGAGGGGCTGTTTAGTTGAATATGTTAGCCTAGTCTTTCTGACTCATTGATCCTTTATCTGACTCAGGTTTGTGCAGGTTAGAATCTACGTCAGTTTGGTTTATAATATTCTCTAAAGTACACACTATAAATACTCAGTTCTATGCTATACTGTAGCCTATTTACTCTATAGAGTAGTAATAATAGCAATGTAGTAGTAATAGTAATTTTGTGATCAATTAATAGCGTCTGTGCTCCTTAAAATACAACTGCAGACTAAGTCACAGCTGTAGGAAAATGTTTTAGGAGAGACAAACTCACCTGCACTGACTGCAGGGCACACCTGCACAGGCCACCCTCCCCCTTTGTTGAAGCATTACATTATGTGACTTTATTACACTACTGTTAATTCAATTCCCAATAAAAATCACAAAATCCTCCTAAGGTCAACAAAATACAGTATAATGAAGAAAACATTAAAGCTATTTATAATCATACATAATAAAACCAAACCACGCGTAAACATCAGGAAATAAGTGAACTGATTTCACAGATTAAATGGTAAACTATAAAAACTGTAAACTACCAACTGTAAGAGGTCCAAAAATATATTTATGTCTGACAGGACATTAGAAATTAATATAAAGAATGTCTGTCATAATATTTCAGACTGACAGAATGACAAAGGTGGTGTTTTGAATTGTGAAACAGCTGCATGTCTTGGGCAGCAACCTGTGCGCTGTGGATATTTAAAAAAGTCAATATCTAAAATTTACCCTCAAGCCATTTTGAGCATCCTGTGATCGGTTTGTTTGACGCTCCAGCTGAGGCCCGTCGTGATTTGCAACTTGATTGAAAAGAAAATTCCATTTCAATTTGCTTTTTGCATTTTTATATTAGTAGAGGAACGAAATAAGAAATGGCAGTGTCGCTTTTGATGGGAACAGCAGCAACAGAGAGGCACATGACAGGAATTCATGCATCATCTGTTAATAAAAGACTTATCACTTCCACTATATTGATTTCCCAGTGACATAGCTGGAATGATGTTTTATTCAGGCCAATAATCGGACGCTCCAGGAGAAGATCCTGCTGGTCAACAGCCTCGTGGAGGCTTTTGGGAACGCCTGCACCGTCATCAATGACAACTCCAGCCGCTTTGGCAAATACCTGGAGATGAAGTTCACCTGTGGAGGAACAGTGGTCGGAGCGCAGATATCTGAGTACCTGCTGGAGAAATCCAGAGTCATCCACCAGGCAGTGTAAATATCACTTCCTTCTTTTTTTGTATTTCTGTCAAACATAAGCAACCTCATGACACTTTGACCTTTATTTGACGAAGGCAGTTGAAATTATGTGTTCGTATGTTTTCTGAATCTTGCCTACTGGCCGGGGATCAGTACTTAATGGACTCTGTCTCTCTCTTCCATTCACCTCTACTTCTCCACCTAAGATTGGTGGTGTTTGCCTTCAACCTGCACTTCATTCAATCTATCTTTTCTTCTTATCATGCATCTGGGGAGCGAAGTGGGTCAAGTGGAGGGCCTTGCTTATTTCCTGTTTGATCACAGATTGTGGTCTTGCAAGTATCCTTAGTGGAACTTCAAAGGCAGACTCAAGTATCAGACACACGTGTCAGAGGGTTTGATTTGGCTGCAAGCGTTGTGTGCAGCTACACCTTTCTTCAGCCTGGTATTGGACACTAATATCAGGCGGATAGCAATGTTCCTGCAGAACTACACAAAACACTTGTTTTCACCGGCTGAGCACTGCGGAGCCCCTAATCTGACAAAATGTGGAAAACGTTATGAAACAAGTCAAAAATCTAACTGAATACATCCATAGATACTATTGTTAGTGAAATAAAAATAACTGTACTTTTACGTCAACCTCCAGTCAGTTGTTTTTTTTTGTCTTTCAGCTACAATCGGTGATCCAGTGCAAGCAATGTTAATCATCCAAAAACTGCACTGCTGCTTTAGCATTAACTCTTAAAAAACATTTTAGCCTGCAAGCTAACGTTAAAAATTTAAGATACCTATTATTTATTGATTGCTTATTTAGATTTTTTTATTTTGTCAGTTCTGGTAGCTATTAGTAAACCAGAAAACTGATGACTAAAATCAATTAAGTGCTTCTTTAACAACAAATCAGGATTATTCAATTATTCAGCCATGTCAGAAGTGCTCCCTGTCTGTTTTCTATTTGGCTTTTAGCATCTTTTGTTTCTTCCTCATTCATTGTCTTAGGTTTGTAATATTTGCATGTCTTGACCTGAATTTCCGAGCTACATCTCTGTGTGTTTCCACAGAGGGGAGAGGAACTTTCACATCTTCTACTACATCTATGCTGGCCTGGCTGACAGGAAGAAACTTGCCCACTACAAGCTCTCTGACAGCAAGACACCTAAGTGGGTTTGACACTCCTTAGCCTTTCTCTGAAACGCTGTTATTTCCAACTCACACTCCAAACTTCCCTCTTCCTGAGACCCAGGTCCTGACCTTTGTGCTTCCTTTTTTATCTGCAGGTATCTGTGTAACGAGCACATTAAACTGGGGCCTGACATAGTGAGCAACACCTTCTACAAGGAGCAGTTTGATGCAGTCGAGCAGTGTTTCAAAGTCATTGGATTCACCCTGGAGGTACGAACTACTCCATTAATCACTGGGCAGAAAGATGAAAGTGGTCTCCAACCAAGATTTAACAATATAATCTAGCATTCATACAGACACTCTCTCGCACTCCTGTAATATATATGCATGAAAATCTGTGTATAGCTAAAAGACAACATGTAAGCAAGTGTCCTGATCAGTGAGTTAAAAAAAAACAAACAAACATAAGCTGTAAACTAGAGTACAAGTAGTTCCTCACATCCTCTGCATGGCGTGTGATGGAGCATGAAGCTACAGGCACATGTAGGCAGTCAGATGTTGGCATTGTGAAGCTTAATGAGGCCCAAAGAACCGATTGCCTCAGGGATCTGCACGTCAATAGTACTTACCCTGTAATCACTTGGCAGTAGGCCTACTGGAGGAACAACCTTCTCCTCTGCAGTACGTCTTGTCATGCATGAAATCAGTGCGTATGAAGAAGGTATTTGAGGCAAATTGATCTATTTAAGAGAATTATTCTTGCATGAATGAGGACCCTCAAACTAAATTTCGCCACAGGTGAATTAAGGCTGCTTTATTCCTTTAAATCTTACTTTTGTTGAAATCTTCTGTCCTCAGCGATCACATTTTGACATCTCAAACCTCAATTTTTTCTCAATGAAATATAAGGTTTCTTAAATGCTGCTCTTTTCTTTGTCTATTTAGCTATAGAGGCTAACACTGCTCGTGCTGTTATGCACATGTACATGTTTGTGTACAGTTATGTTACAGGTTTTAAATTGAGGTTACAAATTACTAGTTTGGGATGCAAATAATGAGTTGTGTGCAGGAGTTGAAAAAAAAAAATTCTCTTTATATGTGAGCATTTATGGACAGATAAATTTGGAGGTGCTAACAGAAAGCTAAGCTAGCTGAATTTGAGAACACCTAAAATAACTTCAGACAGTATCTTTAAGATGTCTGTCCAGTTAAGCCAGTACATAAGGTTGTAAGATGGACCTGATGCTGTTTGATAAGGTAACCTCAAACTGTCTGCCAGCCTCAGGGGTTTACACAGTAAACAGCTTTCTATAATTTCTGCAGGAGCTGGGCAGTGTTTACAGCACTCTGGCCGCCATCCTCAACTCTGGGGATATCGAGTTTTCTCCGGTTGCTTCGGAGCACCAAACAGACAAGAGCGACATCTCCAACATTTCTGTCCTGGACAACGGTGAGAGGAGAGAGCGGCATGGTCCAACCCCGTGCAATATTTTTGAATCGGGCCGTATCGGGCCCATGATCAAGTGCTGTATAACCAAACACTCATCAGCCACCCTCTTCTGCTCCCCTATGTTGAACTATTATTCTGAAATCAAACATTCATCTGTGTAGACAAGCTACTGCAGTATTACAGAATGTAATCATTAATACATCTGCTGTGGTTTGTTGTTTTCCTCTGATTAGATTTTCTAAATATAAACACTTGTTCTGATTGGTAATTTACAAAGCTGTCGAGATGAGGTTCATGGATTTGGATTGATTTGTGACTGATGAGCAACATCATATTAATTTCTGAGTGTAAACGAGGACAGTTCAGGTTGCACACTTGCACACCCTGCATGAGTCACATGCACTCATTCTACTTTCATCGCATTCCTTATCTAATGTCCCCTCAGTGGCATCACTGCTGTGTATCCGCTCAGACGAGCTCCAGGAAGCCCTGACCTCCCACTGCGTGGTGGCCCGGGGAGAGACGATCGTCAGGCCCAACACGGTGGAGAAGGCGGCGGAGGTGAGGGACGCCATGGGCAAGGCTCTCTACGGCCGCCTCTTCAGCTGGATTGTCAACCGCATCAACGCGCTGCTGCGGCCCGACAGCCACCTAGGGTGAGATCAGGGGCGGAAAATGTGATGTGGTGTGTTTGGCTGTCATGAGCACAGAATGAGGTCATCTCAGAAAGATCCTATATTTGTATGGATAAAAACTGTGCACAATACATTTGTCAGCGATTGAAACTTGTGGACTTTGCTAAAAAAATCCAGAGTCACATAGAAAACTAATGTTTTTTAGCCTTGCTAGCAGATGGAGGGTTGGCAGCCGCGGTCAGCCCACCACTTTGATCCAGACTGTAAGATCTGAACAGCTATTAGATAGCCAAGAAATCCATGATTCCCAGAAGTTTAATGCTAATAACTGATCTTCTGACATTTCCTGTAGTGCCATCAGCAGGCTGACATTGGTGGCTTTTAGGGAAATGGCTTGAACTATTGGATGTGTTGCTACAGAATTTGACACAAGAGTTCATGTTCCTTCTTGGATGAGTAATAACTTAATCAATTGTTTGTTTTATCACCAAATAGTCGCTAAACTAATTCCCATTAGTCCTAGCTGTACTGCCTCTGTAGTGCTAATCGGCGAATTAATGTGAACCAGTGATTTCCAACCATCACCTCTTCTTCCCCTGAAATAGATGATTAATTAACAGGATAGGGAAGCCAAAACATATTATATTTACTTAGACTTTGCTCCAGACTTAATTTTGTTTTTTGACCTTCTAAAAACTATTCAAATAAATCTATCAAGACGCCATAATTAGAAGATTTTCAAGGGTTTGGCACCAAAACATCTGAAACCACTGGTGTGGACTAATTGTGATATTGTATAGAGGGCATTGACAAAAATACATTTTATTGGTACTTGTGTATTGTATCCAACTCTGCTTTCACTAATAATATTCGTCTGTATGGTCTTTTAAAGGAGGTTGGATGATGCCAAACTGGAGTGGACATGTGACACAAATGACAAAAGCAGTAAAGACAGAATTTCTAAATGAAAAGTTCATTTTCATTCTCCAGAGAGGACGACAAAGGCTTGAACATCGGCATCCTGGACATCTTCGGCTTTGAGAACTTCAAGAAGAACTCTTTCGAGCAGCTCTGCATCAACATCGCCAATGAGCAGATCCAGTTTTACTTCAACCAGCACATATTCGCATGGGAGCAGGTAAAGGCTGTGACCAGCACCCACCCTAAACTATCACTAAAACCAAACTGCTTTCTGAGTACTTGAGTCCCCCCCTGGGAAGCACTTTGTATGCATTTTTCACCTTGGTACTACCTCATTTCCATCTAAATGGTGATAACATGTCATCGTTTGTCACTCGGCGCTTTAAGAGAGATGGCAAGGGTAAAATATGCTGCTGTCTTTATTTACGGGAGAATGTGCTTCGCGATCTTCCCTTCATGCAGCCTCGTGGGTGTGTTTTGCCTTGGGGGGGCAGAGAATGGTTTGCTAATGTTAAATGATTTGGTCTCACCCATGGAGAGGAGCTATAAATCATTCCAAACGAGGGTCAATTAGGAGTTGAAGACAGTTAGCGTTTGACTTAATCTCACTCTTGGGTATTGTTGGCACCAGGCCCAGAAATACATTTGTCCTATACTGCCACCACATATACAGAGCATAAGGGAATTGTAGTGGCCTATGAGATTAGGAAGCATCACCGAACTGTCACACTCGCAGTGAATTAAAGCAGATATACCACGATTTTCCCATGTATGTGTACGGTTGCATATTGACCCAATGTGTCTGCATCCCTGCAGATTTCCTGATGTGGCTCGTTTACTGCGCAGCGTGCAGGTCATGCTACGATAAGCACGGCGACTCGGTGTTGTTTGTTCCCGTTTTGTCCTTTTCGTCTCAGAATAGAAGTCTCCTGTAATGGTGCTGAGTCATACTGGCAGCTCTGAGAGTCAGTCAGCCTGATGTGATCTGAGTATAAAGTGCAGGTCTTGGCTCACTTTGCCCCCCCTGGACCAGATTTATCCAAAGGGGGGAAGGGTAGCGTGTCACAAAGTACGATACAATAAGAGTACAACACATTATGGCATTAGTTCTGGCCAGTTTATCTTTAATGTGTCACCCTCACTGTTAACTTCCTGAAAATTCAAGCACTATATTTAAAAGATAAAGAAAAGAGCAGAAAATGGTTAGAATAAAAAATGGATTTAAAGTTACACCTGATATTCCTGCATCTGACAGGACAGCACAAAGCAAAAAAAAAACAAAAACTCATTACTTGTTAAGATAACAGCCCACAAAGTGCACAGAACAGACAAGCAGCGTCTGACTTTACCCTTCTGGTCTGTCATTACAGCTGCGGATAACTAATGTTAAATAAATACAAATAATTCAGTCTTTGAGCTGAACAACCAGCCGCTCCTCCTCAAGTATTTTCCATCACATTTCTGGCCTTGGTGGAGCTGGTTGAGGCCTAGAGGACAGTTTATTTGTCCGATAGTAGGGGACTCCAACAAACAAACAGAGATGGGAATGAATACATTAGGAACTCATGTTTCCACCAAACTTCATCTGATAAAGCTGTTATTATATTCATGTCACAGGATGAGTACCTGAATGAGGAGGTGGACGCTCGGATGATCGAGTATGAGGACAACCGGCCCCTCCTGGACCTGTTCTTACAGAAGCCCATGGGGATGCTCTCACTTCTGGATGAGGAGAGTCGCTTCCCACAGGCCACCGACCAGACCCTCGTAGGTCAGTCGCTTCAGCTCACGATTGGCTGAATTCACTGTTTACAACCTTTATTAGCGCAGGAAGTGTTGACAGAGCACGCTATGTTCTCCCCGCTGCCTTTAATGTTTACTTAGCAGCCCCTTAGAAATAAACAAGAACAAGTGGGAACAATCAACAGATCTTTAAACTGAAAGTGTTTCACGACCTCAGAGGTTCAGTTCTTTTAAATAATATGATATAAGTGATAATATACTTATTCATAGTGGTTGTGAAGATAATTAACCAACGTTTTTCTGGACATTTTAGAGAAATTTGATGACAACCTCAAGACCAAAAGCTTCTGGAGACCAAAGAGGGTCGACCTCGGCTTCGGTATTCACCACTATGCTGGAAAGGTAACTGATACTCGATTATAATAGTGCGTGCACAGAAGTTTTATTTTAAACTGAAGCTACATGATGTGCGCTGGCCTTCACACAAATACTCTCCCTCTCCGCTAAACTCTAAGGTGATTTACAACGCCGCCGGCTTCTTGGCCAAGAACAGGGACACGCTACCGGCCGACATCGTCCTTCTGCTGAGGTCGTCAGAAAACGAGCTCACTCGCAAGCTGGTCACCCATCCCCTCACCAAAACAGGTGAGGAGGAACAGCCCGGCCTCATTCCCAGTCGAATGTTTCTGTCTGCAGATGCCTGGGAGAAAGCCTTTCTAACACGCGGTTGACGTGAAACGGCTACAGTTTGGTTCGATTTGGGCAACAAAATAGTTTGTTAGGTTAAGCAAATATCACAGTTTGGGTTAAAATAAATATGTTTACGTACCCAACATAAGTTGAGTGCATAACATAAGTTAATTGATGTACTAAATTTAAAATAATGATTTTGGATTCAAACTGCACGTGAACCACAGTCTCTTGAGTGAAAGTCCTGTCTTTGCTCATCCGTCCTCCCTGACCTCCTCCCTTTAAGGACTTTCTAGCTCTTTACACCACATCACGTTGCTCTGAGTGTCTGAAATTGGAGTTGAAAGACTTGCGTGTCTCGTCCATCCTGTAGGAGAGTGGAGGAAAGAAGCTCCTCTTGCATGAAGCGCAAAAAGTTTCTGCAGAAAAAACAGGAAGAGAAATAATAGAGATGTGTGTTTGCTAAGTCCATCTTTCAATTAAACTGAATACAGACTTGCTGTAAAACAACGGCCTATTGTTGCCTATTTTAAGCAGGCTTTCCTCTCTTGTCTGCCAGACTTTTGTTGTAATAAGCTGGCCTTGGCAGCGAGAGTGACCTGTGCTGGCAGAGCAGGCTGCCAGCTCTGTCAAAACCGAATCACAAAGCCAATAATCACATAATCACATAAACTCTTAAAGTAGTCTTAAAGCTGCTGTATGAGCGTTGCTGTTTCATTCCTAATCAACAACAAGTCACGCAAAAGGAAGGACTCCTGAACTCCTTTGGTATCTGCTCCCTTGAGTTCACTTATTTGAGCCTGTTTCCAGATTTCTATCAGTTTTCTGCTAAAAATAAGCTCATTAATTTATCCCAGCTGCTGAAAATACGCATACAGTCGTGTTTTAGTGCCTGATTCCTACATGTATGACTAACTCTCCCCCGGTGAGCGAGGCCACATTGCGTTAACTGACTCTCGTCCTCCGTTTGTTTATTTCACAGGCAACCTTGCCCACACCAAGGGTAAAGGCATAAACACACTGCGCAGCCCGCGGACCCCGACACGCACCATCACCTTCGCCAAGGTACTTACAGCACTGTCTGCATTATCACTGTATTATCTTCTGCATCAAGAAGTTACCCCGAAAAGTTGTGCAATCTGTTTTTTCCCTTCTCACTCTCACTACTAGAGCCAAAAAACACTCTTGAATTACAAAGCAGCCTCTCATCTCTACACTGTTCTTCATTTCTACTTTTTTTTTACTGTAATTACAGTTTCTTCTGTTCTTACCTTTTCTGTTTTGTTTTTGTCTTCCTCTGTGTCTGCATTTCTATCTTAAAAGATGGGAGTCCTAACCTTATACAGTTCTTTTTCTTTCAGTGAGGTAATCAACATATTTCCATGTAGTTTGTGTTAAATGTTTCTAGCAGTGTGGACACTTTACTCACCCTAGATCCCCTAACATGTAGTGCTTTGTGTTTAGAGTCAGTGACAGCGACAGCTTTTCACAGTTTATGCAAAGCAAACTTTTGCAGGATGCTCAGTGCATAAACGTATCTTCATTAAGTCATCTGAATGTAGATGCTCTGTTAAAGCCTTTCCTATCCCCTGATGTCTGTTCGTAGCACCAGGCCTCATGCTGATAACCAGTTTGAGTACATTGACTTGCACAGTGAACCAAAGTTGGAAAAAAATGCGAACGAAAGTATTAAATTTTGCATTCAAAGCATTCAATAATCATCCCAAGTCTCCTTCAGTCGCCAATGGCCAAATAAGAATTTAATTTCTTTCTTTAATTACGTGACTTACTTTGGTGAATTTGTTTAAATTGTGTCAGTACACGATTGCAGTGCCTGCTGGATGCAGAGCTTGAGGCAATTTGCTCACCTAAAAGCAACTGACAGTAGCTACATTTAAATGAACTGTGTTTGATGAGTTCTTGAATCTATTTCCATTCATCTGCATATGTTAGACAAAAAGCTCATCAAAGGCTTCGCTCTTAAGAGGCGAAATGAGCATTTGAAATGCTACAAACAGTATTAGGCTGATTGCTTGCTTTAAACTGTTTCCCCCAGTGTAATAGTGCTGAGAAATAGATGTAGGGCTTGTTCAGATGTTGCAAAATATCTGCTGGATCCAGGTTAATACATTTGTGTTTGTGATTTTCTTTATATTCATGTTGATCTTCATTATTATTACTATGAGTAGTTTTGTTAATTTATAATAGCAGTTTTTTAGCATATAAATTTTATTAAATTTGAATTTACATGATTTCTAAGTGAGAAAACTTTTTGAATTAACAGCTTTGGACGAGTTGTATTTATGCAGATCGTACTCCTGATTTGGCACTTGTTTTTTTTTTGTGTGTGTGTTTATCCATTTTATGCGTCTCTTTTGCAGCCATCTTGGGAATTAAAGCTCGCTCCTGAAAAAAAAAGCTTGCTCCCTGTGCCTCTTCATGACACAGTACAAATGCAAACGGTGATTGGTGATTTTTCAGAGGAAGATTTAAACGTAGTAAATTTGACGTATATATTGTCATTTTAAAGATGTGAAGCACCTGCAGATGTGCTTCAGTTGACACAGTTAGGTCACTGTCCTCATTTCATCCTGGCCTAATGTGCATCGTGCTAAAATGTTCCCTTTCATCACATAACATTGTATGTAAAGGCATTGGTCTGCAGACACATACCGTGCGCCATGATTTATTGGGATTTTGACCAGCTTTCTGTTTCCTTGTTCAGCCAGGTGAACCCGGAGACACACCATACCACCCGAGAGAAACCACCAACATGAGAACACAGACAGTGGCCTCCTACTTCAGAGTAAGATTGTTTTCTCTAATTTTCTTCCCAAAATTGTACAAAAAAAAAACCTTAATCAAGCTGTCTCTTCTTCTCTCTTCTAGTACTCGCTGATGGACCTGCTGTCCAAAATGGTGGCAGGGCAGCCTCACTTTGTTCGCTGCATCAAACCAAACAACGATCGCCAAGCCAACAAGTTTGACCGGGAGAAGGTCCTGGTTCAGCTGCGCTACACCGGAGTTCTGGAGACCGCCAAGATCAGACGGCAGGGCTACTCTCACCGCATCCTGTTTGCTAACTTCATAAAGAGGTCAGCAGCCTCCTCGCTTCGCACCAGGAGGCAGTGATGTTGTGTCAAGTGCAAAGCAGTATATGGTGTGTGTTGGCGCTTGTATTAGCTGATTACACTGACTGTTACAGGTACTACATCTTGGCTTTCCATGCTCATGAGGAGCCAGCTGTGACTCAAGAAACATGTGCTGCAATACTGGAGAAGGCCAAGCTGGAGAACTGGGCAATGGGGAAGACTAAGGTGAGTGGAGATGTAGGCTCTACATTGGATAGCACTTTAAAGGGACTGAAGCAGCAGGGCTCTGAGCTGACATTTATTTTTAGGGCCACTGGTGCCTCAAACTGACTTAACTGGGACATGCTGCCAAAGAATTCTGAAACATAAGATGTACTTGGTACCTAACAAAGGACAAGTATGCATTGACTTTCTAGAATGCTTCCCTTTTCATACAGCAGAGAGTCCACAAATGGATGGTTGGTGTTTTACAGCATTTTATCCAATCAGCAACAAACTTCCCAATAGCACTGACAATAAAATAAACCCCATGTGAGCTTGTTTTTGATTACACATTATTATGCCCACATAAAAGCCACGAAGGCAAGGCCATGCAAACCAAGACCACAGCTAATTAACTCGCACTCTGCCAGTTTCTTGTAGAACGTGTACGATTGTTGTTGCACAAACACAGTAGTAAAATGACTGCAAGACACTGGGAATCTTACAGGAAGTCAGACAAGCATTAAAAAGGATATTAAGTGCCACACTCTACTGCAAACAGGTGCCACCTTAATGAAAGGAAGCGACTTGCTTGTGCAGCGCTCTTTTCAAGTGCTTTCTTGCATGACACCTTGATTCCCACTGATTTCGTATTTAGTAGAAAGATTTTGCAGTTCCGATACAACTGCGTAGCTGATCCTGTCAAGGTAAAATAGATATGCTGCAGTGGTCAGTGAGGTGCTGTATGTGTCCCTGCTCTCAGGTGTTTCTCAAGTACTACCACGTTGAACACCTGAACCTGATGGTGCAGCAGGCCACCCAACGGATCATTCTCCTGCAGGCTTACGTCCGAGGCTGGCTGGGAGCCAAGCGCTACCGGCGAGTGTTAAAAGAGCGAGAACAGAGTGCTCTGGTGCTGCAGTCGGGTTCGTAAACTTTACACTCTGTACTGCTGTTATCTACAACAGCATGAACAAGTCATCAAGCAGTTATTCTAATATTTTCTATGCCAGTTCCTGCTTTGATTTTTGATTCAAACTCTCCAGCTTACAGAGGTCACAAAGCCCGGAAGAGGGTGGCTGATGACAAAAGCAAAGCAAAATTTGAGGCCTTCATCATCCAGTTTCAGGCTGGTAAGAACAATCTGAGATGGAGTCAGTTATCCAACACAATCTGAGCTTTGTGGGTATTACATTTGTTTCTCTTTTCGTCGTCTTCAGTTTGCAGGGGCTATCTTGCAAAAAAGAAATACAAGGAGTTGGTAGATGAGAAGAACAAAGCTGCTACCAAGATTCAGGCCCGTTACAGAGGGCACAAGGAAAGGAAAAGCTTCAAAAGAAAACGGTATCAGAGAGGAAATGTACAAAAAATAGCATTGAAAAAAGAGTGTTTGTTTTTCTGACAAAGATGTACTCATTATGTTTGTAGAGAAGCCAAAGAGAAAGAAAAAGAAGAGAAAGCGCTGAAGGAAAAAGAGGAAAAGACTCCTGAACCAGAAAAGATCACTAATGATGAAGACTCCCCTGCCCCCGACAACGAAGCAATGAACGAGGAAGAGGAAACTAAAGCTGCCGTGGTTCTCCAAAGCAACTACAGGGGTTACAAAGAGAGAAAAAAGTTTAAGGAGAGACAAAAGACGATGGCTGGGGCTGAATTAGAGTTACCGTCAAATGTGGTGGTGGAGCAAGAAAGTGAGCAAGAGCCTCCGAGCAAAGCAGAGGCAGGAGAAAAGACAGCTGATGAACAAGAGGAGAATGATGAAGAGGAAGAAAGTACGTATGAAGCCGAGGAGAATGATGACAGCGATCACACACAGGTGCCAGAAGATGACGAACATACAGAAGTGGCAGATGACGCAGTGATTGTTGACGCACCAGCTGCGAATGATGGAAGAGGAGGACGGGAGGAGGACACGAAGGAGGAGAGCGGACAAGAAAAGGCTGCAGGAGAAGAGGTTGTCAACGTAGAAGAAGAAACCAAGGCTGCTACTGTTCTCCAGAGTAATTTCAGAGGTCACAAAGAGAGGAAGAGGTTGCAGGAAGAAGGCAAAATCCCAGCAAAAAAACAGAGAGCAAAAAGTCCTACTGGTGAAGAGGAAGTGCCCACAGCAAGCAGCCCTACAGGTGAGGAAGAAGTGCCCACAGTGAGCAGCCCTACAGGTGAGGAAGAAGTGCCCACAGCGAGCAGCCCTACAGGTGAGGAAGAAGTGCCCACAGCAAGCAGCCCTACAGGTGAGGAAGAAGTGCCGGAAGTTCAAACACCAGCCGAAAGCATCTGCAACGAGGAGGCAGAAAAAGACAAATCAACAGAAGCTCAAGATGCAGCAGATGTTTCTTCAATTAATATCAAGTTAGAAGACCAAGACGAGACCAAAGCAGCTGTGGTGCTTCAGAGCAACTTCCGTGGCCACAAGGAGCGCAAGCGACTCGAGGAGGAAGGAAAGATCCCCAAGAAGAGGAAGAAGGAGAAAGAAGTAACACCAGGACCTCCAATAGAAGAAGAACAGGTACTGCAGACAGAGGAATCAGTGCCAGAGCCCCAGCCGGGTACTTCTGCGGAGAACCCGGAAGGACTGGACGAGGAAAAAGCTGCCACTGTCCTTCAGAGTAACTTCAGAGGCCATCGGGACCGGAAGAAACTGAAAGCAGAGAGAGAAACGCAGCAGAAGGCAAAGGCAGAAGCTGCCGATGATGCAGAAGAGGGAACTAAAGAGGAGGCAGAGGAGGAGGCCCTGGATGTAAATGACGTGGCGATAGAACGTAAAGACGAGACAGATGCTGAGAAAGAAAGGCTGGAGGAAGAGCAGGCCGCAGTGAAGATCCAGAGCAACTTCAGAGGGTACAAGGACAGGAAGAACCTGAAGGCCAACAAGAAAGCAGCACAGACAGAAGCTGCACAGCTGGAGAGCTTCTCCAAAGAGGTAAAACCACCCAACACGTTTATTACTCCCCCAACTCATCCCCTCTTTCCACTCACTTATTGTTTTCGTCAAATCTCTTCAACAGATCTCAAAGACTTCTCAGGACTTTGTGGCCCTGCAGCAGAAGTTGAATGAGATCATCCAGGCCCATCAATCAAACCCGGAGAACAATGGCATGTTTGTGAGAGGGAAAGCAATCAATGGCTATGCTCCCCAGAATCACCAATCAAGTAAGATAATTGAGATTGGCTGAGTGACAAACAGATTATAAAGATGTACATGTAATGCGTAATGTCGGCACAGATTGACCCGAGGTTAATGTGTATTTCTGGTTCTGCTGTCGAAGCACTGAACCATCAGATAGTTGAAAAAGACCGTCTCCCTGTCTAAGGAGGAAATTTATCTACTCTTTTGGTAAATCCATCCTTCATAAAGGCTTTTTTGAATTTGCTGCATTGAGGTTATCCCTCACTGACACTCAGCTAAATGGAGTTCATATTCACTCCAGTAAGAGTGAAACTGTCATTTCCCGCCACGCTTAGAAGATGCTCAAGCCCAGATTGCAAATATAAAAGATCTGTGGAAGGAGCTGTTCGGTATTTCCAAGTTAATGTTTGCGGGCTTGTGTCGGCCATTTCTTTCTGTAAAAAGAGAGAGATTTTATTTCCGTCTTCTCACAGAAGAAGACGATGTGATCGACGCGCGCCGCGAGGCTTGATTAGATCAGGACACCTGGGAAAGTCGAGTGCCAAAACAGGAAGTGCTTCTCTACCCAATGTGTCATCAAAAATAGAATTTGATTTGCACAGGTGATAGCTGTAATTGCTTTCAGGGTGGCGAGCGAGGGGGAGACAGCTAATTGAAAGTTAGTCGTCTTTGCAAAGCGGAGCTGGCAGCTAAAGTGTCAACGCTGACGTGGGTTCAGGTGTAATATTACCAATGATTACCTTTCCTGGCCTGGTATCATGATTATTCTGCCATTCATTTGATCTTTGGCAGCTGTTTGAGTTTTATTACAAGTATAGACTGATGATATCAATTCAATCTTTTTAAGTGGTACATCTACTGAAGTCTTATCTGTCGGATTCTCAGCATTTTAATCATGTTTTTGCATAATTTGTAATGAAATCCAATACAAGAACCCCAGTATGCTTAGGAATTTAGTTCATAATGGACAATTTAACTGCATCCAACACCGAGTTCAGTGGCAATGCACAAATTCGTGCTTCCTACATGTAACAAGTTGGAACATAAAGGTGTGGAGGTCAGGATGTTGGTTGGTTGTGTTCATTTTTAGTTTTAGTGGAAATTAAAGTCAAGTTATATTGAATATTTAAGTCTCTGAGCCCAAGTTACCACAGTCTTTCAGAGGTTTAGTTTTCTTAAACCCAACCATAACTTAACATGCACCTTTGGGCTACTGACGCCAAAAGTGGTAATTCTGGCAGACTGCAATCATCATTGTATAGTCAGGTGTTTTAAACACATCATAATAAGGCAACCTGTCAGTAGAACATGTAGATTGAGCCATAAAGCCACACTAATGTCGATGGAAGGCTTTCGAACATTAGCCACCTTAAGCTAGTGGTCATACCAGATCAAATAAGGTTGCAGCAGGCTCATAAATATAACTTTTCTTATGTAGGAGAAAGATTTCATGTCTTTTTTTAAACATTACATAGTCTGACTTTAACTTTGATGTCGTGTTTTAGTTTTCTAACTTTGATTACACCTTGACCATAGTTTTTGTCCACGACCTTTCTCTAAACTACAGGTACTATCGTTGTTGTTAGCATGCAACACAATTCAGGGTTTTGCAGAACTGTCCAATATCAGCTTTAAGGAATTAGTTGATGTGTTAATTAAGGAGCTTTAGAGGTGCTGGTATGCAGATTGTTAGCTTTAAGCAGAGCCTGGCCAGCTGTTTCCCCGTTTTCTGCTAAGCTAAGATAACAGGCTGCTGGCTCTAGCTTCAGATTAACCGTGCCGACGTGAGACATGATATTGATCTTCTCATCCAGCTCTTGTCAAGGAAGCGAATAAGCTTGTTTCCTAATATGTTGAACTGTTCCTTCAATATGCCGTCGCAGGATCTGCTTCTATCTGATTTTATTTGGGTGAAATTTTTACAAACATGGTACACGTTTCTCACTCCGCTCTGAGTTTCCAGTAGAACAGCGTTCCTCTAATCCAGGCATGTTTGCCCTTTACTTTTCTCAGGCAACAGCACGTTGCCTGAGGTAAAGCAGAATGAATTATCTGTGTTATTTCCAAAGGCTAATGCAACTCCCTGTAAAATTATGCTTTTCAGCTACACTGGGTCATTTCTCCAACGACACTCCTGAGCCGTCCTCATACATTTCTGTAACATAATAAACTTGATCAGAATAATTTGTGACACACACAATGAAGGCAGAGGGATGCCAGTCACATTGTTCTTCATGGGAAAGGTCATCAAATGTTAATCACATCATGTGAGCAAGCGTTTCCGACAATTATGGCAGGAATTAATAAGAGTGTGTGTGAAATTGGCTTTACTCGTTTGTGCAATACAGAATGACCTTTAGATGGAGTTGTTCAATAATATTACAAACTTTTCACCTCCTTTACCTGAGAGCTTCTGCACATGATGGATTGTTTTTTGCCACGTGCTTTCCCCTTACATGAGCAGTGATTAATAATGAGCAACAAGCAAAGGTCGTCGCAATATGTTAATAATTGCAATATCACATGCCCAAAGAGGAAAATTGGAACGGTATATCAGTCATGACAAATATGATATATTGCAACACATCCGCTACAGTATGGAAGCTGTTCTGCATGACAGGCTGCACAGATGGTTACAAACACACCTCTCTGATTGTGTTCGATAGCGTGCAGACTGAAACGGATCATCACAAAGTTATAGGACGCATTGTTTGTGTCAAAGGTTGATTCACGTAATCTCTGTTGGAAAATTCAAAGTGGCCAAAGGCCTAAGGGTTAAACTGCAGTATATATGGAGGGAAGTTCAATAAGCACAACAGAGTCGAAAGGGTGTGTAATCCAACCAACCGTGTACTATGTAGTGATCCCACCGGCTCTCGAGCTGTTTCATCATGATGGTGTACTTTCAAATGATAGACAGAGCTCTGGACTGTTCATCTGGGTGTAATCACATAAACAGATCATCAGTTTTATGCTCATTTTTACCCAAACTCCTCCGATCCAATCATAGTGAAAAGCAAAACACTTCACCTCAGGTTTCTGCAGACATTATCAGCACCTGCACTTAAATTTAAGGCAGCACAGGCAGGAGGTCGGACTGACCGAACACACTGAAAAGAATGTAACTGACAAGCCCGGAGGCACAAGGTTTGAGGACTCAAGATGCAGACCACAGACAGCTCAGCAGAGTTTCAAAATAAAAGGTTTATTTAACTCAAAGCGCTCAGGATAAACAATGAATGGCAAACTGAAGGAGATACAAAGTACAACAGAAAACGCTAAGGATAACTGGAAAACTAGAAAATGAATAATCAAGCTCGAAGGCTGAGGCGATAACAAAGTAACAAACAAATATACCAAACTAGACTAGATGCAAAGTATCAAACAAAAGACCTTACAGGCAATACTGATAACTAGACTTACACAGACAAGGATCAAGGACGCTAGAGAGCAAGGCGAGTACGAGACAAGGCACATGACAATCTGGCACAGGACAAAGGGAGACGCGGACTATATATACACGAGGTAACAATGAACAGGTGGAGACAATTAGGGCGGGGTAGACAATCAGACAGGCGGGAAACACACCGGGAAGTCAAGGGCCTGAAACGAGAGGAGAGTTAGGTTTCACAATAAAACAGGAAGTGTATGACAAGACATGACGCTAGTGAACAAAAACACTTAACAGATTTGACGAGACATGACAGTAGCACAGAAAACCAAGACAGAGACTGTTTTGTTCTGTCTCAAAGCTGCTTTTCTCTAAGAGGCCATTTTTAAGAGAAAGCCCTTGTGCTGCCCGGAGGGGTTTAAAACACATCCATGTATCCCAGTAATCCCAGTTTGAGTCCAGCCCATTCCCCATCTCTCTCTCCCCTCATTTCCTGTCATTCCTGCCAATAAAAGACATGAAAGTGTCAAAAATACTTAAATAGAAAAACTTGTTAACTTGTTTGTTGTTAACAAAGACCAATGTTTTGTGATTGTATTTTTCTTGCACCTGTAAATAAATGCAGATTTATATGCTACCAAAGTTTTCTGGTGCAGCCCCAATTGAGTTTGTAATGAAAAATTGACGTTATGAACAACTGTAGTAAATTGTAGTTACTAGTTAGAGAAATCCATCACAGAAATGGTAGAAATGCTCATTTCAACATTAACGTCAGTATACTATAATGCAATGTACACGCAGGCCAATCATAAACTCTGTAAATTCTCATTTTAGATACAGAAAAGCCCGCCTTTAATTAACAGCCACACATTTACGCCTCTTAAAGTTGTTGAACAGTATGCTGGGAGATGAAGGAAATCAGAAAAGGGAGGTACATGGGTGCATTTGAGGGGCAGTTTTCCTTTCAGTGTCCATTCATGCGCACTCTTCCATCAGGAAGAAGTAGCACATCATTACCCAGCGCTGTTTATCTGGGAACAAGTAGACCAATTTTAACCACCTTTGTCACTTTTCAGCTGACAAGAGGCTGTCGCGGACCCCCCGCAGGACCCAGCAGCCAAAGACCCTCAACACACCAGAGGACTCCACCTATTACAACTTGATTCATGTGAGCCATAGAAAGAGATGGAGAACAATTTCAGACACATGCCACCACAAAGCTTTCCCAGCTGTTAGCTTCCACAATACATTATTGATTGGCAGTTAGTACTCTCAACTACATATGTTCCCAGAGTTTTCTGGAAAAGTTTCTTACTTACATTTATGTAATTATTTGTAATGTTTTATAATTTCAGCGAACAATAGCTCAGTGCAAAGTTACTCTTTTTTCCCACACTTCATGTTTGTTGACAATGCTGTCAGTACTGTTACTGTAGACACAGTATAATGCATTCAATCAATAGTTCAATAAATTCATAACGAACACCAGACATTCAACATTTGATAAAGGGTAGGAAGCTTCACAAATAGTTGTGGAATTGAAAAAATTTTTTTTTTTAAGTGCTGTAGTTTTAAAACATGATTAACCAAATGATGACGATCGCTCCTAACAACTTCATATACAGTGGTTCCCAACCTGGGGTCACAACCCCCCAACAGGAAGTATCTGCAAAGCAAAGGTTTTGCTAATTGTTGGATCATTTTACCTCATTGGGCCTGTAAAAATATTCGAATCTCTTTTTTTTTTCAAAAGCTCAAATTTTATTAACTGAAAATCCAGAAACAAGGAAATGTCCATGGTCTACAGTCATGCTAGCTGTGTGGTTGTACTTTTCAGCTAATGCTAACACTGCCAAGCTAACATGCTCACAAGCTAATATGCTGATGTTTAGCAAGTATAATGTCTGCCATGTTGACCATCTTACTTTGGCATGCTTATATTTGTTAATGGGATTAGATGTCATCAGTTTTGCAGATATTTCATAAGTTAAAGTATTGGACGTATAAAACTGGCCTGATGGTGGCACTAGAGGAAAGGTTGTCATCAAACGTTTGCGCCGAACTTTTTGCATTCATCCTGATGCAATCCATTCAATACTTTTCAGTGGTGGAGCAGCCGACAGACCTATATTTCCATCCATATAGCTGTATTGCTAGCATGGCTAAGGTAACTCTGGCTAACTGGTCACAGCTTGACAACAGATGCAACCTGTAATGGGCCAAAGAGCATTTTTGCTTCATATTGAGGGGTACAAGCCAAAATGTTGGGACCCATTGTTCTAAAACCGATTTCTTTTTCTTTACCTGAGCACAGAGAGTTGGAGTGTTTGATTGACATGTGGTAATCTGTCCTGTCTCTCTCCACCCAGAGGTCTGTCCAGGATGATAAACGCAAGCCCAGGAAAGAGGAGTAAGTGGCCGGTTCTTATTTCAACCTCGTTTTAACAACCTATCACTACTGTTTTAAGAGGTTGGCGTGCTGCCAGCTTGCTTAGCACGCCGGGTCCATAGTAATGACAGTAGCCCAGTGCAGACATAAGGACAGCGTCTGGGTCCAAACCCAACGACCTGCAGCATTACACACATCCCCAGTGAAATTAATTAGCCTCACCTTTCAGTCGCTTAGTATATGAAATTTAATGTTAGGCATCGAAATATGTAAGATGTTCCATATAGGTTGCTAACTTTACCTGCAGTTCAGGTCTTTTTTTTAAAGAAAGGTGAGTAGTAAGTGTGTGTGGTTGTGTGCGTTCATGCATATGCATGTGTCGTACAGGCCACAAGGTGAGCGTACCGCCCAGAGCGAGGGGGTGAAGATAGGCCGATAGGGCTGGCTGTACAAGAAGGGGCCAGGGTGCTTTATCACAGCAGTCTGACGACACACACACACACTCACACACACACACACACACACACACATCTTGATATACACACACACACAAACAGTGCGACACAGTGCTAAACATCAAGGGTAATAATTTGTTAGCAGATAAATAAAGCCAGCGATGGACAGGAGCAGTTTACATGCATCATTAAGGATGAGAAGGTCAGCAGGAAAGATAGCGTCTGTGGCTAAAGCTGACAGCAGAGGAGGATGGGAGATGAGAGAGCGTGGGTGGTAAGAGGAGTGGATACTGAAGAGAAGACAGAGGTGATGGTAGTAAATGGGAGTAAAGCATGCAAAAGGAGAAAGAGAGAGGCAGAGTTAATCAGAAACAATGATGGTGAACCACAGATATCTTCATTTTATTGCCAATATCAAGCAGTGATCTATTGTGTAATCTCTATCTCTAGATATGTGACATAACAGTGATTCAGCCTATTGCCAGCTCATAAAACCTTTCATCTTTTCCATCCCGACGTTGACGCCATTAGTGTGGCAGTTTGTTGAAGAGGAAAGCAGGAAAAATGAGGTAGTTAGCATCAGCAGTGAACCAGGGATGAACCAGCCCCCGAACCAACCATGGGTCAGCTGAGCCGGTCTCCTGGTGGCTGAACCAGGCCTGAGCAGGAAATAAAGAGCAAACACAGATCTCCAAAGAAAAGCTCTACTAAGAGTCTAAGAGTCATGCTACCATCATGCTGCAGCTGTTCTGTGAGGCTGCACTCAGTTGCAGCTGCTTTGAGGTAAATGCTAACATCAGCATGCTAACATGCTAAAAATGGCAATAAATTCCAGTAAAATTCCAATATTTAGCAGGTGCTTGTGCAGTGCCCATTCAAAACAAGTGATTTAGACCATGAACTCATAAGGAAATTGTTGACTCATTTGCTCATTTTCCCATAAGCGTACATAAAATTTGCAACCAGTAGAGTCGCCCTCTGCTGGCCATTAGAAAGAATGCGGATTTAAGGCACTTTGGCTTCACTTTTCAAACCCAGAATCTCCAAACTATTTACACAGTCTATGTTTGGGTCCAGCCTATGTAGCCATTTGGGACCAGGCTATTTCAGGGAGCAAAAGCGGCCATTCTGAAAGTTACATCTCTGGTGCTTGAAGTCACACCACATGTCGGCTTGTTAATGTCATAAAGATCAGCTTTAGCCCCTTTAGCCTACAAACTTTACTTGACTTAAATATTACTTGGTAGTTTGTTTCCAGTATTAATCCAAATCTGCGTGTAAAAACGTAATATTCTCTTGAAGGGGACGATGTCAGCGAGGTTTTCTCCTCATGCTGCTGTTCCACTCACAGACTTCAGCCAGCAGTCCAGAGAACAGATAGACACTGTAATTACAATCAAGAGGACATTTTCATTCCAGCCTCAGAACAGCAGATTCATCATGATTCACCAGCGGGATGATTGTGTGTCTTATTAGGAGGTCAGCGCTGGACTCAAACTCATCACAGCGTTAGATCGTGTCTGCTGTGACGCTCGTGTCAACCGAGCGCTGCGGTCATGAAAGACACTGATTTCCAATAGAGGTCGGCAGCGTATGTTAATAACGTGTGAGACGCATTGACATGGATGTTCTCTTTCTCTCGCTTCTGTTCACATGGAGGTCAGATCGTAGGTTCGGCTTCATACCAGCGTCCCTGGAGCTGAAGGGGGGCGCTGCCGAGGGTCAGTTCACAGTCTGGGGGACAGATACTGTGGGCTTCATAATTATCCTTCTCCTCCATCCCTCTATGATATGTAGTGGTGGAATGCCACTAAGTACATTTACTCAAAAACAAATTTAAGATACTTTTGCTTTATTTGAGTATTTTTATTTTATGGAACTTCATACTTCTACTCCACTACATCTCAGAGGCGATGTACTTTTTGGAGATACTTGGTTCTCACAGGACAGCCACGCTACAAACGTATGATGATCTTATAGAATATGATGCATCACTCTAAATTAAACTAGCCAGCAGTATAAAAAGCAGTCAAAATGAGCTCAATCTTAAACACCTACAGCAGTAAAAAGCAACATTAATGCAGCAGTAACATTGAAAAACAGCACATTTAATAGTTAAACACTTGACACATTTGGGATATTTTATGTCCAGTTTTAGTCTCTGTGGGAGAGGACACACCTGTGATCTATCAAGTCTTGATTGCAGTCATTTGCCAATAGGAGGAGTCTATAGGAGGAGTCTATTTAAAGCCTCTTTGTTTCCTGCTCTGTAAGAACTTGACAAAGGCTGAAATGCAGCAGTGTTTTTTTTTTACTGCTTAACTCCACTTATGTTCTTGTTTTGGGTTTGTCAGCGCATGTAAAGGCTGAACTGGCTCCTTAATCTGTTGCTTTATCTGGACTTTCTCAGTATTGTATTGACATGAACACGATGGGAGAAAATCAAACAAACATATTTCAGAGATTTGTTCAAAATCTCAAAGGGACCCAGCACCACCACTGTCTAGTTCGGTATGAGGTCAATAGACTACACAAAACCAGTCACCATAAGCAATGAGGCCTGGAGTCTGTCCCGCTAACGTCCTCCTGTCTGTGCTCCAGTCCAGGAAAGCTGCTGGATGTGGATGACCAGTACTACCGGGAGCTGTCCACCAGCAGGTCTGAACCCTGCGTCTCCTCAGAGACCACATTGCTCAGCAGCACGCCTGACAGGAGGAGGTCCGTGGAGAGGAGGCGGTCCACGGACAGGATGCAGCCTATGGATCAGAGACCAGCTGCTGCCAGTAGACAGACCAGAGGGAGGGCCGTCACTGAACCAGAGCCTCCCAAACCTGCCAGGGACAACAGGTGCGTCCTCCACAGTATGTCCTTCGTTTGAAAGAAGCATTGATTTCTGTCCAGGCTGATACGGACGATGGTCCGGTCAGGTTCGGTTTTATAACTGACAGGTCAGAGATTTGACCTCTCCGTGTACTAACTACAAATCCAACCCATTCTCAGTCCCGACTCCTCACATAGGGACACATGGTCAGGACTGCTCAGCATCACTTTTTAAGGCACTGGATACATCGTTAGTATCAAGGTCCACCTATAGAGGAGGGGTCAAGCACAGGGCTTTCATCCAGGAGACCGGGGTTCTTGTCCCATGTGAAACCAAAAGTTAAGGTTGGTTTCTTTTGGAAAGGAAGTAGTCATGATCTTTTCCACAACCTACCAAAGTAGTTTTGTTGCCTAAACCCAATCAAAGCTTTAATTATTAATGTTTATTATTGTCCTCAGTAAGCATTACATTGAAAGTCTAACCGGATGTTGCATATCTGTTATTGCTAACTTGACCATGGAGCCCTTAACGTTGAAAAGTGACACGAAAGGGGTCCTGACCAAACGTCCACGTGTGATGAGTCTGGAGTGAGAATATGTCAAATTTTGCCAACATGTCAGGGAGCAAGCTGATGAACGTTTGAGTAAGTTGATCCAGAAAGAGCAAATATTCAGAGCTTTATTATTGTAAATCTGAGCGTTAACGACTCGACCGTGCAGTTACTAACTCACACTGTGTAATGCTCTTTTCTCTTACCTCAGTGTGTTCATATACTCAGTCTATGCTCACTCTGCCAAAGACTGTGCTAAAAGCAAGCACTTTAATGCATTTAGATGATAGCACATACAGAGGAATCCTCATAATAATCCAGTAAACGTTGCACGAAATGAATTTGCCTTCAAGAGAAAATTGTGTTTGGAGTTTTAATTTCAAAATATTAATTGAGGGTGACTCAAATTAAAGCCTGCAGATGGATTACAGGACGCTGCTGCTAAATGATGGATACAGGGTTTAATGCGGCTGAGAAGGCAGGACCTCAAACATCTCACCAACAGTTGTGGATGATTTTGAGCTGTTCAGCAATTGCGCCTGTTATATCCATGTGAGAACAATGAGGTACTTTTATTTTTCCAAGAATGCCACACCTGCATTTTGTTTTCCAGTTGGTCAAAAGGCAGCCGCTGACGAATCCCTGCTGCCTGCCTGTCAGGCTGCCCCACGCACACATGATAAATGACCGCCGAAGATGACAAACACTATGAAATCTTTCCCCTACACTTGAATCTTTTCATCTCCTTTCTCGCTTTGTTTCATTTTGTCTTTGAATTTGTTCCCTCCCGTGTTGCGTTCGCAGGCGCTCTGTTCCCAGAATGCCCTCCACAGAGAGTCAGGCCGAGGACAATCCGTACGACTACAGACATCTACTGAGGAAGACCTCCCAGAGACGAAAGCTCATCAAACAGTACTGAACACTCTGTCCAGATCTGACGCCTGATGCACACTGTGTGGCAACGTTTCATCCTTCATCATGTACGAGTATCTGATTCATCACAGCTTCTGCAAAAACATTCAAAACTAGTTCTGGAAATGAAAACTTTAACTTATTATAAGTCACCAGTCTCAATAATGTAACAGGATGAGGATAAATGTAAATAATAAAATGCTCCGTCTTTAAAACTGTAAATGAAGGTTTTATTTATGTGATTTGTAAACTAGACGTCGCTGCTTTGGCTCATTTTTGCTGTATTTTCTGCTTCCTCTCAAAGCTTTGTTAAATGACATGTTTGAGATTGTCCATAACCATTTAAACATCTGCTAGAACTGTATAAAACATCTCTAGATGGTGTAAATACAAAAGCCATGCTCTTACACTGGAATTCTTGAGTTGTCTTTGCATTTCATTTTGAATTCACAGCTTCATTGTTGTCATGTTGTAAGAAATGTACATTCGCCTCTGCTGTAATCACCATTTTGTTCATTTAAGCATATAAAATATATTAAATTCCTTCTGATGTTTCATTTATCTTCCTTGCTGTACACAACATGAGCTCATTGGGACATGATAATATTCAGTATTAAGCTCCAAATCAACTGGAAACACTTAATTCTTGCAGGTTTTTGGAGGTTTTTAAAAAAGGGGGCTGATATCAAAGCAGCTCCTGTAAATTCCTCTTCAGGCAGTCTTCTTCTCCATCTTGGCTTTTCTTTGAGATTCGACCTCTGACCTTTGTGTGACATTTTAAAGGAGAGGAAACCCCCACAGGGAGTGTTAGTGGTGCAGCTACATGCTGACTGCACGCACTGCTACTGAAAACTCTAGTTTAAAAAAAATATCCAGACAGAACACAGACAGCCAGAGAGAAACAACTGGGAGGCCAGCTGCATAAAACCCAGCTGCAGAGCACCAGCAGGTACATAAACAATGGTTGGATCGTATAGAAAGAAGGAACAATATTGCTGTTATTACAAAAAATAAAAAATAAATCAGACAAAATCACTATAAGGCTTCTGTGGAGAACCAGAGACTTTCTGTGACTACACATACAAACATTAAGGTGTTATCATGGCTTTCCATTGATTTTAATCAGTCTTTTTTTTTTGGCTTTAAATGGTTGTTGGCGTTCATAAATCATCAGATGTGGCTCAGGCTCGTTTGGATGCTGCAGATTTCCTGCTTTGGATAACGTGATATTTATTTGTGCAAAAACAAAAAAAGACCCAAATGCGCAAAGTGCAGAAGAAACGGAGCTGTGGAAACTGCTCTCCAAGTGGAAAAGTAACGAGTATCCAGATAAATACTTTTGGAGTAACGAGCCCGAGCGCTGAGAGGAGAGAGGAGGGACCCGTGCGCACTTTGTGTGTTTGAACCAAGTGGTCTCTCCACCGGGGGCGGGCAATTAGAGCCGCCGGTCCCTGAGAAATAGACCCGCAGCTGCCGGGCGGATGAATTAGCAGGCATCCAGTGTCTGTGCGGACGCAGGGGACCAAGTGTCGGGGATGTATGGAGTCACGACGCACGACGCAGCGCCGCTCGTCATGACTTGAAGTGAATCACGATGGGATTTTTGTGGTGACGTGAAATTTAGGTTAGATGCAATTAGGCATGGCTCCTGTGCGGCATATTTACCAGCAGCTGCGGCGCAGAGCTGCTTGCTGAAACCGCCTTTCTCCACTTTTTAGCTTCAGTTTTGTTTTGTGTTTCATCCTCCAACGAAAAGAGAAATTTCGCCGCACCCGAACTTGCTCTTGCGCCAGCGGACTGCGCGGCTTCGCGCTGGCGGACTGAGTGAAGTCAGTGAAGTGTTTGCGGATTTCTGTGGGAAGACGCTGCTTGTCTCCATCGTGCACCTGTGGACGCCCGCAGAAAGAGCACCGTGGACGCCTGGTGTGCTTCCTTCCCCCCTCCACCCTTACGTTTTAATTTCTAGGGGCTTTCCTGCAGCATAAAGCGTCTCTCGGATGCACGGCTGGATCTCCAGCAGTCGGAGAGGTCTGGTCAGATTCAGCACCACATCGGCTTTGAACAGCTCCGGGTCGTCGCGTGTGGATGGGCTCTGTCGGTCTCCGTGTCTCCTGCAGCTCCTAACTACCGGCAACAATGGCATCACACGGTTTCTGGTCTCTTGGCGGAGATAATGCGGGGGCCAACACCGGGAGTCAGAGCCCCAGTACGCGTGAGTGGCTTTTTTTGTCTTCCAACCAGCTCTGGCGGACCAGGCGCAGCGCTAATTCCAGCGCATTGTCTCAAACCAGTGCGCTGCATTTGGTGCCACAGCCGCCGCGTGCAGACCCAAACAGGCCTGCTGTGTTCACAGTCGACACATCTGCTTTTCACACCTTCTCTTCTTTCCTGCTTCACCCTGCAGGATGTGAGATCCTCTCTAAGGGCACATTTTGCAACAACTCGCACGGCGCGTCTTGTGTTTCGGCCGCTGTTGTCTTAAAGTTGGACCTGAAGCGTGTTCGTCCTCATTTGATTTATCCCCTCTCTCTTCCAGCCAGGGCTTGGTGCCAAGCGGCGGCCCAGAAATTTTCCGGAGGAATTGGATCGAAATTATGTGGTATGTTGGTTCACAGCGGTGGGGGTGCTGGGGGAGGCGGATGGGGAGCGCTGTTTGGGCGACGTTAATTCCATCATTATATTCACGGCCTTGCCGACAGAGTATTAAAAATATCTCACTGCTGTTCTGTGGTGTCCAAAGCGCTGCTCAATGTCGGGGAAGTGGAGAAACCCGCCGATCCGGCCGCCAAGCAGCCGCCACCGACGCAGGCTGCAGGCACCTGCGGCTGCAACAAATCCTGCAACTGCACCAAAGCTGCTGTGGTCTTCTCCGACCTCTATTCAACAGGTACAGAAGCAATGCTTTAGACCCGGATCTCTAACCGAGCCACAGCGTGGCCTGGCCTTGGATTCCGCTCATTTATTCAGTCTGAAAATAAGATATTTTTTGTAGCAAGTGCAGCTATTAAAAAAAAAAAATGATAATAACAGAAAAAATCCAAATATAAGAATTAATCTGATTTGAGATTTTGCAAATCGACTTTTTTTTATCAGTAATCTTCAATTAAATGTCATTTTTATTGACCTCCTCAGAGATGATCCGCGTTATTCTTTGTTCCCACCGTCAGTAAATTACATGATGCACATGAAAAAAAAAAAAAAAAAAAAACATGTGAATGTTTGGATCAAATAAATCATCATCCGCATCTTCACATCTGGATTTAACATGTGCAGTGTTCGGTGAGGGGTGCTGAACGCTGGGTGCTGGACTGTTTGTGGAGAGGTCACCTTCAGCAGGATCTCAGCTTTAGAGCTGCTGAACGTGGCAGAAAATAAAAACTTCCTTCAGTTTTTAAACCTGTACAAATATTTAAATAGCATTTATTATTATTATTATTATAGGCCTAAAGGATGTAATTTAAGTAAAATCCCACGTGTACTCCCAGTTTAAAGGCCTGCACACATTCATCCTCCCAAGTCCCGCCAGCATGAATGTCCACATGTTGTTTTGCAGACCTGTTACCTGCCATGGACGGTGACACCAAAACAATGACCTTCCTGCAGGAGGTTGTGGATATTTTGCTGGCCTACATCGTGGAGTCTTTCGACCGGGAGACGAAAGTGATTGATTTTCATTATCCGAACGAGCTGCTGCAGATGAACAACTGGGAGCTGCAGGACGAGCCGGCGACCCTGGACGACATCTTGATCAGCTGTCGCGCTACTCTCAAATACGCCATCAAGACAGGTAGGCCTCACCTTGAGCGTCGCTTATTTCTGCCTTTTCAAATGTGGTAAAAAAAAAAAAAAACAAAAAAAAAACAAATTCAGTTTCGCACGTTAGGAAATATTCCCGCTTTTTGCACGTTTGTGGGTGTGTGTAGGCCTAATTTTCAGTCCTGAAATTGAAATAAATTAAATTACATTATTTTAAAATGAAGATTATTTTACTGAAATATTAGAAAACATATAAAAATCACAGAGCCAGTGCAAGTGCTAAATTATATCATTATGCATTATAACACAGAAAATGCATGAAATGATAAAATGTAGCCAATTAGAAAACCAGTAATTATTATCATTATTATTATTTTTATTATATGCATGTCAGAAAATGTAAAATATTTTTAGACGAGTGCTCTTAAAACAGACTACAAAAATGAAATGAAATGAAATAAATCAAAGATGTCCTCCTCCTGTCCACCAGACCGATAAATGCGGTGACGCAGTAAATCTGGTTCACCAAGTGGGAGATAATAGGCTAATAACCCGGATCCACAGGCCAAAGTCATTATTCTCTCCTGAGTGACACACGCAAAACAAACACAGATCTGCTTTTTAGAGATCCTTTCCTTGAACCTCATATTTAGCCTTTATATCAGTTTAACAGCATGCAATAAATGGTTTGTAACACACTGCAGTGTAGGTGTAAACACATATATGACAT